>NC_089251.1:155191985-155492263 GCF_963930625.1 Muntiacus reevesi | reverse complement strand
AGAGGGGATTTTCCCAACCCAGGGATCTCACGTCTCCTGCATTGGTAGGTGGGTTCTCCACCACTAGTGCCACCTGGGAAGCCCATATACATGTATATGTGTAAACAAATCACTTTGTTATATATGCCTGAAACTTATACAATATTATAAAACAGCTATACTTCAATTTGAAAAATTATCTTTTTATAAATAGTTCCAATTATAGACATGAAGTTGTTCATGTTCTCTTCTTGCTCTTTTTAATATCTGTAGAATATGTATAATGTCACCTCTGTCAGTTCTGATACTGATAGTTTATATCTTCTTTTTTCCATAACAATCTAGCTAGATTATCAATTTTATTGATCGTATCAAAAACAAGCTTTTGATTTCATTGATTTTCTCTGTTTTTCTGTTATTTTATTGACCTCTGTTCTGGCTTTTAAATTTTCCTTTCTTCTGTTTACTTTGGTTTCAATTCATATTTTTTATATATCTTAAGGTGGATGCTTAGATCATTGATTGGATCTTTCCTCTTTCCTAGTACGGTGCAAGTTGCTCAGTCCAACTCTTTGGGACCCATGGACTATACAGTTCATGGAATTCTCCAGGCCAGAATAATGAAGAGGGTAGCCATTCCCTTCCCCAGAGGATCCTCCCAACCCAGGGATCGAACCGAGGTCTCCTGCATTGCAGGTGGATTCTTTACCAGCTGAGCCACAGGGAAGACCAAGAATACTGCAGTGGGTAGCCTAACCCTTCTCCAGAGGATCTTCCCAACTTAAGAATCGAATAGGGGTCTCCTGAATTGAAGGCAGATTCTTTACCTGCTGAGCTTACCAGGGAAGCCCCAGTGTAAGCAAGTATATATTTCCCCTTTACCACTGCTTTAGCTGCATCCCACAAATTTTTATATGCTGTTTTTAATTTTCATTCAGTCTGTTTAAAATACTTTCTAATTTTCCTTATGATTCTTTTTTTTTTCCCCTATGATTCTTTCTTTTTCCCCTTATGATTCTTTCTTTGACATATGGGTGTTTTTGAAAAACTGTGTCATCTAATTTTCTGATATGTAGAGACTTTCCAGGTATCTTTCTGCTTATTATCTTTTTAATAAAAGATAATATCTGGTATTACCTTTTTAATTTAATTCAATTGTGGTTGTTGTACTTTTTGTTATTTGAATTATTTTAATTTATTGAACTTTATTTTACAGCATAGACTATGATTTATCTTGTTCAATATTAAGGATGTATTTTTAAAAATCTAGTCTCTTTTGCTGTTGAGTAGAGTATCCTATGAACATCAATTAGGCAAAATTGGTTGATAGTTTTCTATATAATTTCTGTTTTGTTTTGTTTTTTTTTTTTTGCCTATTTATTCAATCCCTTGTGGCTCAGCTGGTAAAGAACCTACCTGTGATGTGAGAGACCTGGGTTCGATCCCTGGGTTGGGAAGATCCCCTGGAGAAGGGAAAGGCTACCCACTTCAGTATTCTGGCCTGGAGAATTCCATGGACTGTATAGTCCATGGGGTCGCAAGGAGTTGAACACAACTGAGCAACCTTTACTTTGGGACTTCCCTGGTGGCCCAGTGGATAAGACTCTGTACTCATAAGCAGGGAGCACAGGTTCGATCCCTGATTAGGGAACTAGATCCCACATGCCACAACTGAGAGCTGGCTCAGCCTAGATAAATAAGTAGAATAGCCTAAATAAAGAAACAAAATACATGTTTTGGCTTCCCAGGTGGCATTAGTGGCTGGTTCAGGAGACATAAGAGATGTGGGTTCGATCCTGGGGTCAGGAAGATCCCCTGGAGAAGGAAATGGCAACCTACTTCAGTATTCTTGTCTGGAAAATCCCATGGACAGAGGAGCTTGGCGGGCTATAGTCCACGGGGTCATATCTAGTCAGACATGACTGAATCAACTTAATCTTATTATTATCAGAAGAGTATTGAAATCTTCAGCTATAATTCTGGATTTGTCTATTTTTCTCTTAGTTCTGTTCTCTTTTTTCATGTTTTAGAAGCACTAAGTGCATAAACACTTAAGATTATTTTGTCCTTTTGATGATTTACCCTTTTATCATTATGAAATCCCTCTTTATCTGTGTTTTGCTCTGATAATGCATATTGCTCTGAAGGCTACTTTGTCTTATATTTATATAGCCACTTCAGTTTTCTTTGATTCACATTAACGTGGTATATAATTTCCCTGATATTTTACTTTTAACTACTTATTAATATTTGAAGCTGGTTTCTTGCAGGTACCCTATCACTGGGTCTTGCCTTTTTTTAACCAGTTGGCCAATTTCCGCTATTATCATGTATTATGGACTTCCTCCACTCTGGCTGTTGGGAGTATGTTGGGACTATGCCCAGTCCTCTGTGAACTCCAGAAATTGTTCCACCTTCTCCTTTCTAGTGGTTTATCCCCCCAACTTTGGGTAATTGCATCACACACAGATACTGATCAGTACTCAGCTGAAGAGTCAAGGGGCACCTTCTACAGTCTCCTTTCTGGTGCTCAGCCCTCTGGATTCTAGCCAACTTGGCCTCCCCAAACTCTCAACTCCAGGGGACCTGCCAGGCTGTGTTTGAGTTCCCTCTTACTGTGCTGCAGCCTGGAAATTTTGTCCTTTTTAAAAATAAGCTAGGGCAATCATAAAAATTCCTTCATTTTTTCACTCTTCTCAGGGAATATTGTTCTCTTGCACTGCCTGTTCACGATGTCTGAAAACTATTGTTTCACATATTTTTCAGCTTTTTCAAAGTTGTTTAAAGCAGGAGGGTAAATCCACACATGGAAGAGTTGCCAGATTTAGCAAAACACAAGGCAAAAAAAAACAAAAACAAAAACAAAAAAGGCCAAAACCCCCCAAAAAACTACAAGGAAAGACTCTTTTAAATCTGAATATCAGACCAACAGCAAATACTTTTTATTATAACCCATGCTTACAGTATAATTATATCTGAAATTAAAATTTAATGGAACTTCTTGGATTTTATCTGATGACCTTAATCCCTGTTAATCCATCGAGTCCAAAGTCCCCAGAGACTCTTTTAGGTACAGGAGCTGTATTCTTGTTGGTAAATCCACTCACTTCAGTATGAAGTATTCACTAAGCTCCTATTCATCAGAATGAGAATCATGTAGGGAGGGATCTCCTTGCAGAGATACCAAATTGACAGCAAAGACCAAATAAGCATATATAAGACTAATAAATTCTCAGTTGACCTATAATACTAAGCATGAATGGCACAGAAGAATTCTGAATTCCAGAAGAGTTAAAGACCAAGATGAACTGAAGTAGTCAGAAAACCCAGGAGACATGGTTAACAAGAAAAAGTGAAGGATGAAAAAGTTATACTCCGACAGGGGAGGAACAATGGTGCTCAGTCTGCCTGAGGCAGTAAGACACAGATGTGGGATAGGGTCAGCATCATTCTGGACAGTGAAAACAGGAACCTGCACAGAAGTGCTATGGAAGAGTCATTATAAACAAGTGAGGCCCTGGTCTCAGGGCCTCTGAGAAGAGCTATCAGCTGGTTCACTGCACAAGGGGAACTGGCTGGGAGGATGGGTGACAACTGAAATCTACGCCGCTTCAATTTCCAAGTTGCCAGCCTCTGTGCAGGAGCTCATCCAGTCAGAGTAAGGGAAGACTTTCCTAACTTTCAGGTTGTTAGGGAACATCTGAGGCTCTGGGTGTCAGCTTTGGTGCCTTCCTTCTGAGTAGTCACAGTATAATTACCTCTGGACAGCTGACCCAGATTGTTCAGTGTGAGTACCCCTGTGGGGAGAGGTAGGTGGAGATGCTGGAAGGCGCATCATCTCTTAAGCAAGAGCATTTCTCTCCTGGGCTACTTCGGGGGCGGGGGGGGTGGCGGGGGGAAAGGAGTTCAAAGGGAAAGCAAGAAGTGTGATATTATGGTTGGAGGGAGCAGAATAGGTTAGTGAGATGAAGCTGGTTGGGGCTGTGGATGAGTATTTTGATAGGACCCTTTGAAGTGCAGCACCAGCCCCCAGTGGTCTCTATATTAACAGCAAGCCACCCAATGAAGAATGAGTGAGGGAGAGATGGGTGGGGAGTTTGGGGTTAACAGATGCAATCCACTATATATAGAATGTATAAATAAGGTCCTACTGTATAGCACAGGGAGTTATAGTCAATATCCTGTGAGAAATCACAGTGGAAAAGAAGACTTTAAAAGAATGTATAAATATACATTCTTATATGTATATGTTATATGCATGTACATGTATAACTGAATCATTTTGCTGTACAGCAGAAATTAACACATCATTGTGACTCATTTAAAAGAACGAAAGAAGAAGAAGAATGTCCTTAAATCCAGTGCTGTGAATTCAAACGCCTCTTGGGGCAGGAAGATAATGCGCTTGTGGAGAAGCTATCTAACAGATAGCTTTTTTCTCTGGAAAGTTTTTCAGAAGAAGCTGCAAATCTAGACTTTTAAGAAAAAAATCTCCTGAATTTCAATTGTCAGTTCAGCTCAGTTCAGTCACTCAGTCGTGTCCGACTCTTTGCGACCCCATGAATCGCAGCACGCCAGGCCTCCCTGTCCATCACCAACTCCTGGAGTTTACTCAAACTCATGTCCATCGAGTCGGTGATGCCATCCAGCCATCTCATTATCCAGCCATCTGGACAATGGTCCAGCCATCCAGCCTCTGTTGTCCCCTTCTCCTCCTGCCCCCAATCCCTCCCAGCATCAGGGTCTTTTCCAATGAGTCAACTCTTTGCATGAGATGGCCAAAGCACTGGAGTTTCAGCTTCAGCATCGGTCTTTCCAATGAACACCCAGGACTGATCTCCTTTAGGATGGACTGGTTGGATCTCCTTGCAGTCCAAGGGACTCTCAAGAGCCTTCTCCAACACCACAGTTCAAAAGCATCAATTTTTCAGTGCTCAGCTTTCTTCACAGTCCAACTCTCACATCCATACATGACCACTGGAAAAACCATAGCCTTGACTAGATGGACTTTTGTTAGCAAAGTAACGTCTCTGCTTTTTAATATACTATCTAGGTTGGTCATAATTTTCCTTCCAAGGAGTAAGAGTCTTTTAATTTCATGGCTGCAATCACTATCTACAGTGATTTTGGAGCATCAGAAAATTAAGTCTGACACTGTTTCCACTGTTTCCCATCTATTTCCCATGAAGTGATGGGACCAGATGCCATGATCTTAGTTTTCTGAAGGTTGAGTTTTAAACAAACACTTTCACTCTCCTCTTTCACTTTCATCAAGAGACTTTTTAGTTCCTCTTCACTTTCTACCATAAGGGTGGTGTCATCTGTATATCAGAGGTTATTGATATTTCTCCTGGCAATCTTGATTCCAGCTTGTGCTTCTTCCAGCCCAGTGTTTCTCATGATGTACTCTGCATTTAAGTTAAATAAGCATGGTGACAATATACAGCCTTAATGTACTCCTTTTCCTATTTGGAACCAGTCTGTTGTTCCATGTCCAGTTCTAACTGTTGCTTCCTGACCTGCATACGGGTTTCTCAAGAGGCAGGTCAGGTGGTCTATATTCCCATCTCTTTCAGAATTTTCATAGTTTTTTGTGATCCACACAGTCTAAGGCTTTGGCATAGTCAATAAAGCAGAAATAGATTTTTTTCTGGAACTCTCTTGCTTTTTCGATGATCCAACAGACGTTGGCAATTTGATCTCTGGTTCCTCTGCCTCTTCTAAAACCAGCTGGAACATCTGGAAGTTCACGGTTCACGCATTGCTGAAGCCTGGCTTGGAGAATTTTGAGCATTACTTTACTAGCATGTGAGATGAGTGCAATTGTGGGATAGTCTGAGCATTCTTTGGGATTGCCTTTCTTTGGGATTGGAATTAAAATTGACCTTTTACAGTCCTGTGGCCACTATTGAGTTTTCCCAATTTGCTGGCATATTGAGTGCAACACTTTCACAGCATCATCTTTTAGGATTTGAAATAGCTCAACTGGAATTCCATCACCTCCACTAGCTTTGTTTGTAGTGATGCTGTCTAAGGCCCACTTGACTTCACATTCCAGGATGTCTGGCTCTAGGTGAGTGGTCACACCATCGTGATTATCTGGGTAGGCATAGTTTAAAAACATAAACCTGCCCCCTCCCACTCGCAAAGGTACACCCCATAATACACAGTGCAGACTTAACACTGTTCTAACCAAATAACACTGCAGGCGTGAATGCTACTAATATGCAGTATTTCTGGGCCCTAGTCATTCTACACACAGGTACATTGTCTACTGGGGGTCCCCCAAAAAGGAAGAGAAAGGGAAGAGGGAAGAAGAGGAGAACCAAGGCAAAGACTACCCAATTTGGCAACATGGATGAATGGATTTTGGAAGACATGAAGTGAAATATCTACTTTCTCTCCCCTCTCATTCATCAGGTTGTTCTTAAAAGAATGAAGTGGGGCTTCCCTGGTGGTCCAGTGGTTAAGAATCTGCCTTCCAGTACAGGGGAGGCAGAGGTTCGATCCGCGGTCTGGGAAGATTCCGCATGCTACGGAGAAGCTAAGCCAGCACACCCCAGCTCCCTTCAGCAAGAGAAAGTCCAAGTGCAGCGATGAAGATCCACCACCGCAGGAAAAAAAAAAAAAAAAAAAAGAATGAAGCAACAGATGCAGACTTAACTATAGCAGTAGTTTTGTATTTAGTTTCACCACCAAAATTTCAGACTAGTATTCCTCTCTGGAGATCTGGAGATTATGAGTTGTGATGATGAATCATTACAGTAAAAAACCTGTATCACATATCCACCAGCTTGAAATTCCTTGGAACAAGAAAAAAACAAAAACAAAAACAAAAAACCGCTAAAGCAAATACCTGTGACAAATATCAGATTTGTGAAAAGACTGTCAGCAGTAGGGTACAGCATTTTTTTTCTTCCACGTATAGAAATGACCAATTGTGCCATCTAAAACAGAACTAAACTACAGGAAACTAAACTAGGGCCATCCCTCCCAGGTGGTGCTAGGTGCAAAGACTGCTGATAATGCAAGAGACTCAAGAGACACAGGTGCAAGTTTGATCCCTGGGTCAGGAAGATCCCCTGGAGGAGCGCATGGCAATCCACTCCATTATTCTTGCCTGGAAAATTCCATGGACAGAACAGCCTGGTGGGCTACAGTACATCAAGTTGCAAAGAGTCGGACATGACTGAGTGACTAAGCACCAAGGCACAGAAACTAAACTAGATGCCTCCATGGAAGGTGAACCTATATCTGCAGCTCCACTGGGTATGAAAATAATGAACTCAGTCTTAAAAAGGAAGGATTGCTATCTTCTTTCTCTTAAGAAATACTTGACTTCTCAAATCATTGCTGTTGAGCTGCAGTAAATGTATATCTTGTTTGGCTACTGCCTGCATTGATCTATCTCTGTGAACCACCGAGTTCCTTTCTAGTTTTACGCTATATTAGAGCAATGGTTGGGAGCGGGGAGTCTAATGCACTATTGAAAACACAGTTTTTAATGAAGAAGTGCAATTTTAAGGACAGCCAATCCTATTACCTAAATCTTTCTGGTTAGTCACATTGTAAAGATTTTCTCTTCCTTCACCAAATTGAAGGCTGCAACATTAAAAAAGCACCAGATGGCACTAGTCTCACAGGGAAACCAACTCACAGACCCACTAAAGATGGAGGCTGCCTCTGAACTTATCTGTAAGTGTTCTTTCACATTTAAATGAGACAACTATTCTCTAGGCTTTTGTCATTTGTGAGTGAATAACGACCTTGTTCCTGAGGCATCACAAGCTTCACAGAATTAATATACTAGACCTACCAACTTCCTCTATGGCAAGTGTTTTTTCAGTCACTAAGTTGTGACTCTTTGTGACCCCAGGGACTGTTGCCCGCCAGGCTCCTCTGTCCAAGGGATTTCCCAGGCAAGAAGACTGGAGCGGGTTGCCATTTCCTTCTCCTGGGGATCTTCTTGACTCAGAGGTCAAACCTGCAAGTCCTGCATGTGGGATTCTTTACCACTGAGCCACCTGGGAAGGTCCCATGGCAAATGGCAACTGTACTGGACAGTACTTTACACAAGGATAGACATGGGGGCAGGATGCGGGAGGAGGCAGGAGGGCAGACGGTGATGCGAACTTAGGTCAAAGAATTGTGGAGATTTATTCTTGTTTTTGCTTAATCTGCATACCTGAATGGTGACATGGTCAGGTTCATACCTAGATGATATCTGAGCCAGGAATTTAGTCAAGTTTTAGATAAAATCTTTGTTTGCACTTGACTTAAGTTTTTCAAGTTTACACAGAATGATACTGCCAAGAGATCAGGAATCTCTTACCTCCTTCCTAATGTTCACCATGTCACCCCACCCCACCCCAAGAAAAGTATATTATCTAATTAAAGATGATATACTTGCTCTGCAAATGCACCTTCAAGACAAATTCTTTGGCTGTCCCTTCCAGAAAAGGTGTTTCAAATTCTCTCTTTATGGAAATTCCAGCATCACTACTGCTTATTTGCTGATTCATTGGTTTTTCCAGAGAACTTTCCCTAATAATCCAATTCATTTGTCATATAAAGCCAAGGCCTCTGCATCCACTTCCTCATTTGCCACAAGGGACAGAAAAATTCACAAGGAAATTTGGGTAGTAGTCATCTTTATCAAGTGTTGCTGTGACATAAAAGATTAATTACTGAAGATAACATTCATTCTCAGAGTACTAAGGTACATGGTGATGTATCCAAAGAGCCAGCTGGCTAGTCAAACTCCCTTTTAGATGGCATTCAGCCTGTAGATTTTCTCAGGGCAGAGAAGCTTGTCATGTTTGGCCATATCGGAAGCAGCCAGTTAACCAGATGTAACATGAAACTTTGACATATTACATAGCAGCAACTTGTACTGTAAGTGTATTGTCCTATCACCCGCATGCTGCAATACTGCCCCATTGTAAACAAGATGTCTGGCTTAATGGGGATATCCTTTAAAAATATTTAAACTAAAACAGGCTGACATCATAAGGGAAGGCTATATTCCTTGTGTTTGTATTTCTAACTTCCCATGCCATTCCCGAAGAAAGCCACTGGATGTTGCTTAATAATGATAACAATGGATTACATACAGTGGTTGGCAAAGGGAGAACAAATGATTAGATCATCCAGGCAACTCATCTTTCCAGCCAAGGGCAGAATCCCCAGATAGGGGATCTAACATTTTTTTTAAGGCAGAGGGCCAAGTTGCAAGAACCACACCGACTTCGTTGTGCTGTCTTCTCTGGCAACAGACAGAGTGCCAGCTCTTTTTTAGTTGGCTGCACTCATGCCCTACTTAAGTCCTTAAATGGGAGCTTCCAACTCAGTATTGCTCTTTTCTTTAGAGATAACCAATGTTGAAAGGTAATTAACTCTTGTAAAATGATGCCTGCACAAAACTCAAGGTCAGGTTACCACAGAGAACACCTTGACAGGACAAGACCAACAAGGGGAAAAGTCCTAGAGCCCTCCCATCTGGACAGGCTGTGGACTGTATTGTGTAAACTCCAGCTCAGAAAGGGCTATTGTTCCAGGCTTATTTATTCACCTGATTGGATTTAATCAATAGCCCAGCTGAAATGCTTGATTTCTCACTCCCTAGGCTTTGGTCTTTTTATGAACTCAGGAGTCTACCTTGTTTCCAAGCATATTTTCTTCTTAGAGTCAAATACATATATGGTTAATTCAGATTCTCAAAATGTATTTTATAATATCTGGAGGTGAGAGTCTGGGACTATTCAGACTGGCTGTCAGATTCCCACTCCAATTTGGGCTTTGTTGTGAAGAACACCGTAATCTCAGTCGAGCAATGTTTTATACCTCAGAGTTACCCATGCTTTTAGACTCATGGTGGGACCCAGGATCGTGAGTCAGGGCACTCAATCTCTCTGGCTGTCTCTTTCTCTGAGAAGATGAGTGGTAAGGACCATGTGATCCTGGTACTCTCAGTGGTCTCCTCCCCTGTCTGTAGAAGATGTTATTCAACAAAGCCAATAGGTGTCTCTGGATCTAGTTGTATCTAAAGCCCTAGACCATTGAACTTCCCAGTTAACCTGGGAAATGAATACCCCCTTTTCTCCCTTAAGCAACTTGGAACTGAATTGCTATTAGAAGCAACATGATTGGTAGAAAAAAACTATCAAGATAGTATCACATTATGGACTAGAAATAAGGACAGAAAGCCCTAGAAAGATAACAGGAGACTGACGGTAGATTGTTTATAAAGAAGCTGTATTCAGTCTTACAATGAGTATGACTTACTTCACAGTGAACTTGCTGAATTGGTTGAAGCTTTGCAGGATTACATCTGTTATGCTTTAACATTTCATGGAGGACTGAGGAAGTGCCAGCATACTGGGAAAAGAGCCAACATAAAATGGTTGTGTAATAAAAGGGAAAAAGGTTTAGCTTGGAAAATTAAAGACCTGTAAGCGCAACTTTTATAGCAAGGGAAAAAATTGCCACAGTGAATAATGTGACTAGAACAAGATATTGACTTTACATGAACTATACTTCCCTCAGACCAATCTAGTATTTTAATCTATTGACAAATGATAGGTAAATTATATCTGTATGTTACCACTGGGACCAGTGGTACACAGCCAAGCTGAAGAAGCTGTGACAAGACTGGGTCACAAGATGGGAGTAAGGTGGGATATAGACCACAGCTAGGGACATATTTTGTTTCAGAATCTAAAGCCAAGGGGATTAAGATAATCTAAGATGTTGTGCCTTTTTTCTGTTTCTTAAAAAAATTGAATTTCCAACCAAAGACCTATGAAGACTGTTCAGTTTCTCCGAGACCCTTTGCCCATCGTTCAGAGAGCAGTCATTAGATGAGAGCTTTGTGCAGTACTTATTTATTAATTCTTCATTCATTCACTCACCAAACACTTATTAAATGAGGTGTAAAGAAAATAAACATGATGAACAGTTGGTTAAGTTTTTTCCCATTGAGTAATATGTGTCTGAGAAGATTTTGATTATGATTTAATCATTGCTGGCTTTTCTATTAAAAATTATCAAAAGAATAACAACAATTGAGATATAACTACTTCCTGAAGTACTTTTAAGATTTGGTGTAAACTAGGACAAGAATTCAAAGAAAAAAAACCTTTTTAAAATTTTATGTTTAACTGAAGTTTAATTGCTTTCAGCACTGTGTTGATTTCTGCGGCACTGCTACGTAAACGGCCCATAGGCATGCGTACGTCCTCTCCCTCAGGAAACTCCCTCCTGCCTCCCACCCCGTCCCATCCCTCTAGGTCGTTAGCTCTGTTCTGCGTCCCCTGAGTCATACAGCTTTTTAAATTATGGCTTGTCTTCATTCTGACTTCTTTAAGTTTAGAGTGTCATTCCAGTCTGGTCTATAGATCCTAGATTTCTGACTTTTTAACTTACTGCTTTATAATAATAATTTTTAGTTTCTATATATTGCAAACCAGTGTCTTGCTCTTATCAACTAGAAGTGCTGCTTTATCTGCACCTTTGCTTTTGTCATGGTCAGAAGTAAACCAATATGAAGCAAAACATATGGAGAAAAGGTTATTTCAGTCTTTCCACTGTTTGCTTCTATTTTTACTTCCCTTGTAAATTAGTAAAATGTTATTCTTGAAAGGATGTTTCTACCTCACTCCCACTTTCTGTGACTTTCCATTATTGTATATGTTCTTTTGTAAAATAGCTCATTAAATAAGCTTCATTTAAAAAATGTGACAAGCTTCTATATCTTAAATGAACTCTCACTTTTCACTTAAGAACATCATGTAAAACACCCAATTTGAATATATTTTAAGCAGTTACTATGTAATTTCTTTTTTTTTATTTTTTCATTTATTTTTATTAGTTGAAAGCCAATTACTTTACAATATTGTAGTGGTTTTTGCCATACATTGACTTGAATCAGCCATGGATTTTCATGTGTTCCCCATCCCGATCCCCCCTCCCACCTCCCTCCCCATCACATCCCTCTGGGTCTTTCCAGTGCACCAGCCCTGAGGACTTGTCTCATGCATCCAACCTGGGCTGGTGATCTGTTTCACCCTTGATAGTAACTTGTTTCAATGCTATTCTCTCAGAACATCCCACCCTCACCTTCTCCCACAGAGTCCCAAAGTCTGTTCTGTATATATGTGTCTCTTTTTTTAATTTGTATATAGGGTTATCATTAACATCTTTTTAAATTCCATATATATGTGTTAGTATACTGTATTGGTCTTTATCTTTCTGGCTTACTTCACTCTGTATAATAGGCTCCAGTTTCATCCATCTCATTAGAACTGATTCAAATGAACTCTTTTTAATGGATGAGTAATATTCCATTGTGTATATGTACCATAGCTTCTTTATCCATTCATCTACTGATGGGCATCTAGGTTGCTTCCATGCCCTGGCAATTATAAACAGTGCTGCGATGAACATTGGGGTGCATGTGTCTCTTTCAGATCTAATTTCCTCTGTGTATGCCCAGGAGTGGGATTGCTGGGTCGTATGGCAGTTCTATATCCAGTTTTTTAAGGAATCTCCACACTGTTCTCCATAGTGGCTGTACTAGTTTGCATTCCCACCAGCAGTATAAGAGGGTTCCCTTTTCTCCACACCCTCTCCAGTATCTATTGCTTGTAGACTTTTGGATAGCAGCCATCCTGACTGGAGTGTAGTGGTACCTCGTTGTGGTTTTGATTTGCATTTCTCTGATAATGAGTGATATTGAGCATCTTTTCATGTGTTTGTTAGCCATCTGTATGTCTTCTTTGGAGAAATGTCTGTTTAGTTCTTTGGCCCATTTTTTGATTGGGTCATTTATTTTTCTGGAATTGAGCTTCAGGTGTTGCTTGTATATTTTTGAGATTAGTCCTTTGTCTGTTGCTTCATTTGCTATTATTTTCTCCCATTCTGAGGGCTGTCTTTTCAACTTGCTTATAGTTTCCTTCATTGTGCAAAAGCTTTTAAGTTTCATTAGGTCCCATTTGTTTATTTTTGCTTTTATTTCCAATATTCTGGGAGGTGGGTCATAGAGGATCCTGCTGTGATTTATGTCGGAGAGTGTTTTGTCTATGTTCTCCTCTAGGAGTTTTATAGTTTCTGGTCTTACATTTAGATCTTTAATCCATTTTGAGTTTATTTTTTTGTATGGTGTTAGAAGGTGTTCTAGTTTCATTCTTTTACAAGTGGTTGACCAGTTTTCCCAGCACCACTTGTTAAAGAGGTTGTCTTTTTTCCATTGTACATCTTTGCCTCCTTTGTCAAAGATAAGGTGTCCATAGGTTTGTGGATTTATCTCTGGGCATTCTATTCTGTTTCATTGATCTATATTTCTGTCTTTGTGCCAGTACCATACTGTCTTGATGACTGTGGCTTTGTAGTAGAGCCTGAAGTCAGGCAGGTTGATTCCTCCAGTTCCATTCTTCTTTCTCAAGATTGCTTTGGCTATTTGAGGTTTTTTTTGTATTTCCATACAAATTGTGAAATTATTTGTTCTAGTTCTGTGAAAAATACCATTGGTAGCTTGACAGGGATTGCATTGAATCTATAGATTACTTTGGGTAGTATAGCCATTTTCACAATATTGATTCTTCCAATCCATGAACACGGTATATTTCTCCATCTGTTTGTGTCCTCTTTGATTTCTTTGATCAGTGTTTTATAGTTTTCTATGTATAGGTCTTTCATTTCTTTAGGTAGATATACCCCTAAGTATACTATGTAATTTCCTTATGCCTGTATACCAATGTCTCTACAAGATGGGTCAGTGGATGGTTTATTTATTCATCTATTAATTCAGTAAACTACTGAGAAGCAACATTGAACAATGAGTTGTAATAGGTTAAATCCAGATGAGACACCAACTTGTATAAAACTCATCAAGAGAGCCAGTGTTCAATGAATCTATGCAATGTCAAACAGCAGGTAAGTGGCCAAGTTTAGACTTTAACCCAGCTCTGTTTGATGCCAATTCTTCTACACATGCAGATTCAAAAGTCATCTTCAGAGACTGGGGAGTAGAATTTTTGAATGACAGTTCCAAGACATAGAAGCAGGGAAGTACAAGGACCTAGATTAATCTGTAATACCTAGTTCCTGGCTGCATCACCTCAAAAGAAAACCATGAATTAAGGTATTATTAAAGCAAAGAATTGCATTCAATGACTTTTCAAATCATCTCTCACCACCTTAAGTTCATTATCCGTTACCAGATTTCCACTTCTACCTAAACATTTCAATTTCAAGAGTTAAGCTGAACAGTGTGGAGTTCTATCACATTTTGATTTTTAAAAAATGTCTTTTACAGTGATGGGTGCCTATTTCCCCAAACACCAAAAGCAAACTTCAAATACCATCCCCACTGACACCTCTTTCAAAGACAAATAGCAGCAACAAAACCCAGTAAAATTTGGCTCTCGCAGGCTTGACTTTTTTTTTTTTTTTTTTCCATTTATTTTTATTAGTCGGAGGCTAATTACTTTACAATATTGTAGTGGTTTTTGTCATACATTGACATGAATCAGCCATGGATTTACATGTATTCCCCATCCTGATCCCCCCTCCCACCTCCCTCTCTACCCGATCCCTCTGGGTCTTCCCAGTGCACCAGGCCCAAGCACTTGTCTCATGCATCCAACCTGGAGGCTTGATGTTTAAGCCAGATCTGTGCTTGGTTTCCCAGGCCAAAGACGGATGCAGTTAGCTAGGTTTCAAGCACTTCACAGCATTGAAGAACAATGGAACAAAGAACTTCAAAATAAAAATCATACATTTGGTAGAAAACAGCTCCAACTGGTGCTTGGTTTACTAACTAGGCATTCTGTCTGTTTCTCACATGCTCTGAACAAACACAGGAAGCCCCACCAGGTGTGAATGGAGAGACGTTTTCCCCTGTAGGACCAAAAAGAGTGACATCTGAAGGTGTTAGGATCACAGTGATTTTGGACACCATCAAGAGTCAGGGCTTATAGGGGTTCTCATTTTTATAGCTTCACAGGGAACCCTTTTCTTTCCCAGGAATCCTCTCCAGAGGGAGAGGCTGTAGAGAATTTTCCTGAATGTGATGAATGTCAGCACATTCCCTGCTAGACCACACATTCCATTCTTATCAAATGAAACTGACCTCTTTGCCCTAGCTTGTTCTCCTTGTTTATCACTGTGATTAATTTAAAGTTCTCAGTGATGCAGGTTTCTAGATGAATTGCACAGGTCATTTCAGATGGCAAATATGTACTTCTATCGTCTCCTTACCCTGTGGAGGTCATGCAATGGCTCACAAGAATGAGGATTTTTAAAATAGTTGGCTTACATTCAAATCTGTATCCTACAAACGCTCTGCCCAGACTAGCCCCTCTCCTTTCAGTTGGGAGAGATCCACCTCTTCCTACTCGTTTTCTAATACCAAGTGACTCAAGTGGGAGTCATGACCAAAATGAAACGTTTAGCACATAATTCAAGTTTGTGTTTTTTTTTAATGAAAGCAAATTTTTTGGCCAATAGAAGCAAACAGGATTCATGAAAGTCAATAAGCCCCTGAGCCATGCTTAGCCACTAAAGACTTCCAAGTTCATTGGAACTGATATATGCTGCTGAGCTGCTTCTGGTGAACAAAATTTTCGTTCCATTTGCCATCACTGTCAAAGGGAACAAAGTATACAAAATAAAATCTGATCAGAAATTGCCCTTTGCATGTACATTTCTGCATCAGAACAATTCAACAATGACTGAATTTGGATTTCTGTACCCTTAAACTTTGCTAGAGTTTTTAAGGGGTCCGGGTTATGGAGAATGGGTTAATTCATGTTTCCATCTTTTCCCTTTTTAAGATTTGGTCTTCTATTGAGGTACTTTAGGGTTAAAAATAAAAAGGAAAAAAATTGTTCTCCTGAACATCTAGGTAGACCAAATATCCACATGGAGAGCAAATGCTGATGAAGGCAGTGACATGATTAGAGAGGGGAAAAGCCTCTCTAATGGAAATGACAAAATTGGTCATGGATGAGGACTAAGAAGTCAACAGAGGTTTCTAGTCTGGGAAACTAGGTTAATGGTGGCAGTTCCCTCTCTCTGCCCATTTCTCTCTCTTTCTCTGTTTGTGACCTTTCTGTCTACCTATTTTCTTCATGATGCTTCATCTCTGTGTCTCTCATTCTCTTGTTTGGTCAGCTTCTGTCTACATTCAAGCTCCACTTCCCTTTCTCTGCGGATCAACTTCTTCACCATCCACATTTGCTTGGCTTCTTGGTTGCTTCATAAAACAAGTGTCTTTGACTTTCCATATCCCTCATTCAACCCCACAAAATTCTTTCATTTTCCATCCCAAGCTCCTTATAAAATTTGTTCTGTGTTTCTTTAAAATTTCCACCAAGCCCTAAGCAGACGATCTCTTCTTTATACGATGACTCAGAGAGCATTTTGGCCTGGTTGCCTATCAGAGTCAGCTGAAGTGCTTTCAAAAAACAAGTGTCCGGGCTATCCTGGGCCTATTGACTCAGAATATCTGGGGTTGGAAAGCACAGCATGTATTTTAAAATCCTAGTGGTGATACTGATACCTAAATAGGCCTGAGACTGCTGCCATAGGTTATAGCTCATGGTGAAGACCTTGGGTCAGTTGAGTTCAGTTCAGTCACTCAGTTGTGTCCAACTCTTGGTAAGCCCATGGACTGCAGAACGCCAGGCTTCCCTGTTCATCACAAACTCCCGGAGCTTACTCAAATTTACATCTATTGAGTCGATGATGTGATCCAAACATCTCACCCTCTGTTGTCCCCTTCTCCTCCCACCTTCAATCTTTCCCAGCATCAGGGTCTTTTCCATGAGTCAGTTCTTCCCATCAGGTGACCAAAGTATTGGAGTTTCAGCTTCAACATCAGTCCTTCCAATGAATATTCAGGACTGATATAGTAGTGTGTAGTTTGGTGTAGTCAATAAAGCAGAAGTAGATGTTTTTCTGGAACTCTCTTGCTTTTCTGATGATCCAACGGATGTTGGCAATTTGACCTTTGGTTCCTCTGCCTTTTCTAAATCCAGCATAAACATCTGGAAGTTCACAGTTCACAAACCATTGAAGCCTGACTGGGAGAATCTTGAGCATTGCTTTGCTAACATGTGAGATGAGTGCAATGGTGTGGTGGTTTCAACATTCTTTGGCATTCCCTTTCTTTGGGGTTGGAATGAAAACTGACCTTTCCCAGTCCTGTGGCCACTGCTGAGTTTTCCAAATTTGCTGGCATATTGAGTGCAACACTTTCACAGCATCATCTTTTAGAATTTGAAATAGCTCAGCTGGAATTCCATCCCCTACACTAGCTTTGTTCATAGTGATGCTTCCTAAGGCCCACTTGACTTCGCATTCCAGGATGTCTGGCTCTAGGTGAGTCATCACATCATCATGGTTATCTGTGACATGAAGATCTTTTTTGTACAGTTCTTCTGTGTATTCTTGCCACCTCTTCTTAATATCTTCTGCTTCTGTGAGGTCCATACAATTTCTGTCCTTAAGTGTGCCCATCTTTGCATGAAGTGTTCCCTTGACACCTCTAACCTTCTTGAAGAGATCTTTAGTCTATCCCAATCTATAGTTTTCCTCTATTTCTTTGCATTGATCACTGAGGAAGGCTTTCTTGTCTCTCCTTGCTATTCTTTAGAACTCTGCATTCAAATGGGTGTCTTTCCTTTTCTCCTTTGCCTTTAGCTTCTCTTCTTTTCTCAGCTTTTTGTAAGGCCTCCTCAGACAACCATTTTACCTTCTTGCATTTCTTTTTCTTGGGGATGGTCTTGATCACTGCCTCCTGTACAATGTCACCAACCTCCATCCATAGTTCTTCAGGCACTCTGTCTATCAGATCTAATCCCTTGAATCTGTTTGTCACTTCCACTGTATAATCGTAAGGGATTTGATTTAGGGCATACTTGAATGGTCTAGTGGTTTGCCCTACTCTTCAGTTTCAGTCTGAATTTGGCAATGAGTTCATGATCTGAGCTACACTAAGCTCTTAGTCTTGTTTTTGCTGACTGTATAGACATTCACCATCTTTGGCTGCAAAGAATATAATCAGTCTGATTTTGGTATTGATCATCTGGTGATGTCCATGTGTAGAGTCTTCTCTTGTGTTGTTGAAAGAGGGTGTTTGCTATGACCAGTGTGTTCTCTTGGCAAAACTCTGTTAGCCTTTGCCCTGCTTCATTTTGTACTCCAAGGCCAAATTTGTGTAGTACTCCAAGTATCTTTTGACTTCCTACTTTTGGATTCCAGTCCCCTATAATGAAAAGGACATCTTTTGAGGGGTGTTAGTTCTATAAGGTCTTGTAGGTCTTCATAGAACCATTCAGCTTCAGCTTCATTAGCATTGCTGTTTGGGGCATAGACTTGGATTACTGTGATATTGAATGGTTTGCCTTGGAAACAAGCAGAAATCATGCTGTTGTTTTTGAGATTGCATCCACATACTGTATTTCGGAATCTTTTGTTGACTATGAGGGTTACTCCATTTCTTTTAAGGGATTCTTGCCCACAGCATTAGATATAATAGTCATCTGAGTTAAATTCACCCATCCCAGTCCATTTTAGTTCACTGATTCCTAAAATGTCGATATTCACTCTTGCCATCTCCTGTTTGACCATTTCCAATTTACCTTGATTCATGGACCTAACTTTCCAGGTTCCCATGCAATATTGCTCTTTACAGCATCAGACTTTACTTCCACCACCAGTCATATCCACAACTAGGTGTTGTTTTTGCTTTGGCTCCGCCTCTTCTTCTTTTTCTGGAGTTATTTCTCCATTCTTCTCCAGTAGCATATTGGGCACTTACTGACCTGGGGAGTTCATCTTCCAGTGTCCTATCTTTTTGTCTTTTCGTACTGTTCATGGGGTTCTCAAGGAAAGAACACTGAAGTAGCTTGCCATTCCTGTCCATCTTGGGTGGCCCTACACAGCATAGCTCTTAGTTTCATTGAGTTAGACAAGGCTGTGGTTCATGTGATCAGTTTGATTAGTTTCCTATGACTGTGGTTTTCATTTGTCTGCCTTCTTATGGAGAAGGATAAGAGGCTTATGGAAGCTTCCTGACGGGAGAGACTGACTGAGGGGGAAACTGGGTCTTGTTCTGACGGTGGGGCCATACTCAGTAAATCTTTAATCTAATTTTCTGTTGATGGGTTGGTCTGTGCTCCCTCCCTGTTGTTTGACCTGAGGTTAAACTATGGTGGAGGCAATGAAGATAATGGCGACCTCCTTCAAAAGGTCCAGTGCATGCACTGCCCACTCAGTGCCCCCAAGCCTACAGCAGGACACCACAGACCCACGCTTCCAATGGCGACTCCTGGATACTCAGGGGCAAGTCTGGATCAGTCTCTTATGGGGTCACTGCTCCTTTCTCCTGGGTCCTGGTGCACACAGTATTTTGTTTGTGCCCTCCAAGAGTCTGTTTCCACAGTTCTGTGTAAGTTCTGGAGGCCCTATTGTTGGGTTAATGGCAACCTCCTCCAAGAGGGCTTATGCCTTACCCAGGTCTGCTGCACCCAGAGCCCCTGCAGCAGGCCACTGCTGACCCGGACCTCCCCAGGAGACACTCAAGCACAGTTCTCTCTCAACCTCTGTGGGGTCTCTTGGTGCACACAAGGTTTTGTTTGAGCCTTCCAAGTGTCTATGACAGGTATGGGGTTTGATTCTAAATGCAATTCTGCCCCTCCTACCATCTTTTTGGGGCACCAGTAGGTGCCCAATATGCCCTTGGACGTGGGGTATCTTTTTTTGGTGGGATCCAACATTCTCCTATTGATAGTTGTTCAGCAGCATGTTGTAATTTTGGAGTTCTCACAGAAGATGAGTGCATGTCCTTCTACTCCACCATCTTGGATATCTGTGGGTCAAGTGCTCATAATTATTCCAGTTTCAACTGGGGAGGGGACAGATAAGAGATGAGCAGGGTGCACAAAACATGACCACCCAGGAGCTCTGAGTAGAGGGATTCTCTTAGAACCAGCTGTGGTCATTCAGGCACCATGATATATGTTTGCTACAGTAGTCTTGCAAGGGATAATATGTTAAAGCACACACTTACAGGGCCTTCTCAAGGGTTCCATGGTAGAATACAGAGGAGGCTGTCTCTAGTCTAGATGGGAGGAGTAAGGGAAAAGCTTCCTGAAAAGGTGACACCTGAGCTGAGACCTGAGGGATCATTAGCGGTTAGTCTGGTGAAGACAATGAGAAACGGGACTGCAGGCAGATGAGAACAGCATATTCAAAGCACAGAAGGAGGTTTGGGGGGCAGGATAGCAAGATGAGTTCACACTTTGGGCATCTTCTGCCACCATTTCCCAAATTCATATCAGAAAACTCTCCAGTTTCTTTATTCTGAAAGTGATTTAAGTCTCCAACAGAACTTGGAAGGATAATGAGAGATGAGGCTGGAGAGTTATGCAGGGGCTGTCATGAAGCTTCATAACTTCAGTTAATTAAAATAGTAGTTACCATAGTAGAAAAGTAGTTACTATTTATTAGGCAACTACATACCAGACACTTGATGTGCGGTATTTCATTTAACCCTCACAGAATCCAGAAAGTCAGTATTATTATACTCATGTTACACACAAAGCAACAGAGACTCAAGTAGCTTAAATTTACTTGTCACAGTAAGAAAGCTATGAAACAGCAGGGCTGGATTTTGAATCTAATCATTCAAGTTTTCAGCCTTAACACTTAAAAAAAAATAGCAGGAGGGTGGGGGAATGCTATATTTGGAAATGAAGAAAAAAGAAACAAACATTTATGTGGCTTAAGATATTGCTTGTTGGGATTATTTCAGCACTCAAAGTGGTTTAAAGTATTCATGATCATATCTTTACATGTAAATGTTATAAATATTTTATATCTTCTATTTTTGTTCTTTTCAAACATTTTAGCAAAAACAAAAAAGTATTCTCATGAAGCAGAACTTGGTGTAAATGCACAGAAGGTAAAGTACATGAAAAGGGAGTGTCTCAAGGTGCTTGGAGGTGGGAGGTTGGTGAAGTGTCAGCATCCTTCGTTCTCTTCTCTCAGCCATTTCCCCCAAACTCAGGGACTCTATGGCTCTCGTCTACAGCCTTAAATAATATTTAGAATCTTAAACATTTGTTTACATACCGTTCAAGCAAATGGATCCAGGAAATAGAGAAATGCCATGTGTAAGTGACAGAGTTGTATCTTTGCCAAGGTGGAAGTCTGTGGCAGTGCAGGAGGGCCCTGGTCACCCGGTGGACGCACTCCTGTGTTGTCATGGGTGCTCCTGTGACCTAGAGGAGGGCAGAACCAATCACAGACCTGGTTTAATGCCTACCACCAGGAGAGCCACCTCCTTAGTGAGGTCCTGACTTTTGTTCTCAGGGTCATGGAAGAAAACAGTGAGATTATACCTTATTTTGAGATATTTATTTACTTTTGGCAGTCTTTGTTGCTGCGCAAACTTTTCTCTAGATGTGGTGAGCTGAAGCTGCTCTCTAGTTGCAGTGCGTGGCGGTGGCATGTAGGATCTTCCAGAACCAGGGAGCAAACCTGTGTCTCCTGTATGGGCGGGTGGATTCTTTACTGCTGAGCCACCAGGGAAGCCCAGTTGTACTTAGCTTTAGATGGGAGATTGCCATAACTGTTTTTGGAAAAGTTCCAATTAGACACAGCAAATGATAAAGTCACCAAAGAACAATGCCCCACGACCAGTGCTCTTTGTTTCAGGATTCTTCCCAAGGGCAGGGCAGAAAGCGTTATGAAGTAATTCACACCTGTCCAAATATAAATTGTTTTATTGCCAGCACAAGCCAGACTTAAATATCTGCTCCTCTTGGGAGGTAAGGAGGGTGTCAGCACAGAACACTGTGATGACCAGTGGCCTGCTTTGCTGGGATGGGAGAGGCTCTGAGGAAGTGGGATTTTTAGTAGTGAAACCAAGGGAGTCCTAGGAAAACCAAAACAAATTGAATCAACTTATCACAGCTCAACCCATCACAAAACTTCAGAGTAACTGGCTACAGTTAGGGCCAGATCCTTTGGAATTCCAGAGGCACAAATCAGAGCCTCAGCCTTACTGAACATCAAAAACATTTTTAAATTGAATAAAGCAGGGAAAACCACTAGACCATTCAAGTATGCCCTAAATCAAATCGACAAATAGATTCAAGGGATTAGATCTGATAGACAGAGTTCCTGAAGAACTATGGATGGAGGTTGGTGACATTGTACAGGAGGCAGTAATCAAGACCATCCCCAAGAAAAAGAAATGCAAGAAGGTAAAATGGTTGTCTGAGGAGGCCTTACAAAAAGCTGAGAAAAGAAGAGAAGCTAAAGGCAAAGGAGAAAAGGAAAGATACACCCATTTGAATGCAGAGTTCTAAAGAATAGCAAGGAGAGACAAGAAAGCCTTCCTCAGTGATCAATGCAAAGAAATAGAGGAAAACTATAGATTGGGATAGACTAAAGATCTCTTCAAGAAGGTTAGAGGTGTCAAGGGAACACTTCATGCAAAGATGGGCACACTTAAGGACAGAAATTGTATGGACCTCACAGAAGCAGAAGATATTAAGAAGAGGTGGCAACAGGTGGGATGCATGAGTCAAGTGCTCGGGCCTGGTGCACTGGGAAGACCCAGAGGAATCGGGTGGAGAGGGAGGTGGGAGGGGGGATCAGGATGGGGAACACATGTAACTCTATGACTGATTCATATCAATGTATGACAAAACCCACTGAAATGTTGTGAAGTAATTAGCCTCCAACTAATAAGAAAAATAAATAAATAATAAAAAAAGAAAAAAATTAAAAAAAAAAAGAAGAGGTGGCAAGAGTACACAGAAGAACTGTACAAAAAAGATCTTCATGTCACAGATAACCATGATGATGTGATGACTCACCTAGAGCCAGACATCCTGGAATGCGAAGTCAAGTGGGCCTTAGGAAGCATCACTATGAACAAAGCTAGTGTAGGGGATGGAATTCCAGCTGAGCTATTTCAAATTCTAAAAGATGATGCTGTGAAAGTGTTGCACTCAATATGCCAGCAAATTTGGAAAACTCAGCAGTGGCCACAGGACTGGGAAAGGTCAGTTTTCATTCCAACCCCAAAGAAAGGGAATGCCAAAGAATGTTGAAACCACCACACCATTGCACTCATCTCACATGCTAGCAAAGCAATGCTCAAAATTCTCCAAGTCAGGCTTCAATGGTTTGTGAACTGTGAACTTCCAGATGTTTACGCTGGATTTAGAAAAGGCAGAGGAACCAGAGATCAAATTGCCAACATCCGTTGGATCATCAGAAAAGCAAGAGAGTTCCAGAAAAACATCTACTTCTGCTTTTTTGACTACACCAAAGCCTTTGACTGTGCGGATCACAATAAACTGTGGGAAATTCTTAAAGAGATGGGAATACTAGACCACCTGACCTGCCTCCTGAAAAATCTGTATGCATGTCAAGAAGCATGTCCAGTTAGAACTCTGGACATGGAACAACAGACTGCTTCCAAATAGGGAAAGGAGTACATCAAGGCTGTATATTGTCACCCTGCTTATTTAATTTATATGCAGAGTACATCATGCAAAATGCCAGAATGGATGAAGCACAAGCTGGAATCAAGATTGCTGGGAGAAATATCAATAACTTCAGATATGCCCATGACACCACCCTTATGGCAGAAAGCAAAGAAGAACTAAAGAGCCTCTTGATGAGAGTGAAAGAGGAGAGTGAAGGAGTTTGCTTAAAACTCAACATTCAGAAAACTAAGATCATGGCATCCAGTCCCATCACTTCATGGCAAATATATGGGAAAACATTGGAAACAGTGAGAGACTTTATCTTGGGGGGCTCCAAAATCACTGTAGATGGTGACTGCAGCCATGAAATTAAAAGACACCTGATTCTTGGAAGAAAAGCTATGACCAACCTAAACAGCATATTAAAAAGCAGAGACATTACTTTGCCAACAAAGGTGCGTTTAGTCAAAGTTATGGTTTTTCTAGTAGTCATATATGGATGTGAGAGTTGGACTATAACGAAAGCTGAGCACTGAAGTATTGATGCTTTTGAACGTGGTGTTGGAAAAGACTCTTGAGAGTCCCTTGGACTGCAAGGAGATCCAACCAATCCATCCTAAATAATATCAGTCCTGAATATTCATTGCAAAGACTGATGCTGAAACTGAAACTCCAAATGCCACCTGATGTGAAGAACTGACTCATTTGAAAAGACCCTGTTGCTGGGAAAAATTAAAGGCAGGAGGAGCAGGGGATGACAGAGAATGAGGTGGTTGGATGGCATGACAGATTTTATGGACATGAGTTTGAGTTAACTCTGGGAGTTTGTGATCAACAGGGAAGCCTGGCGTTCTGTAGTCCACAAGGTCGCAAACAGTCGGACATGACTGAATGACTGAACTGAACCACTTTACACCTTTGGGGCAGGTCTTCCCAGGTGATGCAGTGGTAAAAAATCTGCCTGCAATGCAGGAGACATGAGTTCGATCCCTTGGTCAGGAGGATCCCCTGGAGGAGGGGATGGGAACCCACTCCAGTGTTCTTGCCTGGGAAATTCCAAGGACAGAGGAGCCTGGTGGGCTACAATCCATGGGGTCACAAAGAGTTGAACATGGCTCAGTGCCTAAACAACAACAATACCCTCGGGGTAGCATGTGCCGGCTCTTCTTGAAACCCCAATTCTTCTTTTGATGAGGAGAAGCATCATGACAGAGTCTGTTAGTGAGAATGATGCTGGCAACATGATAGTTGTCCTTTCACAGGCAGCCCAAGGAAGAGGAGAGGAGAGGTCTGTCAGGACTGCTTCCTTGGCCACTCAGACCTGATATCCTAATTTTATTATCCACAGGATAATGAGAATTTCTTACTGTTCCTGAAAGGGGGAATACAAGTCCAGTCTTTTGAGGTAATGGTCAGTTGTAATCTCTTAAAAGTCTTATAGAAGGTTAATAAACCAAGTTATAGCCCTTGCTGCTGCTCCCTGGGCAGCACTGACACTCATTGTTCATCCCCTGACCACCCATTCTGGATTTTCCTTACCCTTGATCAACATTTTGGTCTGGTTTGGTTGCTTGCCTGGTGTAGTGACACAGACCTTCATTTCTGATGGGTTTCACCCCTTAGTTGCCTGATTCTTATTAGATCACTTTTGATGTACTGCCCTTTAACAGATCTTTATTGGATACAGAAGAGCCAAGAGAAGCTTCTGTGAATACCCTGGGTTCTAGACATACTCCTCTCTGTAGCAGCAACACTGGCTCCTCAACGGAATCATCATCAATCATGCCTGCCAGTATAGTAACTATTTTTTACCTACTTTTACCACTGGCTTATGGAGCCCAGTGATCAGGTGGCAGTTGGACCCTTGGTTCAGTGGAAACCTTGGCCAAAGAGTTCCAACTCTGGGACCTAGAGCATCTTAATTTAACAGAGACTAAGTTTGTGGGAATGAGAAGCTCAAATTCTGCAAGCGGGTCATTTAGAGTTATGGTGGAACAGGGTCAAATCTATATCACATAGGATATGTATTTCTATTTAATCTGTCTATCTATCTAATCAATTACACCATGAAGGATAGCATCCCAGCCTCACAAGGTTTTGTCCCTTTGCTGGTAACTTAGCTGAGATTTCAAAATGCCTTTCCACTGTTCTATCAAGTTAACTGCTTCCAAGTGACAGAATACATTTTAAAACTAACAAACTCTATAACTATGAGCCTGTTGTTGCACTTCAATTGCTATAAATGAGTCCTTTACTCTGAGGAAATGTCATATGTATAAAGTTAGTAGATTAGGTGTTATGGGGATTCGTAGATGGTGATGTTGGAACAGGCCCTGTGTGCACGGAGAGCAAGCCCATCTCTAGAGTATCAATTTGATGGATCACTGCTCTCTCAAGGTAGAAGGGGTCTAATGTAACTCTGCCACAGGCTGGTTAGCAGGTCTTTCCAAGACTGAAGCCATATCAAGGGATTAGTATCAGTCTCTGATCCTGGCAGGTAGGGAATTCAGTAGCAGCAGAAGCTGGACTCAGCCTTCTTGAGAGCGAACCCATGTATTTTTGGAAATGCTTAGTTTCCATTCTTGCCTCATTAGTTTCATGACCCCATTGCATAAGCACTGGATGACTCAGTAACAAGCTGATTGACATTCATTGTCTACTTGGTGTTGAGAGCTTTGTGTGAGATTGTCATTTTCTGGTAAGTCTTCCCTGGTGACTCAGACAATAAAGAATCTGCCAGAAATGCAGGATACCTGGGCTTGATCCCTGAATCGGGAAGATCTCCTGAAGAAGGGAATGGATACCCCCATTCCAGTGTAATATTAATATGTAATAACAGATCTGCAGGGCTTCCCAGGTGGTGCTAGAGGTAAAGAACCCACCTGCCAATACTGGAAATGTAAGAGGTCTGGATTCAGCCCCTGGGTCAGGAAGATCCCCTGGAGGAGAACATGGCAACCCACTCCAGTATTCTTGCCTGGGAAATCCCATGGACAGAGGAGCTTGGTGGGCTATAGTTCATAGGGTCACAAAGAGTCAGGCATGACTAAAGTGATTTAGCACACATGCAACAGATTTGCATGCACTGTGTTCACTCTCATTAGTCTATGTACATGTAGTTTTGGTAGACATTGTTGTCTCAAGTCTTGTTCCTTCTCAGTACTGATCATTTGATTAACATCTCCTTTCCTCAGGCCACTTCTCCTTCAATACAAAATGCTAACCAATGTATTGCTCTTAACTCTGTCCAATGGCAGGATTAACCCCTTTCAAGGTAATCATGAGCAGCAGCTCATCCCTGGCTGGATCCAGCATATGACACTCTCCCTTTTTTTTTTTTTTTTTAAATTGGAGGCTAATTACTTTACAATATTGTGGTGGTTTTTGCCATACATTCACATGAATCAACCATGGGTGTACATGTGTTCCCCATCCAGACCCTCCCTCCCACCTCCCTCCCAATCCCATCTTTCAGGGTCATCCCAGTGCAACAGCCCTGAGTACCCTGCCTCATGCATCAAACCTGGACTGGCGATCTATCTCACATATGATAGTATACATGTTTCAAAGCTATTCTCTCAAATATTCCCACCCTTGCCTCCTCCCATAGAGTCCAGCAGTCTGTTCTTTACATCTGTGTCTCTTTTGCTATCTTGCATATAGGATCATCGTTACCATCTTTCTAAATTCCATATATATGTGTTAATATACTGTATGGTGTTTTTCTTTCTGACTTACTTCGCGCTGTATAATAGGCTCCAGTTTCATCCACATCGTTAGAACTGATTCAAATGCATTTCTTTTAAAAGCTGAGTAATATTCCATTGTGTATATGTACCACACCTTTCTTATCCATTCTACTGCTGATGGACATATAGGTTGCCTCCATGTCCTGGCTATTGTAACCAATGCTGCAATGAACATTGAGGTACATGTGTCTCTTTCAATTCTGGTTTTCTCAGTGTGTATGCCCAGCAGTGGGATTGCTGGGTCGTATGGCGGTTCTATTTCCAGCTTTTTAAGGAATTTCCACTCTGTTCTCCAAAGTGGCTGTACTAGTTTGCATTCCCACCAACAGTGTAAGAGAGTTCCTTTTTCTCCACACCATCTCCAGCATTTATTGTTTGTAGATAGCAAACAATTGTTTTTGATAGCAGTCATTCTGACCAGGGTGAGATGGTACCTCATTGTGGTTTTGATTTGCATATCTCTGATAATGAGTGATGTTGAGCATCTTTTCATGTGTTTGTTAGCCATTTATATATCTTCTTTGGAGAAATGTTTGTTTAGTTCTTTGGTTCATGTTTTCATTGGATTGGTCATTTTTCTGGAATTGAGCTGCAGGAGCTGCTTGTATATTTTTGAGGTTAAGCCTTTGTTAGTTGCTTCATTTGCTATTATTTTCTCCCATTCTGAAGGCTATCTTTTCACCTTGTTTATAGCTTCCTTCGTTATGCAAATGTTTTAAGTTTAATTAGGTCCCATTTGTTTATTTTGCTTTTATTTCCATTACTCTGGGAGGTGGGTCATAGAGGATCCTGCTGTGATTTATGTCAGATAGTGTTTTGCCTGTTTTCCTCTAGGAGTTTTATGGTTTCTGGTCTTACATTTAGACCTTTAATCCATTCTAAGTTTATTTTTGTGTATGGTGTTAGAAAGTGCTCTAGTTTCATTCTTTTACAAGTGGTTGACCAGTTTTTCCAGCACCACTTGTTAAAGAGATTGTCTTTTCTTCAATGTACATTCTTGCCTCCTTTGTCAAAGATAAGGTGTCCATAGGTGTGTGGATTTATCTCTGGGCTTTCTATTTTGTTGCATTGATCTATGTTTCAGTCTTTGTGCCAGTACCATACTGTCTTGATGACTGTTGCTATGTAGGATAGCCTGAAGTTGGGCAGGTTGATTCCTCCAGTTCCATTCTTCTTTCTCAAGATTGCTTTGGCTATTTGAAATTTTTTGTATTTTCATACAAATTGTGAAATTATTTGTTCTAATTCCCTGAAAAATACCATTGGTAGCTTAATAGGGATTGCACTGAATCTATAGATTGCTTTCTCATTTTCACTATATGATTTTTCTGATCCATGAACATGGTATATTTCTCCATCTATTTGTGTCCTCTTTGTTTTCTTTCATCAGTGTTTTATAGTTTTCTATATATAGGTCTTTTGTTTCTTTAGGTAGGTTTATTCCTAAGTATTTTATTCTTTTTGTTGCAATGGTGAATGGAATTGTTTCCTTAATTTCTCTTTCTGTTTTCTCATTGTTAGTGTATATGAATGCAAGGCATTTCTGTGTGTTAATTTTATATCCTGAAACTTTACTGTTCATTAATTAGCTCTAGTAATTTTCTGATGGAGTCTTTAGGGTTTTCTATGTAGAGGATCATGTCATCTGCAAACAGTGAGAGTTTTACTACTTCTTTTCCTATCTGGATTCTTTTTATTTCTTTTTCTGCTCTTATTGCTGTGGCCAAGACTTCCAAAACTATGTTGAATAGAAGTGGTGAGAGTCGGCATCCTTGTCTTGTTCCTGACTTTAGGGGAAATACTTTCAATTTTTCATCATTGAGAATAATGTTTGCTGTAGGTTTATCATATATGGCTTTTATTATGTTGAGGTATGTTCCTTCTATGCCTGCTTTCTGGTGGTTTTTTTTTTTTTTTTAATCATAAATGGATGTTGAATTTTGTCAAAGGCTTTCTCTGCATCTCTTGAGATAATCATATGGTTTTTATCTTTTAGTTTGTTAATGTGGTGTATCACATTGATTGATTTGAGAATGTTGAAGAATTCTTGCATCCCTGGGATAAAGCCCACTTGGTCATAATGTATGATCTTTTTAATATGTTGTTGGATTCTGTTTGCTGAATTTTGTTAAGGGTTTTTGCATCTATGTTCATCAGTGATATTGGCCTGTAATTTTCTTTTTTTGTGTGGCATCTTTGTTTGGTTTTGGTATTAGGGTGATGGTGGCCTTACAGAATGAGTTTGGAAGTTTACCTTCCTCTGCAATTTTCTGGAAGAGTTTGAGTAGGATAGGTGGTAGCTCTTCTCTAAATTTTTGGTAGAATTCAGCTGTGAAGCCATCTGGTCCTAGGCTTTTGTTTGTTGGAAGATTTCTGATCACAGTTTCGATTTATGTGCTTGTGATGAGTCTGTTAAGATTTTCTATTTCTTCCTGGTTCAGTTTTAGAAAGTTATACTTTTCTAAGAATTTGTCCATTTCTTCCAAGTTGTCCATTTTATTGGCATATAGTTGCTGATAGTAGTCTCTTATGATACTTTGTATTTCTGTGTTGTCTGTTGTGATTTCTCCACTTTCATTTCTAATTTTGTTGATTTGATTTTTCTCCTTTTGTTTCTTGATGAGTCTGGCTAATGGTTTGTCTATTTTATTTATCTTCTATAAAGAGCCAGCATTTAGCTTTGTTGATTTTTGCTATGGTTTCTTTTGTTTCTTTTGCATTTATTTCTGCCCTAATTTTTGTGATTTCTTTCCTTCTACTAACCCTGGGGTTCTTCGTTTCTTCCTTTTCTAGTTGCTTTAAGTGGAGAGTTAGGTTATTTATTTGATTTCTCTCCTGTTTCTTGAGGTAAGCTTGTATTGCTATAAACCTTCTCCTTAGCACTTCTTTTACTGATTCCCATAGGTTTTGGACTGTTGTGTTTTCATTTCCATTTGTTTCTATGCATATTTTGATTTCTTATTTTATTTCTTCTGTGATTTGTTGGTTATTCAGAAGTGTGTTTTTTAGCTTCCATATGTTTGTATTTTTCATAATTTTTTTCCTGTTCAGTTCAGGTCAGTTCAGTCACTCAGTCATGTCCAACTCTTTGCAACCCCATGAACCACAGCACGTCAGGCCTACCTGTCCATCACCAATTCCCAGAGTCCACCCAAACCCATGTCCATTGAGTCAGTGATGCCATCTAACCATTTCATCCTCTGTCATCCCCTTCTCTTCCTGCCCTCAATCTTTCCCAGCATGAGGGTCTTTTCAAATGAATCAGCTCTTTGCATCAGATGGCCAAAGTATTGGAGTTTCAGCTTTAACATCAGTGCTTCCAATGAACACCCAGGACTGACCTCCTTTAGGATGGACTGGTTGGATCTCCTTGCAGTCCAAGGGACTCTCAAGAGTCTTCTCCAACACCACAGTTCAAAAGCATCAATTCTTCGGTGCTTAGCTTTCTTTATAGTCCAATTCTCACATCCATATATGACCACTGGAAAAACCATAGCCTTGACTAGACAAACCTTTGTTGACAAAGTAATGTCTCTGCTTTTTCTTTTCTTTTTTAGAAAAGCAGACTGCCACGTGCAGCGCCTCATTTGGATGTGTCTGGAGTCTTGGAAGCTTGACTACCCTACGTTCTCCTACAAATGAACCTTGAGAGCTTGTTTGAAGGTTCTAGCAGGGGAGCGCAGCTACTCGTTTACCCTTGACCGAAGATCAGTCCTACTGTATCGGGGATGGTAGTCCTCTTTGACTGAGCGTGCAGCTTCCAGAGGGACGCACATGGAGCTGTGAGGGAGAAAGTGGACACCCACCTAGTCAGCCAGGTCAGCCGAATCAACCCTGGCAATCAATGGGGTGACAGATGTCACAACGAGATCGCCCTCACATCTGTCTCTGCTTTTTAATATGCTGTCTGGGTTGGTGTTAATTTTCCTTCCAAGGAGTAAGCATCTTTTAATATCATGACTGCAGTCACCATCTGCAGTGATTTTGGAGCCCAGGAAAATAAAGTCAGCCACTGTTTCCACTGTTTCCCCATCTATTTGCCATAAAGTGATGGGACCGGATGCTATGATTTTAGTTAGTTGACATCTAATCTTAGGACATGGGTTTAAGTAAACTCCAGGAGTTGGTGATGGACAGGGAGGCCTGGCATGCTGAGATTCATGGGGTCGCAGAGTTGGACATGACTGAGCAACTGAACTGAACTGAACTGAATCTTACTGCATTGTGATCAGAAAAGATGCTTGAGATAATTTCAGGTTTTCTGAATTTACCAAGGCTAGATTTATGGCCCAGGACGTGATCTATCCTTGAGAAGGTTCTGTGTGCACTTGAGAAAAAGGTGAAATTCATTGTTTTAGGGTGAAATGTCCTATAGATATCATATGGTCTAATTGGTCCATTGTATCATTTAAACTTCATGTTTCCTTGCTAATTTTCTGTTTAGTTGGTCTATCCATAGGTGTGACTGGGGTATTGAAGTCTCTCACTATTATTGTGTTACTGTTAATTTCCCTTTTCATATTTGTTAGCATTTGCCTTACATACTGTGGTGCTCCTATGTTGGGTGCATATATATATTTATAATTGCTATATTTTCTTCTTGGATTGATCCTTTGATTATTATGTAGTGTCCTTCTTTCTCTCTTTTCACGGCCTTTATTTCTATTTTATCTGATGAGTATTGCTACTCCTGCTTTCTTTTGGTCTCCATTTGGGTGAAATATATTTTTCCAGCCCTTCACTTTCATTCTGTATGTATCCTTAGGTTTGAGGTGGGTCTCTTGTAGACAGTATATATAGGGGTCTTGTTTTTTTTATCCATTCAACCAGTCTTTGTCTTTTGGTTGGGGCATTCAACCCATTTACATTTAAGGTAATTATTGATAAGTATGATCCTGTTGCCATTTACTTTATTGTTTTGGGTTCACTTTTATAATCTGTTTCTGTGTTTCCTGTCCAGAGAAGATGCTTTAGCATTTGTTAAGGAGCTGGTTTGGTGGTGCTGAATTCTCTGAGTTTTTGTTTGTCTGTAAAGCTTTTGATTTCTCCTTCATATTTGAATGAGATCCTTGCTGGGTACAGTAATCTTGGTTGTAGGCTTTTCTCTTTCATCACTTTAAGTATGTCCTGCCATTCCCTTCTGCCTTGAAGAGTTTCTATTGAAAGATCAGCTGTTATCCTTATGGGGATCCCCTTGTGGGTTAATTGTTATTTTTCCCTTGCTGCTTTTAGTATTTGTTCTCAGTGTTTGATCTTCATTAATTTGATTAATATGTGCCTTGGGGTGTTTTGCCTTGGGTTTGTTTGGGACTCTCTTGGACTTGGGTGACTATTTCCTTCCCCATTTTAGGGAAGTTTTCAACTATTATCTTCCCAAGTATTTTCTCATGGCCTTTCTTTTTGTCTTCTTCTTCTGGGACTCCTGTGATTCAAATATTGGGGCATTTGACCTTGTCCCAGAGGTCTCTGAGGTTGTCCTCATTTCTTTTAATTCTTTTTTCTTTTTTCCTCTGTTTCATTTATTTCCATCATTCTATCTTCCACCTCACTTATCCTATCTCCTGCCTCAGTTATTCTACTGTTGGTTCCCTCCAGAGTGCTTTTGATTTCACCTATTGCATTATTCATTATTGAATGACTCTTTTTTATTTTTTCTAGGTCCTTGTTAAACTTTTCTTGCATCTTCTCAATCCTTGTCTCCAGACTATTTATCTGTAACTCCATTTTGTTTTCAAAATTTTGGATCATTTTTACTATCATTATTCTGAATTCTTTTTCAGGTAGACTCCCTATCTCCTCCTCTTTTGTTTTGTTTGGTGGGTTTTTATCATATTCCTTTACCTGCTGAATATTTCTCTGCCTTTTCATCTTGTTTAGGTTGCTGTGTTTGGGGTGGCCTTTCTGTATGCTGGAAGTTTGTTCTTCCTCTTTATTGTGGAGGTTCCTCCCTCTGAGTGGGGTTGGACAAGTGACTTGTCAAGGTTTCCTGGTTAGGGAAGCTTGTTTTGGTGGTCTGGTGGGTGGAGCTGGATCTCTTCTCTCTGGAATGCAATGAAGTGTCCAGTAGTGAGTTTTGAGGTCTCTATGGGTTTGGTGTGACTTTTGGCCACCTGTGTTTTTGTGCTCAGAGTTTTATTCCTGCATTGTTGGAGAATTATCATGGTATGTCTTGCTCTGAAACTCGTTGGCTCTTGGGTGGAGCTTGGTTTCAGTGTAGGTATGGAGGCTCTTGGATGAACTTTTGTCAACTAATGGTCCCGGGAGTCAGGAGATTTCTGGTGATCTCAAGTTTTGGTTTTAGGCCTCCTGCCTCTGGCATTTAGTCTTATTCTTATAGTAGCCTCAAGACTTCTCCATCAATACAGCACTGATGACAAAACATCTTGGTCCTCAGGTCCTCCAACCAACTGAAATACAGGGAAGCCAGGTTGTCAGCCTGGATCCAAAAAGTGTAATTATTTGTCACTGGGGCCACAAAGAACCCACTGAGCCATGCTCTGGAAAGCAGAGGAACACAGAGAAAGAAATGAGGGCAACCAAGCCCAGTATCACTGATCCAACAACCCACTCTGCCTTTTTTGAGCCAGGCCCAAGTCCTTTCTTCCTCTGAAAGTTGCCATAGAGAGCCCCTGATGATCCGTGGCTGTGGGTTGAAGGACAGGCACTAGTATAGCAGAGTTAGGGAATATGATCCCAAGCCACCTGTCTCTGTACTTTCCTCAGGTGTCCTGGACTGACTTCAGTCTGATGCTGAATGTGCCCCTTTCATTATGTCAGGCATTGCTCATCCCCACCTGCACCTGTGGTGTGCTGAGTCTGATAGCACTTAACTCAGGAGGAGCAGCTCTGTTTCATAGTCACTTGGTGTTCATGATGAGGACTAAATTTTTATTTGTGATGAGTATCTTGCTAGTTTTCCAAATAGAGTTGTTTTCTGCCACAAAAGATATAACTGTGCTCCAGAATCATAAGAGTCTGTACCATGATTCTTCTTATGAGACTTTTGCAGAGAGTCTACACAGTATTCTCACTCCCAGATGCCTTTAGAACCTTCCAGCCAGATGAGTCACATGGATCAGGTGGCAGGGCAGCCCTCAGTACAGCCTGGACTGGGTGCAGCTCCCTTTTGGCTCTGGTCCACTCTTGATGCTGTGCCTTCTTTATAGAGTTCTGAGAGCTAAAGAGAGAGAGTGAGAACACAACATCTTCGCTGGCTGTCCATCCATCCCACTCCTAGGTTGGTCAGGATCCATTACCCGTCACCAGCCATCCCTGTAGATCAAAGCACTCCCTGTGACCAGACTGTCCTGGGATGTTACCATGATTATCAACCTGAAGGCAGTGGGGCAGAGGAGAGCAAGACTTCACATGAGATCATTGCATTGTCTCAGGACAAGAAGAAGATTTTTCTCCTGTGAGGAGGGAGAAAGGGCCATTTTTCCTAACCAGGAGGGAGGGACAGGAACATGTGGACATTCACAATGAATGTCCCTTCAAATGTCCCCATTCCAGAACTCAAGTTTATACTCCTTTCCTCTCTAGACCCTTACTTTGACACAAGAGCACTTTGGGGCTGTGTGTTTTGTCTACATTGAAAGTTTGCCACCCTATAACATGCAATCCTGGATGTGATTTTCTTCTTTGCCTTATGGGAAACAAGAGACTTTTAAAAGCTGCCACAGAGACATTCTGACTCTCACAGCATGCTATAAGTGGGCAGTTAGCCTCCTTTTTGCAAATCTCCCAAAGCCATCAAAAGCAGCCACCCCATAAGACAGTCCTGCTAATTATCACTTCCCCTTTATTCATCAGGTACGGCAGCCACTTGACATACCAATATCTTGCCTTCCACATTTACCACATACCAGTTGAATAATTTAGCAATTGTGACATGGCTGCATGCCAGGGACTGGGGACACCCAGTTTGCCACCACAAATGGGAACCCAGAGTTTTATCCTGAATGTTTGAATGTTTGATTTCTAAGGGCACTCCCAACACCACTGTCTTTGTTGAGGTTCTTAGAAAACAGAACTTGAGCCAAAATTTTCTGCACCAAGACTTTATTGCAGGGTGGACTCCCAAGGGAAAAAGAGAAATGAGGATGGGAATGAGAAAGAACCAACTCAAGGAGGAGCATGACCGAGCTAGCCAGAGCCTCACCACAAGCGCATTAGTTGCTCAATCTTAAAGAGACATCTCCAGAGGAACCATGTGACAATAACTGCATTTGGAACTGTTTATTGGAGGAGATGGGCAAGCTGTTTACATGCAGGTGGGCTTTCATTTCATGTCCCTAATTGGTCTAACTTCACCCCCATTGTGTCAACTTCCCTCCAAATCCAAGCTGCATCATCACCCCCTCCAGGGAGCGCCTGGAGCTTCTGAAGGCCCAAACCAGGCAATGCTTGGCCACAGTAGTCTGTCCTCCTTGGATGGTCATGTCTGTTGAAACTTCTCAGTGTGGTGACATCTCCAGCAGCAGCAATCGGGCCTTAAGGTGGCAACAATGCATGGGCTGCAGCCAGGCCCTACCTGGTTAGGGAAGAAAGCTAATGGCCAAAGCCCGGCTTTGATGACTAGGTGATGATGAGTGGGTAGCACAGAAACTGGGCTGAGCGAGTATATTCATTTTCCCTTCAAGGAAGTAAAACTGGATGTTAAAGTTAAGCCTGATTTTAAATGTAGCGAGCTGGCACTCTTAATGAGAACCTTTCCTCATTTCAGAATTTCATAGGCTCACAGAACTGGAGAGGTCTGTGCAAATCACTTGCTTCAGTCTCTGTATCTGTCAGATGAGATGTGTGAGCTTTACAAACAATAAGTGGAGAAGCGAGACCGCCTCCCTCCAGTGCAGGCTATGTTTTACAATATCACCCTGATAACACAGTTGAAGGGCAGGGGTGTTAGTGGGCACCCACTTTTGCTGTTATCAACAGCTTTGAAGGTGTTGGTTTAGTGAGGTAATGTCTAGGAACTGTTAAGAACACTGAAGGAAAGATGTTATGTAATTTTGAAGTGCTGTTGTTGGTTTTGGAACAAAAATACTTTAAATAATACTAGCTTGCCTTGTTGGTGAATCAGTCAGTGTTAGAAGAATCTACATTTGCAGAGGCAAGACCTGGTCTTCGGATATGAAATAGAGTGAAATACAGAGAAGGAAAGGCAGTCAGCAAAGGTGAGTGTGTCGTGTGGAGTTACTTCCTCCCCTGAGTTATAAATCTAGATAAAACAATTCTCAGGGATTGGCTGTTCTGTGTTCACAGCTAAGTGGAAACATAACAGTCTGTGCCCTTTTCAGCAAAACCATTGAGGCCACATTGGTAGCTGTCATAAAGGTCAGTATGTACCCAGAGCAGAAATGCTTTGTTCCTTGAGAATAGCTTCATTTCGGGCCCATCTGCTTGCTTTACCTTTGGCCGACACTGATCTCAGTGACATCTAGAGATTCTTGACACGTGTGCTGACCATATACAGCCCTGCCCTCCACCTCTGTCAGCCTTCACTTCTGGAAGTGAAGCAGCTCACAGGGTTGATGCACCCATCTTCTTTCATTTCACATTCCAAATAATATCCAAGGAAATGTCTTGTTTTTATTTCCTGTCTGAGAAGAAAAAAATTCTGACTGGCTAAAATCTGTTTCCTATCACATCTTAAATTAGCCTGGCACTGATTTGCTTGGATATCTCCCCCAGGCCTGTGGGAGGAAACTGATGAGCTGGCTTTGAATTTCCAGAGTGGATGCCAGCCACGGTGTGCCCTGGCACTGCTTTCAGATACTTTTTGCCTAGGCTAGAGTTTCTGACTCCACAGTGAATCAAAACCTGAATGAGAAGACAGTTACAGACAGGAGGGAAAATAGCACTTTTTTTTTAACCTGTCAGCTCTTCTCCTTATATCCCTTTCCCATACAGAAGGATGCACTGATATACAGCAAGAAAAATACAGAGTAAGTGCAATTCGGCGAAGTAGAGAAAAAGCATAGGTGGCTTCCAGGCAAGACTGTCTCATCAGTGGTACAGGTAGAGCATTTCACTAGTGGAAACAAGTGTTTCCACCACAGAAAATATGGTCGATTCCAGGGCCTGCCAGGTGCTACTGTGGGTGCTGGCAACCTCTCCTGGTATGGAAGTAACATTGCACTTACTTTTGTGCTTTTAGAGTTTCCTATTTTATCCCTTTTAGCTTGAGAGAGGCCATTGCCCTTTAATGGCACCGTAATGCCGAAGACTGGGAAATATATAATCATGCCCTTTTGGGTTGTTTCCTGCATGAGGCAGGATGTTCTTTCCAGTGAATTCTACTTTCGAGGCTTTCTGAAATGTCAGTGTCTATTACCTGCATCCTAGGAGAATCCATTACAGACTTTTACAAGTGGACCCAAAAAACCAGATTTCACCTACTAATGGAAGCTGAGCTGGGGCTGTAGAATTTGACCCCCTAGAAATGTGCTGCTTTTTTTCTTCTTTTCTTTAAGGTTTATTTGTTTATTTTATTTTTTGGCTGCAGTGGGTCTTTGTTCTTATGTGCAGGCTTTTTCTAGTTGTGGCAAGCAGAGTCTACTCTTCACTGTGGTACGCGGGCTTCTTATTGCAGTGGCTTCTCTTGTTGCACACAGGCTCCAGGTACGTGGGCTTCAGTAGTTGCAGCACATGGCTCAGTAGTTGCAGCTTTCAGGCTTAGTTAATCTGTGGCATGCAAGATCCTCCTAGATCAGGGATTCCTTGCATTGCAAGGTGGATTCTTAAACACTGGACCACCAGGGAAGCCCTCGTCTTTTCTGGAAACTTGTTGAATATACATGTTTCTCAGATGGGGGAGGCACGGTAAAACCTGCAGAAATCCAGGATGGACAGTCTCCAAGTCTTTGATAGATATTGCAGGACTCTTTGCCTCTCCTAGAATGTATACCCTTATGTATTGTCAGACCACTCCAGATGGCTGTTCTCTTGCTCTCTTACACCCTCTGCTCGACCAGCTCCCACTTCACACCCATGACTACCCAATCTTTTAATTTTAGAGCTTAATCAGTAACTGCTTATGTGCTTGTCCACTGCCTTAGCAGCTGGTTTCCCTGGTAACTGATGACCCACCTGACATCAATTATCCCTGCAAATGGTAGCCTCCTCTTCCGAGTGGCGAAGTCTGTTGTTATGTCCTGCCTGCTGTCTACGATCCATGGTGGAGTATCACACTGGGATCCTTTGCTTCAGGTATGCAAGATTCCTTGTCCAATAGATATTTCTGTTGCTGTCTTTGGGCTCTTTTCTTCAGTTGTGAGGCTGGACAACTACGAGGTGTGCAGGCCTGTGGGGTATAGTTCAACAACTGGGGAGCCAGCTAGGAGGCTGAAGAGATTCTGTGAGCAACAAGGCGCTGGGAAATAAGGATGGGAACAAAATTTGGGGGGTGATCCTGAGGTGGCCGTCAACTCACACGTGGGGCCCTGGGGCAGCTTCCCACCATAAACCATGTCTTTCTCTCACACTATACAGGTGATATCCTGTAAACCTCAGTCGGAGCCTCTCTCCATTTTAAAAGTAGCAGCCCGCACTTATGGCACATCTGACTGCACAGGCTATGACTGGTGAATACAGACAAAATGCTAGGACCGGGGTGATCTATGAAATATGTGGGTGTTATCTGGTCAGGTGAGACAAACACCACATGACCTACCACCCCTAGACAATTACAGACACAGGATTCAGGATTATTAACTTATGGACAGTCTTGTGAATTTGTCATGGCCAGTTACTCAGACAGGTCTGGTTGCAGCCTGTGGCAATGGCAAAATAATAAAAGAGTACCCATGGGCTTCTGGTCCCAGCTCTAGGGGGCCAGAGCGACAACAGTGTGATGAAACAACAGCCAGATGCAGTCCACGATGTGTTACAACAGGCAGAAGACATTACTCTTCCTAGAGCTGTCAAGCAATGCAAAAAACCACTGCTCGGGGTCTGGAACAGCTGTGCGTAACATAGGCCTCCCGTGGACTTCAGTTATAACCAAGAACCGTGACGTTCAGGCCTGGGCCAATAGAGATGGCATAGACTGGCACTTCCATCTTCCTTACAACCCAGTTGCTGCTGGACTGTGGATGGACCACTTAAAGATTAAGACAGGAAGCTGCTCTCTCAACACATGGGCCAGGAGACTAGGCCAAGCCCTGCGAACTATAACCAAACATTGTAGGAGCAATTGTCCCAGTGCCTGTGCCAAGTTAACCCAGGCAACTGGTCAACACAATTCAAGATCAACTGTTGACCACCAAAGAACCATTGCCAACTGCCAGTCAGGATAAAAAATCACTTTTGCCCTTCTCACAGGATCTACCCCAGGTCCTGGTAAGGTAAGTCCCTGGTGATTTGGGTTTGCCACCCCACGGGGAATAGAATTAAAAAAGGGTTTACAGATTTCACCTGTCTTCTACCTGGCCCCACCTGACTACTAGGGTAATTAATCTATGTCCCCTACCCTCCTAGAGAAAGGCACCATTGTAAGAAGCCTCTCATCTGTTGCTGCAGTGCCTCTCCAGGGTTTGGCACCGGCTATGAGGACTGAGGGTGGACTGGTGGTGTGGAACCTGCAGGCCAGGACAAAAATCACACCCAGGGCTAGTATTATCTCAGAATGCTGATACTGTTTTGTATTCTGCTTAATGGTCATGAACTTACCTGTACTGTGCCAATTAAACAACTTAAATTTCATCCCTGGTCTGGGAGGAAGGAATCTGCATGCTGGGTGACAGTGGTGGTCTCATTTCAAAGAAGTCCTATTGCTGGGTCTATAATGAGATGCTATTGTCATTCTCCTCTGAATTTCCTCTGGTCAATGAAAAATTGAACCAGTGAGTACCTGGCTCCAAAGTTTGTCCACCTCTTAGAAAATCACTGTCTTTAGTCAACTGAGTGTCTTACTCCTGATACTCTTTAACTGCTGGTGTCTGTGTTGCATTTGGGTAATTGGTTGCAGTGCATCTCTATATAGCTGACCCTATGGATATCCCAGAAGCGGGGTGGACCAGGACTGCAAGGGTCAGCAGGGTTTGTAGGGATGCAGTGTATGGTCAGGCCATTCAAGATGGATGTTCTCTTGCTCTCTGTACATCCCCTGCTCAACAAACCCTGTTTCATTCCCATGACTACCCAATCTCACAATTATAGGGTTTAATCAGTAACTACCTACATGCTTGCCCCCTTTATTATTTTAAAAATGCAAATTAAAAAAAATACATATTTCAAGAGAGCCTCAGATACTTGTGAGACCATTAAAAATAACTACTAAAATGGTAAAAGCTAAAAATCATATTATAACATATTTTAAAAGTCAAATCTCAAGTTATTGTTGTGTGCTGGGATTAGAAGTGCTTTTTATTTTATTTTCTTTTTACATCTATATTTTTCTTTTCTACAATTCATTATTACCATTATGATAAAAATTAAAGTTATTTAAATTAAAAATTTTGGGGGGTATGATATGGACATTTGTAAACATACAAATATCTAGAAAGGTCAGAATTACCTTCAAAAGAACCTATTTTAGTTTAGTGTTCTGGCATGTGTTGTTAGTTTTGCTTTCACTCTGTCAACAGCATATACATATACATTTTTTTTTATTGAGATAATTGTTAGTTCACATAGAGTTGTAAGGAACAGGGCAGAGATGTGTTGTACAACTTATCCGGTTTCCCCCAGTTGTGACATTTTGCTAAACTATAGTATAATATCACAGGCAGGATATAGACATTGACACAATTTACTCATCCTATTAAGATTTTCCCAGTCTTACTTGCATGCGCTTATTTGTGTGTGTGCCTATAGGTTCAGGCACACTTGTGTACCAAGTTCCATATGATTTTATCACCTGTGTGATTTTATCTCCATCTTTTCAAGTATTTATTTGCTATCTGGTTATCCTCTTTGGTGAAATGTGTATTCAGGTCTTTTTTTTTTTTTTTTGCCCCTTTTCTAATTGGATTGTTTGCTTTTTTAAATCTTGAGTTTTGAGAATTCTTCACATTATAGATATTAATCCTTTGCCACATAGGTATTTCACAAATATTTTCTCCCAGTTTACAACTTTTCTTTTCATCTTCTTCACATGGGCTCTCCCGGAGCAAAAGTTTTAAACCTAATGAGGTGCAATTTGTTAATTTTTTTTTTGCTTTCATGGGTTGTGGTCTTGATGCCAAGTCTAAAAACTCTATCTAGTCTTAGGTCACAAAGACTGTTTTTTTCTCACTCTAAAAGTTTTATGTATTACATTTAAGTCTATGATCCATTTTGAGTTAATATTTGTATGATGTGTGAGACTCAGGTCAAGGCTCATTTCTTCCTTTTTCCTTTCTTCTTTTCTCTCTCTCCCTCTTTCTCTTTTTTCTACGATGCCCAACTGCTCCAGCACCGTTTACTGAAAGGCTATCCTCTCTTCATTACATCGCTTTCTCACATTTATAAAAAATCAGCTGGGTATATCTATGTGGATCTATTTCTGGTGTCGACAGAATTTTGACACAGCATCCACTTCACATGGAGAGATAGAATGAGGAGTTTACTGCTTCACTGTGCATGAAAGAAGAGGGTTTCTGTGAGGTTATTAGTGTAAGAGAGCCAAATGCAAAATTGGTGGGAAAGCACAGAAGCTGGTCCACAAAGGAAATAATCTGCCTGGCAATGGCTGAAACACCAAGCCTGAGCTTAAAAAAAAAAAATCACTCTTGCTTAAAGCACACACCGGCAGGCTATGGTCAGTTCTCTGCCTCCCTATTGTCTTCTACTTTTATCACTTAAAGGTGATGGGGCTCTTTGATTCCCCACTAATTTCTGTTACAGCTAATCAAAGACTAATTTTTAGGATATCTCTTTGTTTTTTTTTTTTTTTTCTTGTTGGCTATCCATTTTATTTTATTTTATTTTATTTATTTTTATTTTTTATTTTTCAGTGGGTTTTGTCATACATTGCCAGACATTATATTTATCACCTTCAAAATATCAATTCATCCCCTTAGTCCCCTGTTGTCCATGTATTGTCAAGTATCCAGACATGTAGTTGAGTGGGGATACTTCTTAGGGTGCTTTCATGCTAAGAGGTCACCATGAACCTAGGGGACTCCATAAATCTTTGAGAAACCTAGCCTTGACCCACCGTACCTCATACAGGTGCCTCACAGTATTTTCTGTAAATCAGTTTGGTTAAAATTATTTTGTCCTGAATTGTTCATGTTCTTTGATCACTTGGAGAAGTCTTTGAAGGATAAAATGACTGTAACCTGGAATTCTCCCTAGTCATAGTTACTTTCAGTTTCATTCCCTCCACCTTTCTCTGAGATTTAACTCTTTTTAATCAGAATAATCTATAATATGTATGGGGACACACAACAAACACTTTACCATTTCTTAATATTAAGGGAACAAACCATCTCCTTCTCTGTAAGACATATATTCTATCCTGGCCTTTTTTATTTCCTCCTGGGAGCCAACTTCACTCCTGTTTTGTGTCTCATAACACACATGGGAAGAGATTCATTCTATCTCACTCTCCCTTGGTGTTCTTCTTCCTCATTATATTTTAATCATATTTCTTCCTATTTTCCTTTCAGCAGGTGTAATGAAATATAATTTTGCAGGTTGAAATAGTTATGAGGATTAACTATGTGTTTCCATCAGGGAACCTTAACATTTTAACTTTTTAAACTACATGAAAATAGTTTCAACATGAAATTCAAATGAAAGCTTTGTATAGAAAAAGGAAAGGCTTCAGGTCTATCCTGACTGGAGGCTGTTGGCATGAAAAAGCTGTAAGCAGCTAACTTTAACGGGGGAAATGCTGTGTAATTGGTTGGGGATGCATATTTGACTTTCTCTGGTTGAGCCTAAGTTGAAAGAGCAGTCAAAATTATTAAAGCTGTCAGTTATTAATCAAGTCCTGACCATTTGGGGCTAGTTATTACAGGGGTATTGTTTGGTTTCACAGACTAATGGCTAGAGACAGTAGTTCATCTTCCTGGACTGCATAGTAGGTTAGCTTTCCCAGTGGCTCAGCCTGCAATCCAGAGATGCAGGGGACACAGGTTCGATCCCTGGGTCAGGAAGATTCCCCTGGAGGAGGGAATGACAACCCACTCCAGTATTCTTGCTGGGAAAATCCTATGGATAGAGGAGTCTGGCAGGCTACAGTGCATGGGGTTGCAAAGAGTCAGATGTGACTGAAGCAACTGAACACACACACACACACACACATTTATAGAATACATATAGAAATCTCTTCTGTGGCTCAGATGGTAAAGAATCTGCCTGTAATGCAGGAAGCCTGAGTTCAATCCCTGAATTGGGAAGATCCCCTGGAGAAGGGAAACTCTGGCCATTGTTCATTTGTATAATCAATCTCTCAAGAATTTAAGCAACTTATCCATAAACAGATAACAGAATTAAGATTTAGACTCACAATGCAACAAGAATATGAGTTTCTATCACTTGAATGTATTGTCTCTGGAAGGATTCCCAGAGAAAGATTGGCAGAGATAACCAAGTTGGCAAATAAGATTGTGTTTCATCTGATAACTGCTGCTGGACATTGTTAGTCACTTATCCATCCAATTCCCATCTTCCTTCCTAGCTAAAATCTGATTTTATTCCGGTATTAAGTCCTTATGCCATGCAGCAGGGTTGAAGTTGATGCCTTCTCCAATTTCTGGAACTCTGATTTTTCTCAGCCAATCAGCATTTGGCATTGCCCTGGTCAACTTCCCCTCTTGCTACCCCAGCCCAAGTATAAACATATGACCTAACTTGGTCCAGAAAGAGTGGAACATGGAGGGAAGATTATTTCTAGCTAGATGGCAACAAAGGAGTTCATATATACCCTTTGCTACTGGTTGCTGTTACTGACAATAAGGGCAAGGAATCTTAGGTGAAGTTAGTGCTGTGAGTAACGGGATCAAAGGGCGAAGAGAACTTGGCTTCTCCATGTGACATCAATGAATCACTGATGACCAATTGCGCAGCTAACCTTCCTACTGACTTCTATCACGTGAAATAATTTCTTCACTGCTTAAACCAGTTTGAGTTGAGTTTCCTGATACACACAGCCAAAGCAGCCAACAAGCAGAACCTCATGATGAGTCTTTGCCTTCATACTCTATCCCAAGTCCAGTGCTAAGCTTTTGAACATTCAATAAGGCAAAATGGCTAAAAGCCATTGCCCTGGACCTAGAATGTCTGCGTTCAAGGCCATTTCCACTTTGCAATTGCTGACTTGAGAAAGCTACTTAATTTCTCTATGCTTCATCCTTTTATTTAGAGATGATGATGATACCTAACTCATAGAATCGTGTTGATTTTAAGAACTAAAATGTGTCAAGTGCTCAGAATAGTGCCTGGAACATTATGAGCGCTATCAGTGTTCATTGCTGGTGTTAATATTTAACACTTGGCAAATATTTCCTAACCTTTCTTCCAAAAAGAAAAAAAACCTTTTTACCTTTTAAAACTTTAAATCATTTCCATTACTGAAGCGGATGAATCCAGTTCGGTTTTTTCTCCTCCGCTTCAAACGTGTAGCCAGGCCCCAGCCTCCCAGGAGCAATCAGATGAAGAGCAGCCGCTCTTTGCCTCTTTTCCTTACATGCCTCCTATCCTGACAAGTGATGTCTCAGTGTGCTCAACGGACACAACTCTGCTTTCACCCTAACTCTTCCAGTGTTTTCTAACGTCTTAATAACTGTCATGTCAACATTTTCCCTTTTAAAATGGCTGAAAACCCACTACTTTTAGACAACGTGTTTTGAGGGAGTGACATGTAGTCCATTCCAGATTACATCACTGTTCTGTCTCTCTTTTTTCCATGTAGAATGTTCAACCAGGAAAAGAAACTACTATCCAAGTGCTTACTCTGTCCAGGTACCATGCTAGTTGTTTTCACTGTTTTTAAAAAAATTTTATTGGAGTAGATTTACAGTATTGTGTTAGCTTCTGCTACACAGCAGATTAATTTATTTGCACATATACATATAGCCACGCCATTCTAGATTCCTTTCCCAAATAGATCACTACAGAGTATTGGCAGTTACCTGCGCTGCATAGTAGGACTTTCTTAGTTATCTCTTTTACATATAGAAGTGTGTATATACCAATCTTCTAATTTATTCCTGTTCCTCCTTTTCCTCCAGGTAAGCAAAAGTTTGTTTCTACATTTGGTTTCACTACTTATTGAGTAATGTTTTTCTATTAATGACATACACACACATTGGGTGATTTTTTAAGAGAGCTTTGTATCAGTCAGAATAACCTGGGTCTATATGAATAACAAATAGTCCCCACTTTTTGTTGGTTTAAAATAACAAAGGTTTGTCTTTCAATCTACCTGCCCTTCTCAAGCATGTGGAGTAGGGTAACAGTATATCAAGAGCTGGCATACTATTCTTAGAGGCCCATTTAGTAGACATTTTAGGTTTGCATATTGTAACAGCCTCTGTTGCAACAATCCAATTCCACCATTGCAGCTTGAACACACGTAGACAAATGATTATGCCTTTATTCCAATAAAACTTTATTCATAAAAGTAGGCAACCAACACAGGGGCTGTGGATTGTTGATGCCTGTGCCATATCATCCTCACTCTGGCACCCAGGCTGGTGGAGGCTCCCTCATCTGGAATGCACCCATCATGGTGGCAGGGAGGAAAAAGATCATGAAGAATCATGCCACCAGGTCTTAAATGCTTCACCTGGAAGTGACCCATGTCACTTGCACTCTTGTTTTATTGACCATAGACAATCATACAGCCATATCTGAGTTCAGTATATGGAGGTAAGGAAGCCCATCAGTGGGCCTAGAAGAGAAGAACCAGAAATACAACCAGAAACACAAGTTCCAGTCTACCTGCCGTATGTTGCATCATTCTGTTGTTCATTTCATTTTGTGGCTATATTTTTGCTGAGTTTTAGGTTCCTAGATAAGGAAATGAGAATAAAGCTGTGGTTTGCTCCATGTTCTTACAGGTGTATTACTCAGTTTCTGGACAAACCAAGCCTCTTTTTCCTGCTTTTCTCACCCAACCCTTAGGCTTATTATTACTCAACAAGCAGAGCACTAAAAAACCAGAGGGAAAGTGAAGTGTAAAAGCCAAATTCATCCACCTCAAATGTGGCTCCTGGCCTTACACCATCTACCTACAAAAGTCCCTGAAGAGGCCCATTGTCAGGCTTGGGGGTTGCAGAAATTTGCATATCATCAATTATTATCTAAATTATACATTAGTCAAAGTAACCATTTTTTGTGACAACTTCTGGCCTATGTTGAACAGCTATGTTTTAATATGTTAGAAGTATGTGTGTATGTATGTGTGTGTGTGTATTGGTATGAATATTTTAAAAAAAAACAACAATTTGGCCAAGTTCCTGTTACCATCCTCTTTTCCTCTATTTTCTCTTTCTTTCTTCTTCTTGAACCCTAATGTTTTCAGTGAGTCAAAGATAGGTTGGAGGGAGTGGGAATTAAAGATTTTTTTTTTGTTTAAAATATGTCCGTAGCTTATGTGCCTAATCATATTTTCCCCAAAATTTCTTTTTCTCCTTCATGCATCCATTCATCTATTCATCCGACATCTAAATGAGGACCTATTATTTGCCAGGCTCTTTGTAGGCAGGTAACAGGGATATAGTTTCCCAGGTGGCTCAGTGGTAAAGAATCTGCCTGCCAATGCAGGAGATGCAAGAGACGTGGGTTCGATCTCTGGGTCAGGATGATCCCTTGTGGCAGGAAATGGCAATCCACTCCAATATTCTTGCCCAGAAAACTCTATGGACAGAGGAGCCTGGCAGGGTACAGTTCACAGGGTCCCCAAGAATTGGACACAGCTGAGCATCTGTGCTCACACACACAGTGAGGATAAAACTGTGCATTCGAGCAGCACAGTCTTTGCCTTCATGAAGCTGAAAACTTTTGTGGAAAAAAAAAATTGTAATGGTTGGTAAGAGACCTGAAGAATATTAAAGGTTGTAGACTTTAAGGGAGCATATGGTACTGGCCTCTAACTCCTGGAAGGTAAAGCACTGGACAGGAAGTTTCTGTTCCTCTAAGTGAATGAAGGCACTATTAAGGGATTTTATTCCAATGCTTTTGTTCTTTAACCTTTTGCTTCCTCTGTTTATGCTACTGCTATCTTTAGCTCTGTTTGAAGAATGGCAAATAGCCAGCAAGTTCTCAGTAGATTTCCCATTTGTAATATGTTTCTCATTTATCAGGTTTTGGCTTAAAGATCAAATTGCTGTTAGGCCTACTTCTGATCTTTGCCAGAAAAAGCTGGCTCTTCTTCCACTCATCTGTGTAAAGCATTGCTCAGGTGAGAATTTTCACATGATTTGAATAGAAGAACTAAAACTTCCCAGGAAATAAAGGGAGCAGGAAGGGTATAATTTATTTCTTTATTTTGTTACTTCCAAGGATGAAGATAATATTTTGTGGTTTTCTTTTGTTTTACTTCTTATTTTGTGGCAAAAATGTATATGTAGTTGGAATGTTGACCAAATAAAATGAATGCAATACCTATGTGTAGAGATATTTTGAGAAAATAATCCTCACATAAAATCAGCACAATGGTAAAAATAACAGAACTATATCCAGTGTCAACTCATTTATTTTGCAACCTGGAAAAATGTAATGTTCCATATCACAGAATTTCCAGAAAACTTACTCTTTTTGCTTGCTCTTTTGTAAGCAATTAAAAAAAAATGCTAAGGAATTTTGAATTAAAATATTTCTACGATATTTCCTTTCTCTTAAACCAAACATAATTTATTCTTGATGGCTCCAAACATAATTACACATGAATTCAGATGATTCTAATTTTCTGTAGCATACTGACGCCCTTGGAGCCAACCTAAGAGGTTTAGGACAATTTATCTCAATAGGTGTGACAAGAAGGCTATACTTTAAAAGTATTTACAGGAAAACCTACTATAGGTTGGGCCTCCCCTAGTGGTAAAGAACCCGTCTGCCAATGCAAGACATGGCATGGGCTTGCACCCTGGGTCCAGAAGATCCCCTGGAGAAGGGAATGGCTACTCACTCTTGTATTCTTACCTGGAGAATCCAATGGACAAAGGAGTCTGGCGGGCTACAGTCCACAGGGTCGCAAAGAGTTGGACACAACTGAAGCGATTTAGCAGGGACGCATTACCACAGGTTTGGCAGTTTGTGTTTTCTGGTTTTTGTGTGTGTCTGTGTGTGTCTTAATTGTTATGGATGTCAGACCTCTTTTCTCCCAGGTATCTGTATCTGTTTCTAGTAACCACAAAACTAAATTTATTACCTTCAATTTATGTTGAGCATACTTATTAGAATAAACTTGGATGCATATAACATTGAGAACAAAAGTAACAGCAGCTAAAATAAGATAGTAGCTTATTTCTGTCTCATGGGTAAGAAACCAGAGATAGGCAGTTCCAGATGAGTACAGCATGTCTTGAAATTTTTAGGGGTGAAGTCTCCTTCTAGCTCTCCCCTGCAACATTCATAGGCCATAGTCCTTATACTCACAGTCCAAGAAGATTCCTAGAACCATCAAAGCAGGGCAGCCAGCAGACTGGAAGGCAGGAAGACAGAAGGGCTAGGTCCCACCTTTGTGGGCTAACAAAACACCATTTCTGCTTGTCTTTCATTGGTCAAAAGTTTATCACACTTATGGTTGTAAATGTAGTTTTTATCCAGCTTACCTGAGCAAACTTGAGTTTCTGATACTAAGTAGAAATGGAAGAAGGGAAGCTGGGGTCAATCAGCAGCAGCCTCTGCCATATTTCAATACCAAACATACAAGCCTCTTAGAAAATTGTGTAGAGATTTTGAATAATATGGGTTTCTCCTAGGAAGTAAAGTGAATGGCATTTAATGCATGGACTTACATATTTTAATCACTACAAGACCTTTGAAAAATTTTCCATATTCTCAACTGGGTTCTGAATAACTAAATTTGTTACATAAATAGCATTTGAACAATGAAAGTCCTGTTGTGGCTGAAGTGAATATTTATATATAAACTCCTTTTCTAGAATTCAAGAATGGGAGAGGGGTTCAAGATGCGGGGGACATGTGTATACCTATGACCTATTCATGTTGATGTATGGCAAAAAAATCACAATATTGTAGAACAATTATCCTCCAATTAAATAAATTTTTAAAAATAGAATAAAAGAAATTCTAATTTGCCATATTGCATAGATGCATTCCAAACATTGGAGTTTCCTCTTGAAGTATGTGCCTTGAATATATGCAGGAATTGTATGTGACTTGAACAATCTGAATTGGATCCTTATATTTGGTTACATCTACTTCCCTTATCACCATTTCTCAGTTTATGACATTTATGCCAGGACCTACTCTTTGAAACCCCATGGACTGTAGCCTACAGTTAAGTTAGAAATAACTTTTTCACATTATCTAATTCCTAGAATATAAGCAAAATCTGATATTTGGTTCATTTTCTACATTTTGTCTAAATCTATTCTTTGCAGCATTTGAAAATTTGGAGTGACAAAGATGAAGTAGACATGAAAACAGGTGCCAATATGTACATTTCATATATGTGTTTGGTGAGGACCACTGTGGGCATTATTTTTGGTTCCTGGGTATTTGGTTTAAAGTTAAAAAAAAACATTTGGATGAGCTTGATACATATCTAATGCAGGATCTCATTCCCCCATGCCCTTGAGTGACTTAGTTCTCTGGGTAACTCTCATGGCAGCCAGCACATATGCTCTTCTGGTGAATTGTACGGTCAGGTCTTAACTGCTCTGACATAGCTGTGTCCACAAATGTAACTCTTGCGTGTGGAGTAAATGGGAAGTGACAAAAGTGTCTCACTCCTGGGCTGATGAGCAGCCGCTGCGCGCTAATACAGCGGCGCTGGCGGTTTACAATCACCCTACGAGGTATCAGATAATTTGAATATCTTCCCTGGTAAGGATTGGACAGATCTTCCTAAGTTACATACCGAGCCCTCAGCAATGCAAGACTTCCAGCTATTCTAGAAGCCCACCTCACACACCATCTCTGGCACCTCGAGTTGCCCACAATTCCCAGTCAAGCCTGGGGAGAGATGAGTTCACTGGGAAGATGACAGAGTTCTTTGTCTTCCACATTTTCCATAATGACCACTGTCCACTCCGCTTTTACTCCAGCATCTCAGCCATTCCTAGCCTCAGCATGTTCACATGAAGTTATAATAATAGGAGTAAATGCTTTTTTGATATACCATTAAAAGGAAAAGGTGAAATAACAAGGCGGCTTAGGCATCTTCCTTCTGCACCCTCTGCAGGCATCTGCCTCCTCTTTGCATTCTGCCTGAACTCTCACACTGTGCTGGAGGAGAAGCGCCTGCCAAATTCTGGGGAGTTATGGAAATGACAGCAATGTAGAAGACACGGCAGGAGCCACAGGTTTGATCCCGGAATCAGGAAGATCCCCTGGAGGAGGGCAGGCAACGCTCCCCAGTATTCTTTCCTGAAGAATCCCATGGACAGAAGAGCCTGGCTGGCTATAGTCCATGGGGTCACAAAGAGTTGGACACGATTTAGAGACTAAAAAGAAACAACAAATAAGGAAATAACTGCAACTCCAGCTTTGCCTGGAAACAGTAAGATGCCACAACAATGAAGTGAAGGATCTTGGCCTGGTCCAGCCCATCTTGTGAAGGAACGTGAGTTCAGTGGGGAGAGAAGAGAAAAGATGCGCATCTTATTCTGCTCAGACTGCCATAAGATGTTACAGATCAGGTGGCTTGAACAACAGGCATTTATTGTTCCATAATTTTGGAGGCTGAAAGTCCAGGATCAAAGTTCAAGTCAATTTGGGTGTTGGTGAGAGCTCTCTCCCTGGTTTGTTGACAGCTCCATTGTGCATGTCATTACTTGGCATTTATTCAACCTGTGCACTGTAGGGAGCAAGTTGCCAAGCAGTCTGGTGTCCCTTCTTATAAGAACACTAATCCTATTGACCTTAAAAGGATTCAGTTCAGTTCAGTTCAGTTCAGTTCAGTCGCTCAGTCGGGTCTGATTCTTTGCAGTCCCAAGGACTGCAGTACACCAGGCTTCCCTGTGCGTCACCAACTCCTGGAGTTTACTCAAACTCACATCCATTGAGTCAGTGATGCCATCCAACCATCTCATCATCCGTCGTCCCCTTCTCCTCCCACCGTCAAGCTTTCCCAACAACAAGGTCTTTTCAAATGAGTCAGTTCTTTGCATCAGGTGGCCAAAGTATTGGAGTTTCAGCTTCAGCATCAGTCCTTTCAATGAAGAGTCAGGACTGATTTCCTTTAGGATGGACTGGTTGGATCTGTTTGCAGTCCAAGGGACTCTCAAGAATCTTCTTCAACACCACAGTTCAAAAACATCAATTCCTCAGCCCTCAGCTTTCTTTATAGCCCAACTCTCACATCCATACATGACTACTGGAAAAGTGAAAGCTTTGACTAGAGGCACCTTTGTTGGTAAAATAATGTCTCTGCTTTTTAATATGCTGTCTCAGTTGGTCATAAGTTTTCTTTGAAGGAGCAAGCATCTTTTAATTTCATGGCTGCAGTCACCATCTGCAATGATTTTTGGAGCCCCCCAAAATAAAGTCTCTCACTGTCTCCATTGTTTCCCCATCTATTTGCCATAAAGTGATGGGACCAGATGCCATGATCTTAGTTTTCTGAATGTTGAGTTTTAAGCAAACTTCTTCACTCTCCTCTTTCACTTTCATCAAGAGGCTCTAGTTCTTCTTCACTTTCTGCCATAAGGGTGGTGTCATCTGCATATCTGAAGTTATTGATACTTCTCCCTGAAATCTTGATTCCAGCTGTGCTTCATTCAGTCCAGCATTTCACATGATGTACTCTGCATATAAGTTAAATAAGCAGGTGACAATACACAGCCTTGAAGTACTCTTTTCCCAATTTGGAACCAGTCTGTTGTTACAAGTCCACTTCTAACTGTTGCTTCTTGACCTGCATACAGATTTTTCAGGAGGCAGGTCAGGTGGTTTAGTATTCCCATCTCTTTAAGAATTTTCCACAGTATATTGCGATCCACACAGTCAAAAGCTTTGGCATAGTCAATAAAGCAGAAGAGGATGTTTTTCTGAAACTCATGAGGTTTTTTGATGATCCAATGGATGTTGGCAATTTGATCTCTGATTCCTCTGCCTTTCCTAAAACCATCTTGAATATCTGGAAGTTCATGGTTCACATACTGTTGAAGCCTAGCTTGGAGAATTTTGAGCATTACTTTGCTAGCATGTGAGATGAGTGCAATTGTAAGGTAGTTTGAACAATTTTGGCATTCCTTTCTTTGGGATTGGAATGAAAACTAACATTTTCCAGTCCTGTGGCCACTGCTGAGTTTTCCAAATTTACTGGCATATTGAGTGCAGCACTTTCACAGCATCATCTTTTAGGATTTGAAATGGCTCAACTGGAATTCCATCCTCTCCGCTAGCTTTGTTCATAGTGATGCTTCCTAAGGCCCACGTGACTTCACATTCCAGGATTATCTGGGTCATGAAGATCTTTTTTGTACAGTTCTTCTGTGTATTCTTGCCACCTCTTCTTAATATTTTCTGCTTCTGTTAGGTCCATACCATTTCTGTCCTTAAGTGTGCCCATCTTTGCATGAAATGTTCCCTTGGTATCTCTAATTTTCTTGAAGAGATCTCTAGTCTTTCCCATTCTGTAGTTTTCCTCTATTTCTTTGCATTGATCACTGAGGAAGGTTTTCTTATTTCTCTTTGCTATTCTTTGAAACTCTGCATTCACATGGGTGTATCTTTCCTTTTCTCCTTTGCCTTTCACTTCTCTTCTTTTCTAAGCTGTTTGTAAGGCCTCCTCAGACAACCATTTTACTTTTTTGCATTTCTTTTTCTTGGGGATGATCTTGATCACTGCCTCCTGTACAATGTCACGAACCTCTGTCCATAATTCTTCAGGCACTCTGACTATCAGATCTAATCATTGAATCTATTTGTCACTTCCACTGTCTAATAATATGGGATTTGATTTAGGTCATACCTGAATGGTTTAATGGTTTTCCCTACTTTCTTCAATTTAAGTCTGAATTTGCCAGTAAGGAGTTCATGATCTGAGCTACAGTCAGCTCCTGGTCTTGTTTTTGCTGACTGTATAGACATTCACCATCTTTGGCTGCAAAGAATATAATCAGTCTGATTTCAGTATTGACCATCTGGTGATGTCCATGTGTAGAGTCTTCTCTTGTGTTGTTGGAAGGGGGTGTTTGCTGTGGCCAGCACGTTCTCTTGGCCAAACTCTATTAGTCTTTGCCTTGCTTCACTCTGTGCTCCAAGGCCAAATTTGCCTGCTACTCTAGGTATTTCTTGACTTCCTACTTTTGCATTCCAGTCCCCTATAATGAAAAGGACAAGTTTTTTGGGTGTTAGTTCTAGAAGGTCTTATAGGTCTTCATAAATGCCAAAGCATTTGACTGTGTGGATCACAATAAACTGTGGAACATTCTTAAAGAGATGGGAATACCAGACCATCTGACCTGTCTCTTGAGAAACCTGTATGCAGATCAGGAAGCAACAGTTAGAACTGGACATGGAACAACAGACTGGTTCCAAATAGGAAAAGGAGTACGTCAAGGCTGTATATTGTCACCCTGCTTATTTAACTTATATGCAGAAATGCTGGGCATCATGAGAAACACTGGGTTGGAAGAAGTACAAGCTGGAATCAAGATTGCCAGGGGAAATATCATAACCTCAGATATGCAGATGACACCACCCTTATGGCAGAAAGTGAAGAGGAACTAAAAAGCCTCTTGATGAAAGTGAAAGAGGAGAGTGAAAAAGTTTGCTTAAAGCTCAACATTCAGAAAACTAAGATCATGGCATCTGGTTCCATCACTTCATGGGAAGTAGATGGGGAAACAGTGGAAACAGTGTCAGACTCTATTTTTTTGGGCTCCAAAATCACTGCAGATGGTGACTGCAGCCATGAAATTAAAAGATGCTTCCTCCTTGGAAGGAAAGTTATGACCAACCTAGATAGCATATTCAAAAGCAGAGACATTACTTTGCCAACAAAATTCCGTCTGGTCAAGGCTATGATTTTTCCAGTAGTCATGTATGGATGTGAGAGTTGGATGGTGAAGAAAGCTGAGCACTGAAGAATTGATGCTTTTGAACTGTGGTGTTGGAGAAGACTCTTGAGAGTCCCTTGGGCTGCAAGAAGATCCAACCAATCCATCCTAAAGGAGATCAGTCCTGGGTGTTCATTGGAAGGACTGATGTCGAAGTTGAAACTCCAATACTTTGGCCACCTGATGTGAAGAGTTGACTCATTGGAAAAGACCCTAATGCTGGGAAGGATTGGGGGCAGGAGGAGAAGGGGACAACAGAGGATGAGATGGCTGGATGGCATCACCGACTCGATGGACATGGGTTTGTGTGGACTCCAGGAGTTGGTGATGGACAGGGAGGCCTGGCGTGGCTGGTGATGGGATCGCAAAGTGTTGGACACAACTGAGTGATTGAACTGAGAGCCATTCAACTTCAACTTCTCCTTATGACCTGTTGATCATATAACTAATCCTTATGATCTGATTTAATTGTAATAACTTACTTACTCAAATACAGTCACACTTGGGAGTAGGACTTCAATGTATGGATGCTGGGGAGACACATTTGGTCCCTAACAATGGTTTGAGATGGAACACCTGGAAAAGGGCGATGGACTTTCCAAATTTTAACCTTGTTCTCTGGAAGATTTACTTGAAAACCAGTTCTTTATCTCCTTGAGAAATTCCTGTTGGTCTAACTCCCCACCTCCTAGTTTAGCTCTTCAGCCTCAGAGCTACTTCATTTGAGGAAGATGGATGATGCTAGAAGTCCGAGAAATGCCTGAGCGGGGTGTTGAAGTGGCAACATCTTGATGGTCCTTCCGACTGTGGTTTTGAATAACCACATTTTCAGAGCTAAAGCCAAGACAGACCTCCAGACTGAGATAAAAATGTTTAGAATTGAAATTTCTCTGGACTGTATTGAATAGAATATGGCTACTCTAGGGTGGGTGCCGAAGACAGTAGGGGAAAAGTGGATTGTGTCAAGGTAGAGAAGTAGGGGGTTGGGGTGGGGAGGAAACTGGCTGATGAGCAAGATCTACTTTTATCCATGTCTATAAAAGGATGGGAGGTTCACAGGTGTTTACTTAGGCCCTTTATGTTCAAAGTCTACATCTCAAAGACTTCCTTTCTGTGCTGCCCTGGGCACTCAAGGTTTCCCGAGCTAGGTTTCCCACATCTCTCTCTGTGCATGTGAACAGATACTGTGGGAGATTCTCATTCTCCCCATCCCTCTGCTAGTAGGTCGTTCGGAGGCAGAGCCTGGAACCTGGAGAAGCAGGTGTGGGCAGGACGGAGCAGCAGGCTGAACTTTGACTTCTGGCATATGTATGACAGTTCATAGGGAGAGATTGCTAAGGTTTCTAAAACTCCAGAAAACTCTTGGCCCTTTCCTGGGTCTGCCATGTAGCACAACTTCAGAGGGTATGAGTCATACCAAAGTGTACATGAACAGTGCCCCAGAGTTGGGCAGGGCAGAGCCTGCAAGGCTATTCAAAGTGACCCTGCCCCTCTCTAGTGACCTCGCCTCTCTCTAGTGACACCAGTCCTGAAGGAATTGGTTACTGCATGTCTTCTCTAGCAACAGCAGGAATAGGAACAGAGACAATAATGACAAAAAAGGAAAACGGAAATATTAGTCGCTTAGTCATGTCTGACTCTCTGTGACCCCAAGGACTGTAGACCGCTAGGCTCCTCGGTCCATGGGATTCTCCAGGCAAGAATACTGGAGTGGGTTGCCATTTCCTTCTCCAGGGGATCTTCCTGACCCAGGGATCGAACCCAAGTCTCCTGAATTTCAGGTGGATTCCTTACTGCTTGATCCACCAGGGAAGCCCAGTAATCACAAGGACAAAATCTATTCAAGTGCTTGTGCAAAAACTTGATTTTCCATACCACTTATTGCTCAGCTACATGCCTTGATATTGGAAGTGACCTGTTTTGCAAAGGGCAATTTGCCTAAGAAATGTAATTATTTATTCCACACAAATGCTGCTTTCACTCCCTCAAATATCCCAGTCTCCTCTTGGAAAAATAGGTTAATAATTCTTCTATTTACAAAACTGACTTAATCTTGGTGGACCAAACATATGCAAAATTATTTAAATTAGCACTGGAAAGTACAAGGTGTCCCTGAAGCTTTCAAAGTAGCATAAACATTTTTTCCTAATTATTTTAAATCTAGTGTTGCATGCTAATAGCTAAGAATCTGTAAACCAGTGACTCTCAATATGTAGTCTCTGAAACAGCATTGCCTGGGAATTTGTTAAAAATGCAAATAATAAGGTTCCAGTCCAGACCTACTGAATCAAATTCTGAGGGGTGGGGCCTGGCAAGCCCTCCAGGTCATTCTGATGTGTGCTTATGTTTGAGAAGTGGTGTTCTAGGTCTAGGAAAGTGATTCTCAATCTTGCTTAAATTGATATCTAAGAATCTCTTGTTGTTGTTATTTAGTCACTAAGTCCTGATTCTTTTTTCCCCCATGGACTGCAGCATGCCAGGCTTCCCTGTCCTTCACTATCTCCCAGAGTTTGCTCAGATTCATATCCATTGAGTCAGTGATGCCATCCAGCCATCTCATCCTTTGCCACCACCTTCTCCTCCTGCCCTCAATCTTTCCCAGCATCAGGGTCTTTTCCAATGAGTCAGCTCTTCACATCAGGTAGCCAAAGGATTGGAGCTTCAGCTTCAGCATCAATCCTTCTAATGAATATTCAGGGTTCAATTCCTGTAGGATTGACTGGTTTGATCTCCTTGCTGTCCAAGGGACTCTTTTCCAATGAGTATTCTCCTGCACTGCAGTTCAAAAGCATGAATTTGCCTTTTTTGGCAAAGTGATGTCTCTGTTTTTTAATATGCTGTCTAGGTTTGTCACAGTTTTTCTTCCAAAGAGCAAGAATCTCTAGAGAGCTCTTTAAAAATCTGCCCATGGCCTAGACAAATCAGAATCTCTGGAGAGAGAAGGCAGGCATAAATTCCTGACACAATTACAATGTGCATCCAAGGTTAAGAAGCACTTATTGCTTTAGGAGCAATACATCTCAAATTTTAGCATGTATAAAAATAAACCAGGAATACTTGTCAATATTTAGATTGTCCCCAGAAACTTTGATTTAGTAGATCAGTGGTTCAGTTCAGTTCAGTTCAATTGCTCAGTCGTGTCCAACTCTTTGCGACCCCATGGACCACAGCACCCCAGGCCGCCCTGTCCATCACCAACTCCCAGAGTTTACTCAAACTCATGTCCATTGAGTTGGTGATGCCATCCAACCATCTCATCCTCTGTCGTCCCCTTCTCCTCCTGCCCCCAATCCCTCCCAGCATCAGGGTCTTTCCCAATGAGTCAACTCTTCGCATGAGGTGGCCAAAGTATTGGCGTTTCAGCTTCAGCATCAGTCCTTCCAATGAATGTTCAGGACTGATTTCTTTTAGGATGGATCTGCTTGCAGTCCAAGGGACTCTCAAGAGTCTTCTCCAGCACCACAGTTCAAAAGCATCAATTCTTTGGCACTCAGCTTTCTTTGTAGCCCAAGTCTCACATCCATACATGACTACTGGAAAAAACCATAGCTTTGACTAGATGGACCTTTGTTGGTAAAGTAATGTCTCTGCTTTTTAATATGTTGTCTCAGTTGGTCATAACTTTTCCTCCAAGGAGCAAGCATCTTTTAATTTCATGGCTGCAGTCACCATCTGCAGTGATTTGGGAGCTCCCCTCCAAAAAAAAAGTCTGTCAATGGTAAAGCCCGGGAATTTATATTTTTAGCCAGTATCCCAGGTTGCTATTGTAGAAAGTCCATGGACCACTCCTAAAGGAACATTACTTTAAAGCCAGGACTACCTGAAGAATCTTGAAAAAGAGCCATGCTTTACCAGTGGGAATTAAGAAACCATAGCTCTGAAGACTTAAACTTGCAGGGTCAATTGGCTGGTGGTGATTGGATGGTAAATTGACCTTGGGTGGTGATCATTCTGTAGTATATACAGATGTTGAATTATATTGTTGCACACCAGAAACGTATACCATGTTATATAGCAATTTTTACCTCAATAAAAAAAATTAAGTGTTTTTCAAAATTGGTGGCTGAAAAAAATCTGATGCATTGTTGAATGGAGAGGGTGGGAAATGGAATTGCAGACTCTTGAGAGTCCCTTGGACTGCAAGGAGATCAAACCAGTCAATTCTAAAGGAAATCAGTTCTGAATATTCATTGGAAGAACTGATGCTGAAGCTGAATCTCTAGTACTTTGGCCACCTGATGTGAAGAACTGACTCATTGTAAAAGACCCTGATGCTGGGCAAGATTGAAGGCAGGAGCAGAAGGGGACAACAGAGGATGAGATGGTTGATAGCATCACTGACTTGGTGGACATGAGTTTGAGCAAGTTCCATGAGTTGGTGATGGACAGGGAAGCCTGGAGTGCAGCAGTCCATGGGGTTGAAAAGAGTCAGACGTGACTGAGCAACTGAACTGACCCCTGTCACCATTGATTTCTTTGACCTTGGGAGCTAAGGAACTCTCTCAGCAAATGAAATCAGGAAAGTGACCCAAACAATCCCTTAAATTGCATGGTCTTATGGTGGAGGCTAGGGCTTTCCTGGTGGCACAGTGACAAAGAATCCATCTGCCAGTGCAGGAGATGTGGGTTTGATCCCTGGTTCAGGAAGATCCCCTGGAGGAGGAAATGGCAGCCCACTCCAGTATTCTTGCCTGGAGAATTCCAGGGACAGAAAAGCCTGGCAGGCTACAGTCCGTGGAGATCGCAAAGAGTCGGGTAAGACTGAGAAATTGAGTGAGCACACACACACAACTGATGGAAATTACACATCCAAACAAAAAATTCCCACACCACGAAGCAACAGACTTTGGAGTCCAGCAGACTTGGACTTGAATCTGAATGTCACCACTAGCTAGCTACATGATCTTGGGCAAGTTGCTCATCTCTCTGACTCTGCACTCTGGTCTGTCAAATGAAGATATGGATAACTCCCTCACAGGGCCATTGTGAAGATTAACATGAACAGCACTTGGCACCCACTACTAGCCTCACACAAAGGGTAGCTATTGTTACTTTGCTGTTGATTTACCAGTCTGCTTTCTAATTTATTGTATCAAATGCCATTTAGAAGTTTTGACTTACTGAGAAATATCCCCAGTTCCTCTGTTTAGACATAGAGTTCACAAGAAGCACAGGCATGAAAACCTGTCATTAACTTTAAATAAAAGCAACCAAAAATGGATAATCTAGGGAGTACTTTTTATAAACCCTGTGCTTGATTTAAACCTCTAAACACTTCTTGAGTCTGTTGAGCAAACTGTACCTATAGCAATTTGACTGATAAAAAGCTAAGTTGGGAAAAAAAATCTTAACTATTTTCCCAGCTCTGCTCTAATTGTCTGCTTAGAAAGAGTATACATACATTTTTTTCTGTTTTGCTGTGGTAACTTCAAGGATAGATGCTGTTAAAGGGAATTTTAAGTGATTCATACCATGTTTCCTCATTCGAGAAGACTTTTACTAACTTTGTTCCAATACGTCTACAGAAATAAAAGAGGATATGGTAGAGGAGGACATTAAGAATTTAAGTTGGGACAAGAAGTCACCCAGTTTATTTTATGAGCTATATATAGGCAGAAAATCTAGCCTGACCCTCATGGTGATCTGAAGCAGATGGAAGCTTCTGCGAACCTATTTTTACTAAAGTGAAACTCTCCTTATTGTTGGGCTGCATTTCTCTCACTACAGGATAAACATGGCTTCTCAAGTGGGTTTGGGATGGAGAGGAGCTGGGGGATCACTCAGATCGGAATTACCCCTCAGACACATAAGGTGACATTTGAGTCATCCTTTAGCCTGTTTTTTTTCCCCCCTAGGAAAAAATCCAGTTCCTTAAAACCTACCTCTTGACCTCTTCTCCAACCCTGTAGTCATGGCCTCCTCTGTGTGCCCTGGCCACCTGCCCTGCTTCTCTTCTCAGCTGTGACTCTCAGAACTGGACCTGGTCCATGAATGAGGACCTGACCATGCTGATAGGAATAGGAAAGCCCCTCTGTTTCCATAAGCACTGTTAAGCCAAGAAAGTCGTTAATAGTCATCACGGAGTACCTCCCAGGCTTTGTTGTAGAAGGTGTTGATAACTCTGCTGTCATAGAGCCAGGCACTATGAAGTGAGGGGTGGGGCATGGCGGGGGGAGCAGGGGACGGTGTCAAGCAAAAGATTGTGGCCCTACTTGGCTCCAGGGTCTCTTGCCCTGAGGCCAAGATTGTTTCCAGATCTTTTTCTTTCTTTCTTTCTTCTAAAACTTATTTTCTATTTTTTGAAAAAAATGTAAGCTTGAGGTGAAATTGACACGTCTGTTTCAGGTATACAGCATAATGATTCAGTATTTGTATATAGTGCAAACTGGTCACCATAACTAGGCTAGTTAACATCAGTCACTACACAGAGTTGAGAGTTTTTTTTCTTGTGACGAGAACTTTTAAGATTTACTCTCTTACCAATGTTCAAATATGCACTGCTGTATTTTAATTAGGACCAGCCAAGGCTGAGTGGTTCCTCTCTCAGAGGACTTGGTAACCAGGGTGTTGCTGTCACCTCCTTGTCTTCCCACATGTTTACCATCTAACTCATTGTGAGAAGATCTACGCTTGTGATCTTTCCATCTTTCTCTCTCACTTAATCTTCAAGTCTCTAAAACCCAACTTCGTCCATCAAAACTAATGCTACCCTTTCACAGCCCCAGTAATTTACTGAAAGTTATTTCACTGCGCACTTTGACGACCTCCTTCATGTGACCTCTCTGTAGTGTTTGACACCTTTCACCCTGGTCCTTCTGGAAACGTCTCTCTCTCCTTTAGCTTCCAGTACCTCATCTCTTGCCACTCACTACCTCATTCTGTTTGTGCTCTTTGCAGTCCCTTGTGCAGGTGATGTGGTGTTGACTTCACAACTCCTAAATCAAGTAGGACACTCACACTCCTAGCAATTTGATTGGGAAACACAAATGACCCAAATCCTGGCCAATAAGATGTAAAGGGAAGAAAGATTTTCTTATTCCAGAAGACAGTCTTGTGGAAGAAAGTATGTTTTCTTATGGGTAGGATGGAGCTGAAAGCAAGGAGGAGAGAAGCATCTGCAAGGCCCAGACAAGTGAAGGTGAAACTGTGGGTGCCTAACTTGAGGCCCACACTACATGTTACCTTCTTGTCATGTAAGATAATAAGCTGTTTCATGGCTTAGTCAGTGTGAGTCGGGTTTTATTTACTAATGAAACTTAACATTTCTTCATATGTGTATTGGCTGTATATGTTTCTGCTCCTGATAAGTGTTTTAAAATTTCTTTGGTTTTTTTCTCTAATTTTATGTGTCTTTTCTCATTGATTGGTAGAAACTTTTTAATATTCTTGGTACTAATTAGTGTTAGTTGCTCAGTCATGTCTCTTTGCAAACTCATGAACTGTAGCCCACCAGGCTCCTTTGTCCATGGGATTCTGCAGGCAAGAATACTGGAGTGAGCTATCATTTCTTTCTCCAGGGGATCTTCCTGACCCAGGGATCGAACCCAGGTCTCCAGCATTGCAGGCGGATGCCTTACCATCTAAGCCACCAGGGAAGCCCTTGGTACTAGTTGCGTGTGTATTAAAAATATTTTCTCTCCATTTTGCTTTATTCTTCATTTAATTGCAGATATTTTTCTGATGAATGAAATATACTAATTTTAATATAATTTTAAAATATTTATAGCAGATGTTTTTAAGAAAAAAACTTGCATTAAGAAATCTTTCGGACTTTCATTGTGGTCCAGTAGCTAAGAATCTGCCTGCCAATGCAGGAGACACAGGCTTGGTCCCTGGTTCAGGAAGATCCCATATGCTGTGGGGCAACTAAGTCCGAGTGTCACAACGACTGAACCCACACAGAGCAACTACTGAAGCATCCAGAGCCTGTGCTCTGCAACAAGAGGAGCCACCACAATGAGAAGCCTGTGCACTGCAACTAGAGAAGGCCCACATGTATCATTGAAGACTCAGTGTAGTTAAAAATAAATACATAAAATTTTCTTTAAAAAGAAATATTTCCCTATCCAAAAATCTAAATCATTTACTTTCATTTTCTACCATGAATTTTAAAGTTTTATTTTCAATTCATCCTGTGGTAATTTTTATATGTGTACACACTCCTCTATTTTATTGTTCCTTCTGCCTGGGATTAACTCTACTTATTCATGACAGTTATCTTTTCTGTACATGGTTGAACTATGATTGGATTTATTTTGCTAATTTTTTAAAAAATTTATATTTATTTCTTGAGAGATAGTGGTCTATAGCTTTTTTTTTTTCTTTATTGTAATGTTTGTCTGGTTTTAGTATCAGGGTAAAACTAACTTTATGGAATAAGTTGAAAAGTGTTTTCACATCTGGAATTTTCTGTCAGAGTTTGAGTTGGCATTAGTTTTTCCTTAAACCTTTTATAAAATTCACTAAAGAAGTCACCTGGGATTGGAATTTTCTTTGTGAGAATATTTTTAACTATGAATTCAATTTTTAATTAGATATAGGACCATTCAGATTATTTATTTAGTCTTAAGTAAGTTGGTTGTTGTGCCTTTCAACAGTTGTGCCAATTTCATTTTAGTTTTGAATTATATTTGCATAAAATTATTTGTGATAATCTTTTATCATTTTGATGTCTGTATGATCAATAGCAGTGTCCTTTCTCTTTTTTCTTGATATTGGTAATTTCTGTATGTGGTAGGGTAGATATTTCACAGCTTAGTGAATATGAGTTATTCCATAATCAGTGAATACAGCAACTTGTTTAATAGTGCAGTTCAGATCTTCTATATTCTCTCTGATTTTGTGTCTCCCTATCATTTCCACCAGTTATTGAGAGTGAGTATTGAAAAAATTATAGATTTGTCTATTTCTTTTAGTTCTGTCAGTTTTCTCATTGTATATTCAAAACCTGTTACAAGTTTCACATACATTTAGAATTTTTATTATCACTTAATGAATTCTTTTTTTACTGTGAAATTCCCTTTCTGATCATTCATAGTATTCCTTTTTCTGAAATTGTCTTCATCTGATATTTATGTCTCCATTCCAGCTTTCCATTGATTAGTGTTAGCATAGTATATCTAATTTCATCTTTTCAAATGTAATTTATCTATATCTTTATATTTAAAGTGCATTTCTTGTAGACAGAAAACAGCTGGGGATTGTTTTTCTATCAAGTGTTATAGTTTTGCTTTTTAATTGGAGTGGTCTTACCGATTTTATCTATTATTGTCATTGTTGGACTTAAATCTACCATCTTGGTCTCTGTGTTCTATTTGTCTCAAGTGATGGTTCTTTTTTCCCTCTGAAATTTCAGCCATTATTTCTTCAAAAAATTTTTTTTGTTCCCCCACCCCCTGCCCCATCTCTTTCCATGTGTTCTGAAATTGCAGTTGCATACATTTTAGATAACTTGATATCGTCTCACAGATTATTAATGCTCTTAATTTTTTCTTTAGTCTTTTTTTCTGTGTGTATTTTATTTTGGATACTTTGATGTCCTCACATTAACTAACTCTTTCTTCTGAAGTACCTAGTCTGCAGTTAAACCCATTCAGTAATTTTTCATCTCATATGTTATATTTTTCATTCCAAGCAGTTTAATTGTGTGTTTCAAATACCTTCCATTTCTTTCCTTATTATTTCCGTGTTTGCAGTGGGCACGCCGTTCAAGGTCTCATCCCACCGGTATCTGTCTGAGTTTCTTTTCCCTGCAATATGGCCTGGAAAGTCTCTCTGGAGTAATCACAGAACTTATCCTGTTTAACTTTTCTCAATGATCATTCTCCTGCCCTGATACTTTTCAGTATCTAAAAATCATTGGTTCATATATCCCCCCTCCTTTTTTTAGTGGTTTAATGCAGGCGGGCCAACCCTGTTCCTGTTACTCTATACTGGTCATGCTGCCGCTGCTAAGTCGCTTCCCGACCCTGTGAGACCCCATAGACAGCAGCCCACTAGGCTCCCCCGACCCTGGGATTCTCAAGGCAAGAACACTGGAGTGGGTTGCCATTTCCTTCTCCAGTGCATGAAAGTGAAAAGTGAAAGTGAAGTCGCTCAGTCCTGTCCAACGTGTAGCGACCCGATGGACTGGAGCCTACCAGGCTCCTCCGTCCATGGGATTTTCCAGGCAAGAGTACTGGAGTAGGGTGCCATTGCCTTCTCTAATACTGGTCATAGACTTCATTATGAAGATAATTCTGCTAGGTGTACAATTCTATGTTGACAGCATTTTGCTTTCAGCAGGTTAAAGCGTTTTGCTTTTCAGTATGTTAGAAGTGTTATCTTCTGGCTTATGTTATTTTTGACAAGAAATTATTATACTATTTTCAGTGACTTTCTTCCTGGTCATAGGTCACATTTTCTTGCTTCTCCACTTGTCCAGTGTTTTTTAAATGGATGCTGGAAATTGTCGTGGTGCAATGTTGTGTGTCTGGATTTTGTTGTCTTTCTGATTTCTGTCTCCTCAACTCATTACTCAACTTCAGTACGCTGCTTGGATTCCTCTACTTTGTGGTATGGTCTGGAGATTGCCTCTAAGTAGTAAGCCAGAGTGATCACAGGATCACTTTATTCGATTCTCTTTCCTCAGGGATCACTTGAGTTTTTTCCCCCTATATTTTGTCTAATTTTCTAGTTGTTTACAGTGGGAGCATAAGCCCAAAACCAGTTACCCCATTTTTTGCCAAAAGCAGAATTTGTTACATTATTAAAAATAACTGTCCAACTAACAAGCACACAATTAAATAAGGGTTTTCATGTATTAACCAAGGAAGAGTAGTATCATAAACCATGGATTATGATTAAAACAATCCCACACCCCTGAGGCCCTTTTTGAAATAAATTGAAAAAATCAATTCCACATTTGTATTATCTATCATTGCATTCAATGCTGAAAACCCACACTATTTAGCAATATATAATTTCTGCTGTTGTGTGCAATTGTGGGTCTGATATATGCCTTTTCTTTTTCTCTGTTGTGACCTAATTCTCTTAAGTATTATGAAGAGGTATTATACACCTTATGGAGTATTTGCTATTTGGGAGAGTCTCAAAGATTTTTGGACTAATTTTTTCAGAATGAAAATGGTGTTCCAAGTATTAAATTCTCAGAATTTACTCTACACTCATATTTTCCTTCTTTCTTAAACATTTCACTCCTGTCTATATCTGTTAAAATTCCACTCCTTCTTCAATATTTGAATGATAAGTCACCTCCTTTAGTTTTTCTTCCTTGTCAGTATCTTTAAATTGAGACTTAGCTTCTTCTCCTCTGTGTTTCCACATTTTTTGGCTTATACTTCACGTAGGATAATTCTAAATTCTAAATTAAATTGTAATTATTTGTACAGATGTCACATTGGCACTCCAGTGAGTTCATTGAAGGAAAAATTAAATCTTAATAATCTTTGAGATCTCATGTCACTTTGTATCATGTTTGTCAAATAACTGTGCTCAGTATATCATGTTGAATGAATGGTGAAGGAAAATGGAAGGGCTTTCAAGATAAGTTGTCCTTAATCTAATGTTTTTACCTACACCCAGCTCTATTCATTGCAATCGCACAATGCAGGCATCACTGTTCTCTGAATGCATGCTTCCGAGATCAGTGGTCCTGATGTGGCTACAGCTCATGCCAACTTCTCTTCATTCTAAGTTGCCATGGAAGGTGGATGGTCACAGAGTTTCTTCTTCTGCTCATCTATTCTATTCTTCTGCCAATCCCCTAGCCCATTGTCAGTCTCCCTCAATCTTTGAAGCTCTGGAAGCTTCTGTGAGCTAATGACAAGAGGTCCCGGTCTTTCCGGATGTGTGCCTGCCCATGGAGAGTAGTGGTGTGTATTTAGACAACAGGATTTCAGCACCACTTTAGTGCAGCTTCCTGCCTTGAGAACACTCTGGGTTCCGTGGCTTTTTGCCTCTGTAAACTTCACTTTCCTCAATGTGTTGGCTTATTTGTCTTTAACCACCCTTTGATTGCCAAATTCATCTTCACATGGTTATATTCTTTGAGAGTCTAAGTGAGCTGGAGGTCACAGTGCAGCTCAGCAGGGGAAGGCTTACTGGTGTACTTCTGGCTCTTTATTGAGAGCAGTCCTCAATTATTTATGGAGTAACACTTGAATGCTGTGCACAGCCCTGGGTACTGAAGGTGCAAAGTTTAGTCCATTTTGGCCTCAAGGAACTCATCAAATGGAGAGATTGATAAGCAACAAACAAGTATCCCATTCATGAGTGCAATAATAGAGGATGGGTAACAGGATGGTCTTCTCTGGTGGCTCAGTGGTAAAGAACCGCCTGTAATGCAAGAGATGCAGTGTTTGATCCCTGGGTCTGGAAGATCCCCTGGAGAAGGAAATGACAATCCACTCCAGTATTCTTCCTTGGAAAATCCCATGGACAGAAAAGCCTGGTGGGCTACAGTCCATGGGGTCACAAAAAAGTCAAATATGACTTAGAGATAAAACAACAACAACAGATCCGGAAGTCTGGAACTGTAAAGAGGAACTAATTCTGCCTGAAGGCAGTAGTATGGTGTCTCAATACTGGCAAAGGTAACATCTGAGCTGGGTCTTCCAGAATGAGTAGGAGCTCATCAAGCAAGAGTAGGTGAAGAGCCACTACTATTCAACATAGTTTTGGAAGTTTTGGCCACAGCAATCAGAGCAGAAAAAGAAGTAAAAGGAATCCAGGTAGGGAAAGAAGAAGTGAAACTCTTGCTGTTTGCAGATGACATGATCCTCTACATAGAAAACCCTAAAGACTCTACCAGAAAATTACTAGAGCTAATCAATGAATATAGTAAAGTTGCAGGATATAAAATTAACACACAGAAATCCCTTGCATTCCTATACACTAACAATGAGAAAACAGAAAGAGAAATTAAGGAAACAATACCATTCACCATTGCAACAAAAAGAATAAAATACTTAGGAATATATCTACCTAAAGAAATGAAAGACCTATACATAGAAAACTATAAAACACTGATGAAAGAAATCAAAGAGGACACAAACACATGGAGAAACATACCGTGTTCGTGGATTGGAAGAATCAATATTGTGAAAATGGCTATTCTACCCAAAGCAATCTTTGGATTCAATGCAATCCCTATCAAGCTACCAACGGTATTTTTCACAAAACTAGAACAAATAATTTCACAATTTGTATGGAAATACAAAAAACCTCGAATAGCCAAAGCAATCTTGAGAAAGAAAAATGGAACTGGAGGAATCAACATGCCTGACTTCAGACTATACTACAAAGTCACAGTCATCAAGACAGTATGGTACTGGCACAAAGACAGACATATAGATTAATGGAACAGAATAGAAAGCCCAGAGATAAATCCATGAACCTATGGACACCTTATCTTCGACAAAGGAGGCAAGGATATACAATGGAAAAAAGACAACCGCTTTAACAAGTGGTGCTGGGAAAACCGGTCAACCACTTGTAAAAGAATGAAACTAGAACACTTTCTAACACCATACACAAAAATAAACTCAAAATGGATTAAAGATCTAAATGTAAGACCAGAAGCTATAAAACTCCTAGAGGAGAACATAGGCAAAACACTCTCCGACATGAATCCTCTATGACCACCTCCCAGAATATTGGAAATAAAAGCAAAAATAAACAAATGGGACCTAATGAAACTTAAAAGCTTTTGCACAACAAAGGAAACTATAAGCAAGGTGAAAAGACAGCCCTCAGATTGGGAGAAAATAATAGCAAATGAAGCAACAGACAAAGGAGTAATCTCAAAAATATACAAGCAACTCCTGAAGCTCAATTCCAGAAAAGTAAATGACCCAATCAAAAAATGGGCCAAAGAACTAAACAGACATTTCTCCAAAGAAGACATACAGATGGCTAACAAACACATGAAAAGATGCTCAACATCACTCATTATCAGAGAAATGCAAATCAAAACCACAATGAGGTACCATTACACGCCAGTCAGGATGGCTGCTATCCAAAAGTCTACAAGCAATAAATCCTGGAGAGGGTGTGGAGAAAAGGGAACCCTCTTACACTGTTGGTGGGAATGCAAACTAGTACAGCCACTATGGAGAACAGTGTGGAGATTTCTTAAAAAACTGGATATAGAACTGCCATATGACCCAGCAATCCCACTTCTGGGCATACACACCGGGGAAACTAGATCTGAAAGAGACACGTGCACCCCAATGTTCATCGCAGCACTGTTTATAATAGCCAGGACATGGAAGCAACCTAGATGCCCATCAGCAGATGAATGGATAAGGAAGATGTGGTACATATACACCATGGAATATTACTCAGCCATTAAAAAGAATTCATTTGAATCAGATCTAATGAGATGGATGAAACTGGAGCCCATTATACAGAGTGAAGTAAGCCAGAAAGATAAAGAACATTGCAGCATACTAACACATATATATGGAATTTAGAAAGATGGTAATGATAACCCTATATGCAAGACAGAAAAAGAGACACAGAAGTACAGAACAGACTTTTGGATTCTGTGGGAGAAGGCGAGGGTGGGATGTTTCAAGAGAACAGCATGTGTATTATCTATAGTGAAACAGATCACCAGCCCAGGTGGGATGCATGATTCAAGTGCTCGGGGCTGGTGCACTGGGAAGACTCAGAGGAATCGGGTGGAGAGGGAGGTGGGAGGGGGTATCGGGATGGGGAATACATGTAACTCCATGGCTGATTCGTGTCAATGCATGACAAGGTCCACTACAATATTGTGGAGTAATTAGCCTCCAACTAGTGAAAATAAATGGAAAAAAAAAAAAAAAAGAGTAGGTGAAGGGTTCAGCAGAAGGATGTAGCAGAAGGAAGTATAAGAGCCCAGTAACATGAAAGACTGTGGTTTGTTTGGTATGCTTGGGAGAGAGGCAGTGAGAGGAAATTGTTGGAAAAGTACTCCTGAACCAGACTGCCCTTTTTATGATCTGCTAAGAAATATGGATTTGTTTCCATAGGCCCATGTTTCCTAAATTTTGGTCTTTTATTTAAACCACTATCACATTATCACCATATATAATTTACAATACCTGTACCAATGTTTCTTTAACACTTTTCCTTTAAATCAACTCTAACTCATCTCACTTAAAATAGTTTATTATGCAATATTTGATTTTAAAAGAATATATCACATGTATGAGTCAGAGTAATAGAATGGCCACTTGTGAACTCTTTAAACAATAAAAGAAGTAAAACATTTTAATTCTACTTAAGAACTAAAACATTTCCACCTTTATTGTTCTACTTGTATACTTCTTTCCTGTGTCATCTCCTTGACTCTCCTAAGAGATTACCACTGGCTATACTTTTTGTTCATTATTCCCTTGTTTTTTTTAAAGAATTTCTTCCCCTCCTATGTATAGGTCCCTAAACAATGTATTACTTAGTTTTGCTTGTTTTTTCGTTTTTATTTTATTAGAGTACAGTTGATTTACAATGCTGTTTGTCCTAGGTGTACAACAGTGATTCAGCTATGCATAAGTATACATTCATTCTTTTTTAGCTTTCTTTGGTTTTGCACTTTAGATTTTGATTTGTGATATCCTTGTACAAGAAAGATTAATGCAGGAACAAGCCTAGAAGCAGGGAGATCATTTAGAGGTTATTGTCATAATCAAGAAAAAGTTGATGAGAACCTGGATAAAGGCAATACAGAGAGGAGAGGATCATTATGAACTATTTCAAAGGCAGGGTTGCTGAAATTAAGGGACCATTTAAAGAAATATATAATATTAGCTTCTTAAGAAATCTGACCTCTGTGATGTTCCTAATACTAAAAATCTTTGTTTAGTTTATTGATATATTTTGAATTTTGACCCTTGATGAGCTAATGGTTCCCTGTGGTTTCCAGGGAACAGGGAAAACAAACCTATATGTCTCCTTTGTAGAAGGTCTGTTCTGTGACTTTTAAAGTTAAGTAAATAAAAGTCAGGTATTTTTTGAATGATGTTTAAGGTATAGTACTTTACAATTCAACTAGGCAGCTGAACAATCCTTTTTAACTCCAAAATAAGTCCTCCCCTCCAGGCCACAATGTCTTGAATTTACTTTTTAATTCACCGCACCTAGATTTTCCCCACATTTTTTTAAACAAAAATGTCATCTCTTGTAATTTGTCTATACAACATCACTATTGTTTTCAGAATGACTTTGGAAATACCCAACAATTTGAGAGATATTCACAAATTGTGGTTAATTTAAGTCTGTCTACGCTAAGGAGATTTTTAACTTTAAAATAAGAGGTTGAATTAGCCAGTTTTTTTGAGACTAGAGCGATTAACTTGTAATTTGTGTTGGCTGGAAACAGTCATTCACTGGAAGGGGAGCCTGGGTGCTCCCCAAGGCCTCATGCTAACCTGGATTGAGCCATGTGAGCAAAGCAGGGTGGTTTGGAAGAAGCGTTCTCCAGCCAGGAGACCACTCATGCTATACCAGTTAGACTTGGAAACTGGTTCAACACATTGGATCAGAGAACAACCACACAGCAGGAGTTTTGTAAGAAAATACAAAGTGATCACTTGCGAAAAATATAGGTGAAATACAGTGATTTAAGTCCTCTTTTGAGAGGCAATAACCCCTCTACTTTTTTAGTCTTTTAGTTGAGCAGTTTCCTTAGTTTGAGCCAGACTGGTTGCTCAACAAACTATTTGACAGTCCAGGAAAGCCAGTTATTGGGAGACACAAAGTCTTGGATAAATTAGCCATTTTCACTAGTGGTAGAATTCAAAAAGCGCCCCGTGGTTCCTCATGCCTCTTCTGGGCTGTGGCCTCTTAGTCTATTTAGTTCAATTAAACTAATATTTAGTTAGTGTCTGTTATGCAAAAGTTCTGCCCTAGGCACCCTGCTAATACTGTATTAATTTCCTAATGGGCTGGGCAAAATGGGAAAATATCAAGTAGGTTACAACAGGAATCCCAATTTTATTCTGAGGAGGAGATACTATTTATCTCAGAAAAAACTGACCAGTCTGGGGAAAGGAAGGAGGGCATGAATGGGAATCCCAAGGGGAGTAGCTCTGTTGTTTTGTCTTCCCCAGTGGAAATCTGACTAATATGAGGTGGGAAGCCTAGTGCAGAGAAGAATTTGGTGGTTTGGGGATCTGGAGAGGCAAGATCTTAGGATCTACTCTCCAATGCTCGAGGAGGTCCTGTGACTTAATTCTAACAGGATATGACACATTCAGGACTTTGTGATCACCTTGATGGGTTGACATACATTCTTTCTCCATCGCTCTTCACTCAAGTCATTAATTTTGTTTGACTATATACCTCTACTCTGGAGCGGTGCTCTTTGAAAAGGTGAAGTTTGCTTTATTTTTATTTTTTACCTCCTGATGATTGACGGTGGGGAGGGGAAGGATGAGATAGGAAGCAGACAGATAAACTGATAAAAATGACAAAATACAATTTTATGTTTAAATCAGAAGAACAAAAGGCTGTTTATGAGCTGTGATATTATTTGGTATTGAAGAGTAATGCAGATGCAATTAAAGTCTTTGAACCCAACGTTTTATCCAGAGAGATAAAGACTTTCTTTTCAGGGTCAGGCAGTATTTATCTCATACAAGCAACCCTGGTGCATGCAGCTCATTTATATGACAGCTATTATGACCATGATATCTAGAGCCAGGGCCAGAAACACAGTTCCAAATAGAATCTTTCAATACCCGTGGCATGAAGGAGTGAGTAAGCATACAGAGAGAGGGTAATAAAATACTACATTTGCATAGTGCTTTTCTCTTCTTTCAAAGCAGTTTTACATCTACTAGAACACAAAATGGTGGTGCTAATTTTTTTTTTTCTTATGATCATTTGGCCACAATTCTCTGGACTGTGTTGTTGAACTAAGCTGAACTAAGAATCTTAAGGTCCAAAAGGATATTTGGTGGTCTCTTGGACTGGGAGATGAACTGTGAGATCTAGAGGTCTTTCTTAAAATGCAAATACCCCTTGGAAGAGATATATTCCTAGATAACAATTTAAAATGTGATTGTTCACATATTAACACAGATTTGTTGCAATTACCTGAAAAGAGAGGGGGCTTTTAAGGTGGTGAAGGAAGTTATTTAGAACAGGAGAATGCCTCCAGGAGGTTAAGGGGCGTCCATGGGCCTGCCAGAGACAAAGTCCATCTCTCCATCTCTCCAATTGCAATCTCATAAAACTCCATTAGAATTATTTTCTTATTTTCTCTTTCTGATAGTTCATTATTAATGTATTGAAATGCAACAGATTTCTGTATAGTTTTTATCTTACCATTTTACTTAATTTGGTAAAACAAATAAAGGGAAAGATATACTGTGCTCACAGAGTGGAAGAATTATTATTGTTAAAATATCCATAGTACCCAAAGCAATCTACAGATTCAACATAATCCTTATCAAAATATCCATGGTATTATCTCAGAACTAGAACAAAATAATTCTAAAATTTGTATGGAACCACAAAAATCCCAAATAGCCAAGTAATCTTGAGAAAGAAAAACCAAGCTGGAGGCATCATACTCCTTGATATCAAGCTATTCTACAAAACTATAGTAATCAAAATAGTATAATTTTGGCACAGAAACAAATCTAAATCTATGGAACAGAATAGAAAGCCCAGAAATAAACCCATGCTTATATAATCAATTAATCTAGGACAAAGGAAGCAAGAATAAACAGTGGTAATGAGCGTTTCTTCAATAAATGGTGTTGGGAAAACTGGATAGCTACATCTAAAAGAATGCAACTAGACCACCACCACTTTTTTTATATCATATACAAAAATAAACTCAAAATTGGTTAAAGACTTAAATGTGGGACCAGAAACCATATATTTTCCTAGGAGGAAATATAGACAGTGTGCTCTTTGATATCAGTCTTAGGAGTATTTTTCTGGATAGAGCTTCTCAGAAAGGGAAACAAAAGTAAAAATAAACAAATAGAACTATACTAAAGCTTTTGCACAGTGAGAGGAGCCATCAACCAAACAAAAAGACAACCTACTGAATGGGAGAAGATGTTTGCAGATGGTATGACTGATAAGGGGTGAATGCCCAAAATGCATAAGGAATGCATACGATTCAAATTTTTAAAAAAGGCAAATAACCCTATTAAAAAATGGGCAGAGGACTGGAGTAGACATTTCTCCAAAGAAGACATACTGATAGCCAACATGCACATAAAAAGGTGCTCAACACCACTAATCATCAGGGAAATGCAAATCAAAACCACAGTGAGATATCAGCTCAGACCTGTCAGAATGGCTACCATCAAAAAAACAACAAATAGGAAGTTCCCTGGCTTTCCAGTGGTTAGGACTCAGCACTTTCACTTTTATGCCCCAGGTTCAATCTCTGGTCTCCTAATTTAAGATCCCACAAGCCAGAGGCATAGTAAAAAATAAAACAAAAAACCCAAAGAATAAGTGTTGGCGAAATCCATGTGGAGAAAAGGGAACTGCGGTGCATTGCTTGTGGGAATATAAATTGGTACATCTGCTACAGAAACAGCACAAAGTTTTCTCAAAAAAATAAAAATAGAACTATGATATGAACCAGCAATTTCATTTCCAGGTATTTATCCAAAGAAAATGAAAACACTAACTCAAAAAGATATGTATATCTTTCTGGCTTACTTCACTCGGTATAATGGGCTCCAGTTTCATCCATCTCATTAGAACTGATTCAGATGTATTCTTTTTAATGGCTGAGTAATATTCCATGGTGTATATGTACCATAGCTTTCTTATCCATTAGTCTACTGATGGGCATCTAGGTTGCTTCCATGTCCTGGCTATTATAAACAGTGCTGCGGTGAACACAGATGTATAGAACCGACTTTTGGACTCTATGGGAGAAGGCGCGGGTGGGATGATCTGAGAGAATAGCATTGGAACATGTGTATTATCAAGTGAGAAACAGATCACCAGCCCAGGTTGGATGCATGAGACAAGTGCTCAGGGCTGGTGCACTAGGAAGACCCAGAGGGATGGGATGGGGAGGGAGGCGGAAGTGGGGATCGGGACGGGGAACACATGTAAATCCATGGCTGATTCATGTCAATGTATGGCAAAAACCACTACAATATTGTAAAGTAACTAGCCTCAAACTAATAAAAATAAAGGGGAAAAAAAAGATATGTATACCCCAGTATTCACTGCAGCATTATTTGCAATAGCCGAGATACAGAAGCAACAAATGCGTTCAACAATAGATGAATGGCTAAAAAGGATAGATGACTATTTTTAGGTATCTCACAATTGGAATATTACTGAGTGGTAAAATAAGACTAAAAGCTTGCATTTGCTACAACATGGATGGACCTAGAGGATATTACATGAAATTAAATCAGATAGAGAAAGACAAATATTGCATGATTTCACTTATATGTAGATAGAAAACAATGGAAAAAGACAACAAAAGAGAAACAGACTCATAGATACAAAGAACAATCTGGGGACTTCCATGAGAATCCAGTGGCTAAGACTCCCAATGCAGAGAGCATAGGTTTGAACCCTGGTGAGGGAACTAACATCATGCATAGTGCCTGGTGTGGCCAAAAAAATAAAGAAAGAAAGAACAATCTCATGGTTGCCAGAAAGGGCGAGAGAGGTGAGGGGATGGGAAAAAAAGGGGAGAAGGATTAAAAGTTCAAACTTCAAAAGTTCAAGGATTAAAACTACAAACTTCCAGTTACAAAATAAGTCATGGAGATGTAATGTATGGCAAAGGAAATTTAGTCAACAATATGTGACTGTAACTTTGTATGATGACAACCGGTAACTTGATTTATCATGGTGATCATTTCATGATGTATAAAAATATCAGTTCACTAAGTGGTACAACTGAAACTAATACAATATTATATGTCGATTATACATGAATTAAAAGCTGCATTAGTCACGCCCTCTATGTGCTCACAGGGCCCCAGTCCTCCCCTGACAGCACACGTCCCTCTTGGTTTGTCTGCTCAGTTAACACTCTCCTTCTCTCCCTCGACTCTACCTTCTTTGGGTCAAGCCTCTTGTACCTCACCATTGCTTTCCAGCATGTTTGCTTATAGTAGAAACTCAGGAAATAAACATAGAATGAATTAAAACTTACTAATCCATAACTTTGCGCCTGGTTAGGCTTCTCTCTCTCGCCGTCTTTGTCTTCAAAGGGATGACTCTGGAGCACCCAGAGATGGAAACATTCATCTTTGTCTGGGTCCCCTGGGAGAGGAAAGTACCCCATTTCCTTTACAGTAGTATCGATAATAGAGATCTAACACTTACAGAATGTTTGCTGTGTGCTGTTCTATCATTTTATACAGATTAATTTGTTTCATTCTCATTACAGTCCTCTGAGGTAAATGCTACTATTATTACCATTTTAAAATAAAGAAACTGGGGTGCAGATGTGTCTTCTTGCATATAAATTTTGCCTTTCTTATTATGGAAAAGGAAAAAAGACACTGAATGACAATGACCAAAAAAGTTTTTTCTATTTGCATTTATCACACTTCAATTAGACTCAGTAAAAATTAAATGCAATTTTAAAAAGACAAAAGGAAGAATTCATCCCTGAGGGGCACAGCACAGTGCCTAAGTATGTCATTGTTTAACAATCTATTATTAACAAGTTCCTAAAACCCACATGAATGTGGGTTAGCAGTAAATATTAAGAAGTGGAGGATCCAAGACGGCACTCAAACGACGTCCAGCAGGTGGCACTAGCGCCTCTAAATGAGGGGCATGGGTGGGAGCACTCCTGGTCCCACCGTCAGCATCCTTAACAAAGGAGATCCAAGCACCGCTCTTCAGTTTCCCAGGCTCCAGCTCTGCATCCGGAGGGAGCTTAGGAGCAGTCTGATACCCAGCAGTGCACTCTGCCTATTTTACTACAAGAGGAAAGTTCTCAGAGGCACAGTCAGTGTGGGGTAGAGGATAGATGTTGATCTGTGTCAAATCCAAATTCAAATTCAGGTTTCTTCAAATCCCGGCCCTACCAGCTACTAGTTGTACGACCTCGGGCAAGTTTTTAACCTTCCTGTGCTCCAGGGTTCTCATCTGTGAAATGGGGACAACCCTTGAGCCTACTGCATCTTGCACCACCTATTGTAATGCTCTGCTCACAGAAGGTCTGAATGAATCTCCCATGCAATAGAATCAATAGTTGACCTTTCCATAGTGTGTGTGTGCTAAGTCATTTCAGTCATGTCCAACTCTTTGTGACCCTATGGACTGTAGCCTGCCAGGCTCCTCTGTCCATGGGATTCTCCAGGCAAGAATACTGGAGTGGGTTGACATGCCCTCCTCCAGGGGATCTTCCTGACCCAGGGATCGAACCCATGTCTCCTGCGTCTCCTGCATTGGCAGATGGGTTCTTCATCACTAGTACCATCTGGGACACTCAAATGCAATTAGCACTTTACTTGGCTCAGAATAGGCCACCAAGGAGGTGAACTTGAAGTTCAGTTTTACTTTTATTTTCTTGGGCCACACAGCATGTAAGATCTTAGTACCCTGACCAGGGCTTAAACCCATACCTCCTGCAATGGAAGCACTAGACTTCCACAGAAGTTCCTGAGCTTCGGTTTTAAGTACTAACGTAAAGCTACTACTATTAACTAGATGTGAGCTGGTCATTAGAAGAAGAAATACAATTTAGCATCTGCAATGCTCCAGTCTCTTCTCTAGGTGCTGCTGGTGCTAATATGGACAAAGCAGGTAATACCCTCACCCTCATGAAGACTGCAGTCTAGCCAGCAAGACAAACATTAAGCAGATGATGACATAAAAGTAGACAATTACAGAGGTACAAAGAACCAAGTCTTATAGGAATGTAAAACAGGTGCATCTAACCGGGGGGGGGGGGGGGGGGTGGGGAGGCAAAGAAGGCATCAAAGTGGAAATGACAGTGTTAGCTAACAGGAGGGTGGCTAAGCATTCCAGGTGAAAGACATGACATTTGTGGAAAGAACCTGCTCAATTCACACAACTGAGAAAATTCCAGTTTAGTCAAAGGGTAGGAATAGTGGATGGGGGAAATGGAAGCTGGAGGAGCTGCCTATTGGGCAGTAAGAAGTATTAAAAGATTTTAAATAGGAAAGTGACATCAGATGTGCATTTTTTAAAAGGTCGTGTGACTGAAATGGGGAGGTCGGTTTGAGGAGTTTGAGGAAGTGAGGGAGAGAGCCCAGTGGCAAAATTCTGATGTTGTTTTAGTCAAATAGTGATGGCAACCTGGCCTAGTGTGGCAGGAAGTGTGAATTTATTGGTTAGGTGTATGAGAGGGAGGAGTCAAGGCTTCTCCCTTAAACAGGAGGGTTGATGGTAATGCCATTTGCCAAGGTAGAGAACATTACAGAAGTAGCAGTTTCGGAGGAAAGCTCCTATGTTCCTTTCAGGATGTTTTGAGTTTGAAGCACTTGACAAATATTTAAGAGGAGCTGTTTAGAAAGCACTTACATGTGAGGAGCTCAAAAGAAAGACTGTGGTTGTTTATATAGATTCAAGTGTTAGCAGCACACAGATTTAAGTGGAAACTACAGGAAGACCTTGTAATGAGAAAGTGAAGTGGGAGAAAGGAAGATGTCCAGGGACAGAATGCTAGGGAATCCTACCATTGTCAAGTTGAAAGAGATTAGATATCAACAATCAGTAATGAAAACAGAGAAGGAGCAGTCAGAGGTACAGAAGGAAAACCAGAAAACCCAGTTGACCTCCCCCGAGAAATGATCGTGAAAGAGGAAGGTGTCGTTAGTATTGAGAGCTGCTGAGAAGACAGGCAAGCAAGGACTCAGTGCGTCCTTTGGATCTGCAGACAAGAAGGTCGCCGGTGACCTTGGTGGGCTGCGTTTCTATGGCACCCTCAAGGCTGACGCCAGATTGCAGGGAGTTGAAAAGTTGAAAGTGAGGTAAGCAAATGGTGATGATGTCAACTACATGTTGGCACTGCCAAGGGCGTTTGCCAGTGACTGAACAGCTACCAGAGGATTTGCCATCTGTCTGTGCTGCTGCAGCTGCCGACCTTCAACACCCCCTGAGGGGAATTCAGGGTGGACAGTGAGGCACTCCATACTCCAGGGAAACTGGTGGAGCGGGTCTTTGTATAGTTACATATTTTCAGGAACGGATTTCATGATCCCAATTCTTGCACATCTCCTCATATCTAGCAAAGCACTAAATCCCTTCATGGTGACATCAGCTCCTCGTGAAGAGCAGAAAACCTTTTGTATAATAAGTGCTTGATTGCACTGAACTCCTCCTTCACCAAAATCTTATATATTGACCTTCCCCTGCTGCCCGTTTGGAGCAGTCTCTAGGAACTATCTGAGGTTCTGTCTCCTGGACTGTGGTCCTCATTTTGCCCCAAATAAAACTTAACTCTCAACCTTCACATTGTGCATCTTTCTGTCAACAATGATTATGCTAAAAATGTAACCCAATTGATTGACTGGGCCCACACCAGGGTCCTAGTCTAGGGAAGACCGCATGTCTTTTCCAGGGAGGTTTTTTTTCCAGTCAGATTTGCACAGCCAATAGTGGAATAATGCTGAGGCTGGAACAGCACAAGCTTTATTCAACAGTCAAAGAATGGAAAAGCAGGAACCTAGATCATAAATCAAGCTCTCAACCCAATATTGGCAGAGACACCAAATATATAGGAGAGATGAAGTAAAAGGGAAGGAATTGAAGAGTAGGCTGTTCATGACTTATCTAAGAATAGGGGTGTGGTTTGGACCTGGAACTGACATAGTTTCTTTTTCCGTCCTCTTAGGGACTTGTCCAGTTGCTGTCATGGCAATCATCAATGACCACGGTGCTGGTGGTTGCATCATTGAGCATACCAGTGTATTACAAAGAGTGTGTAATAAGGCCCAAGATCATGGGAAGTCAAATCTTGCACCATCTTGGGCCTAGTTGGTTCCAACTAGTTCTTGTTTGTTTGTTTGTTTTCTCTTTGAAGCTTCCTTCTGAAACTTAGATGAGAGTAATTGGTTTCCATTTCAGGGAGGGGAGGGGTATGACTCTGGGGCAACAACCTTAGTAAGAAAAATATTTTCTAGAAATTTGGTTGGGAAGGTAAGGTAGAAGGAGGGCTTTTTCAAAGGGGAGAAACATGAACAGTTTTAAATGCTGATACAACAAATCCAGTAGAATGAGAGAGATGTTGAAAATCTCAGCAAGGGAAAGGTTCCTAAGACGGCCGCAGGGGATAGGATTCAGAACACAGAAGGAAGGATGACTTCCCTGTGAGAAGGTCAAGGTGAGGCAAATTCAGGAATGTTTGTAGGCTTGGTGGCCAGAAGTTGGTGTCATTTCTGTGCAATATTTGTGATTGCCTCTTACATACAAAGGGTGTCATCTGCTGACAGTGAGTGAGGGCAAGCTGAATTCAGAGGCAAGATTTGATGTAGCAAAAGTGCTAACCAAGCAAGATGAAGACCCGACTGAGGTTGGTAACAACTGACTCATGGTGACACAGGTAGAAGGTATGTTATTTTCTGCAAGTTATGTTCATGATGCAGAGTTACTCAAGATAGTGAATGGTTGGGATCACTCACTTAGACATTTTTATTGTATATCTGCTGTGTGCAGACCTCCCGCTATGCATTGGGTTCTACTGGGCAGATGTTGTATAAGAAAGACTTGGACAAGGTCATTTTGGATATTAATAAGAGAGTGGCTTAAATGATGGAGCACTGAATCTTAGCTATGTAAGGGAGGAAAGACTTTTCCTCAGGCCTCTTAGATCCTGTGACTGGGCCTGAGAATTAAGCTAACAAAAGCCAGATTAAGGGAAACGAGCATATAGGTTTATCTGGTGGTGCAATTTTCATGTGACACAGGAGGCTTTCTAGAAAAGAACTGAAGACCCAAAGAAGCAGATACTTATATACTGTATCAGTAAAGAACAATGCATTGTGGAGATTAACAAGGCAAGGGAAGAAGGGTTTGGGGTGAGGGGCAGGAGACTGAGGGCAAATGATTAAGAAATAAACAGGTGGGAGGGTTAATACAAGATGCAGGCTATTTTAGTAGGTCTGTTTGTACAGATTCATCTCATTTCTTGTGATAAGAATGTTCCCCTCTTCATGGTACAGTGAGGGCATCTTTCTCACTGGAAATTTATGTTCTGCTTTTAGATAGAAGTGGGAGGGCAAAGAACCCTTCCCCCATCTGCTGTTTCTTAAGTGCCTTGGGCTCAAAATAATCAATATGTCAATGTGGCATATTTTGGGGTGACAGGTTCTGATCCCCTTCAGCTAGAAAGGGAGGAGAGTGAAGGAGAGAGGACGGGCGAGTGTGGAGCCAGCAGGGTGAGAAAGCCACCGGAGGTCTCCATGAGATAAAAGAACAGGCACCCTGAGGTGTCTGCTGTAACACTGGGAGAATAGGAAGTTGTGGCCAGAGATGACAATTTCTGCATTACTGCTCTGAACTGTTGATGTGGCTCTAAGAACTGATGGCTGGGGTGAATGAACCATGTTGTCACAGCAACCAGAGTGATTTTTTTTAAATGCACATTTGAATGTGTCATTTATGACCTTTGGGGTTTCCGTTGTGGCTCAGATGGTAAAGAATCTGCCTGCAATGCGGGAGACCTGGGTTTGATCCCTGGCTCGGGAAGATCCCCTGGAGAAGGGAATGGCTACCCACTCCAGTATTCCTGCCTGGAAAATCCTATGGACAGATGAGCATGGTGGTCTAGAGTTCATGGGGCCGCAGAGTTGGACACAACTGAGCGACTAACGCTTTCACTTTGGTGGCTCTTAGGAAGAAGATTTAAAATTCTTAACATGGCCTGCGAGGCCCTGCTCGCTCTTTCAGCTTCCCCTCTTTCCAGCCACTCTGGCCTTCTACCACAGAGCTTTGGAAAATGCTGTTTCCCTGACCTGAAATGCTATGCCCTCACCCAGCCCTCAAAAGCTCTATCAAGTTATCCCCTCCTCAACCTTTCATACTTGGGTATTAGCTTAATGTCACAGCCTCAAAGATTTCTTTGACCTCATTTGAGTTTTGTGAACTTTCCCTTTGTAGCGATTATTACAAGTTATCATATGTTTGTGTGATCTTTAAGAATCATTTTTGTGTCTCTCCCACAAATGGCAAGCCCCACGAGAGTAGCAACTATGCCTGCTTCCCTTCTGGTCCTGTTGTAACAACAAGCTCTGTGCCGAGGACATAGGAGGTGCTCAAAAATATTTGTTAAATGAGTGGATGAATAAAGAGGTTAAGTGACTTGCCCAAAGGCATCGATTGGACTTGCTAAGAATAACAATACTTATAAACTGTTCTTCTTATACTTTATACCTCTGTGACTCTTGCATGTATATCCTGACGGGTGAATGACACCAACAGATATGACTGATGGCAGAGAAGACAGAAACAGGAAGGGGACCGCAATATATGACAGAAGATAACGCAACATAGAGACTTGATACCCAGAAGTCTTCCCTGGCATTTCTCCTGTAAAATGAGGGTTATGACAGGGTAAGATGGGCCCTTTTCTATAGCCACAGAAGGCTTTATTTTATTCTGTCTCTCCTCCTACCTGACCATTGTGGAAAGCCTAGCACTGTATGTGCCTGTCCACCAGGAGCAGATATGTGTAAAACAACCCCTGAGTACTGACTACATGATGGGTAAAGAGAAGGAGCACCACTCCAAGTCTGAGGTTGGTCAAAGGTCTAGACCGGCCCAACTCTTCCCTTATTTTCTTGAGCCAGCGTTTGAATAGTTGGTAGCAAGATACTTTGACCTACTATCTGAGGATTTTGCTCACATATTTTCTTGTCACCCTTCAGCTCTGCTCCCATTTTACAGCCAGAGGACAAGCCATCCCCTGACTCAGAGGAAAAAGAATTGCTTTCCTGACTTGAGGCCAAATATACAAACCCTGCAGAGGACAAGTTAATGGATCTGAGAGAATGATGCAGGAACAAGATTTTCCAGCCCTAAAGATTGTTTGATGGGTCAAGAGTGATAAGTGTCACTGAGTGTCAGAGGGGAAACAGAGTTTGTGAGCTGCTAGTTTGTTCTTAGGGGGAAAAAGACATCCCGTCCCCACTCCCCATCTGGCTGCTGGAGAGGAGATGATAGAAACTCCAGGTGTACTGAAAGACTGGCTCCTGGCTGCAGGTAAAGCTTAAGGAAGCATCAGGATGTCAGAATAGGCTGTGGATTTTGTCTCAGTTCAGAGGCCTGATGCTCTGCCTCACAGAGCATCCCCAACACAACTTGATGGAGCTCTAGGGAATGAGTCTAGTGTGCTCATGAAGAGTATAGAACTGCTGAAGGCCCTTGGACAGCCCCCCAGCCCCCACCCCCTGACATGCAGGGTCCTCAAGGAGAGCTTGTGTAGCAAGGACAGTCACTGACCTTAAGGGGCCCTTTGGAGAGGAACAAGGTTCATCCAAGTAGCCATCTGGCAGCCCAAACCTCAAGGGCCAGATAAAACCATAGATATCAGTGGATGTCAGCCTGGGCACCTGCCTGTTCCCCATTCTTCCTCCCATCATTTGGGTCCCCTCAAATTGAGAGCTGATAGCATTGATGAAGAGAGAAGTTCTTTTATTGACTATGGTTTTGCCTCTTGGAAGAATTTGAACCTGACATCAGCTGTAGGCATTCACTATTTTCTATGTTAGTGACTCTAAACAATAACAACAGCAAACCTTTTCTACTATTGAGAAATAAAACATTCCTTGCACACTTGAATCTGTGAGCAGAGAAGCATGTTCCACACACCGTTTGCTAGTGATCTTTTCCTACATTCATGTCCAGTCTCCACAGCTGAACTGCAAGATTTTCAAAGCTGGAGAGGGGCCCCCTCCTACCCTCTTTTCTTCTTACTCAGCATCTTGTACATAACAGGCCCCATTTTCTAAAGAAAACCTACGGAACAGGAATGCATGGTGGTTTTGTTTACATGTTGGTTTGCCAGAGTCTCATCTCAAGAGTCTCTCAGCTCTGACTTCATTCGTAAGTCATAAAAGTTCTCCCAATATTCATTTTTCACTGTGAGAGATAACAGATGTTTGCCAAGTGTCCATCATATGCAAAGCCCACTTGGACTTCTTCCTACGGATGCAGGCCTCGTCCTTAAGGAACTTGTTATCGGAAATGTAGATGGGATATAGATGAGGGAGCTAAATGTGCATTGACTTTAGGACAACAGCTAGGAGGTTTTGTTGCCTGTTATTTTAAATTCACACACAATCTCATCACCAAAGTGACAAATAATCTATTTGAGAAAACTTGCAAAATTTAGAAGCAAAGAAATTGCACCCACAAACTCAATACCTGTAAAATTAGAAGTAGTCAATGCTGACATTTTGATATATATAACTACTTATTCATTTTAAAATGGTATCATGATCTACTGGAGTTTGTTATTTAAAGAAAACTCTGATATATTAGGTTGTGTGTGTGTGATTTTTGTTTTCTCCTGAAAAGGAGACAGGGGTATTCTAGGGTTTCAAGGACTATGTATTCAGTAACCAGTACAATGATGAAAGAAATTTGAAAATGCATTGCAGACTAGGAAAAGTTGAAAATTAGGTTTCTGGTAGCTGAGTGGGATGGGAAGCGAAATTAAACATACATTTGAATTGAATCCATGATGGATCCTTGAAAATGATTCTAATGATTAACTCAAATATCCTCTCCTCACTGAAGCTCTACAGTTTTCTTCCAGCAGTTAGCCAGCTAGTCTCTCCTTGCTCTCAAATATATTTTTATTATTTATATTTAATAATATATTAATTATTTTAATAAAATATAACAGATACTATTATCTCTATACTATATCTTAGGAAGGCAGTATACTGTTGTGGTTTAAAAAAATAGATTTTGGATTTAAACATTCCAAGTTCAAATTCCAGACTTACCATTTGCTAGCTGTGTGACCTTGGACAAGGTATTTAGCCTGTCTGAATCTGAGTTCTCATCTGTAAAATGGGAATAATAATACTTACTTCATAGGGTTGTGGTAAGAGACAAGTAGGACAATATTTGCAACATGCTGACCCACCCCAAATCACAGTCAACAACTAATAGGTATAATTATTATTATTATTATTTTTTTTGGTATAATTATTTTTATTGCAGAACTTGCCAAGTTGCATTACAGTTATCAACTTAGGAATGATTTCCTCACTGGACTGTAAACACCTAGACAGCAAGCCCTGGGTCCTGACCTCTCTCATCCAACCTCTCTCTCTTCTAGCAGAGTAGCCCATAAATAGTAAACCATCCATATGCATTTGCTGGAGGATAAAAAGCTATGGAAAATGCCAGGTTTCCATTGCTTTCCCTAAGAGTCCTATATCCTTACTCAGATTTTTAGAACAAACTCTTAACTGCAGATCATCAGCTATTATAATCAATATGATACAGAACCATTTCCACTTTAATGCAAGCTAACATTTAATGGGGCTTCCCAGGTGGCGCTGCGGTAAAGAGCCCACCTGCCAGCACAGGAGACTTAAGAGACACGGGTTTGGTCCCTGGGTGGGGAAGATCCCCTGGAGGAGGGCATGGCAACCCACTCCAACATTACTGCCTGGAGAATCCCACAGACAGAGGAGCCTGGCAGGTTACAGTCCAGAGGGTTGAAAAGGGTTGGACACAACTGAAGCGACTGAGCATGCATACACAAAATTTAATGAGCACTTACTGTGTGGCAGATTTTGTCCTAGGGCCTCACATTGCATTTAAACCTTTATGAGAGGGACACTATATCTCCTTTAACAGATGAGGAAACTGAGGCCCAGAGAGAGTGCTGTGAACTCTTCGACTTCTGAGATCTTGTGAAGAACCCCAGGGGGGTTCCTGGCTCTCTGTTCTTCCATTTAAGTATGGAGGTGGGAGGTGAGGAAAAGAAGCAACCATCTATTTTTCTTTCTCTTTAGTAGAAAAACATTTTATTTATTTTGCAGTTTCTTTTCTCTTCTGGAAAAACAAACAAAAGAAATTCTTGCTTCATTCACGATTTTACCCCTGCTGAGGTCCAGGGTAAGACTTCTCCCCTGCAGAGCCCTGTTCAGGGATGCAAATAAAGGTTGGTTACAAGACTCAACTGAGTGTCCCGAGCAGTAATTTGTGTTTTTTTTTTAGAAGAGAGCCATCAAAATAGATGTTCAGTACATTCAACTAATAACAATGCTTCATATCCCATCTGTGTATATAAAACCAATGAAGTCACCTGCAAAACCATGAAATACCAATATGTCAAGTAAAACTGAGAGAGGAGGGCACCGAGACTCTTTTAAAAGCAACTTATTCTCAAGGAATATATTTTATCCCGTACGACCCAGGCTCTATGTGAATGAAATTTATCAGCTACTTGTTCATATTGCCTGCATGAGTGAAAGATATGTTTTAAAAATAAGAAAAACCTTGGGATGATTTTACATCAAGGAAGCTGATTGGAATCTCTCCAGATTCCACATTTGTTCCTTTTGACCAGAAGTCTTCTGACTTGGGAAAATATTTTTGTTTCCCTCCCCCTTTTCTAAATGTCCTACGAAGACCTGCACTAGGATGGGAAACATTTTCTGAGTCCCAAAGGAATCTTCCATTTGTCTGAAAGAGACTGTTGAACCAAGTGTTGAGAGAAGCCACTAAAGAAGAGGATGAAGATGCCTCAGAATAACTTTTTCGAACATTCTGTGCATACTTTCTTCATTCATAGTAACATCGGCCATGTGATAGAGAAAATGGGAGTCTAGAGAGCGTCATGCTATTTTTCTTCCACATACATCATAAAAGATGCCCCAAAAGTCACTTTTGAGATTACAACTGCATGGTGCCTAGCTTATTTATTCTTTAGAAAGTTTGTTCCAGTTTACTTTAGAATTTAAACAAACAGCAGAGGCCACTACAGTAGATAAGATCAACTGTCATTCTTCTCTAAGAAAATAAATAAATTATGAGGAAGGGAAAGAATTGACCAGGTCCCTCAAATATGAATTTTGCCTTATTTTTGCTAACATTACCCTGATAATAATAGCCTAAAACAGGTTAAGCAGGTAAATTAAGTCCATCTGGTGAAACTATTATAACCTGATGCAGTAATAGAATTCTCAAGTGAAATATGTAGTGAATTTGTAAACCAATGCAGTCACAAAGTTGGCTGCTGGTTGCCCCGTGGTCCTTTCTGTAGTGAAGCAGAAAAATATTTTGAAAAGTACTATCCTTGTGGAACTTTGTCTTAGAATTGAGGCCAGGATTGCTTCAGGCTTCAGCTCTTGGAGAGAATATTCTGAATGGGTGAAATGAGAAATGTCATGTACTAAAATGGCAGGTTTCATTCAAGGTATGAAGAAGGGACTGGTTAAATATTTGATGAATAAATGATGAAGAATGTTACTGGTTGTTAAGGGTCTGAAAGGTTGTCATTTAGAACACACCAGAATCAATGAGTCTCATTTACTTCCATTAGGTGTGAATTTATTTCTTCCTTCCTTCTTTCATTCGTCTATTGATGCCTGCCATGTGTCATGGAACTGAAAATACAACTATGAGCATTACAGACACTGCTTTTATCAAGCTGACATCCTAAAAGATGGAGAGCAAAGCAAACAAGCAAATAAAAACTCCATAGACCAGTCAATCACCTTAGGCAGCACAAGTCTGCATGTGGCTCTGATCCTGTCTATATAGAGGTTAGGACATGCCTAGTATGAGAAACAGCAAAGATAGCCTCTCTCAAAAGCTCCTCCCCACTCCACCCCCTCCATTGCATTCCCTGATCTGAGGGTCTGGCTCAACTTTCAGCTTCCAAGCTCTCAGTTAAAAAAACAGGAATCAGCAGTGTGTCATTGCACTGCTGGGGGAAGAGGAGGGGCAGGAAACTTGTTGGAGTAATAAACAAATCTCATTTGCTTTTTCTTACAAAATGCTCATTTAGGTTTTAGTTTACTTAGTTGCATCTGCCATCAGAATAGTCAGACAATTTAAAGTGAATAGAACTCCTTGACAAGAATGGCTGATGACTGGTTCCATAAAGCAGTGAATATCATACAAGTCCCTCTCTTCCCTCACTGTCCCTCCCCATATCACCATCATCTTCCCTTGGTTGTCTTATAAAATTGAGTAAAAAGCAGGATCTGGGGTCAACATTTTCAACAAAGCTAGCCCACATCATCCTCTGATACCAGACACTTTGTACTTCATTTGTGGCTTTGAAAGAGGGCACTATGTCCCTCTAACTTTCCATGTTAAAGTAGTCAAATTTGCTTTTTCTATACAAGATTCCTCTACCATGCAGAAAGATAGAGCTGAAGTCTTGTTTCATCTCTACTGGTTCAGACAAGCCCTTAGGTTTTGCATGGTTTGCAATATCAAATTTTAAATGTTGGGTCATTGAACTAGACTTAGGACTTCACACTTAGGACTCTGATGAATGGCCAGTGCTGAATCTGTTTTCCAAGTGGGTTCATTGTTGTCATGTGTGAACCACTGTTACCTTTCCTATGAACCAGTGTGACTGGGTCCTGAAGAACAGGGTTATGCAATGGAGTCAGTCTAGCAGCAGTTAGGGACTGCTTATCCCCTCTTGACTTCATGGGCTGGACCATGCAGAGCTGAATGACAGCAGGCAAGCCAGACAGCTGTCCGGGAGTGAGCCCAGGGGACCCAATTCCATGCCGGGTGGGTGGAAGAAATGCTGTCAGAGTCCCTTGAAGTACAACCCCAGGCTACATGGCATAGGTGTGGCTGAACTGGAAACACCAAGAGCAAAAGACTTTCTCAATCAGAAGGGAACCAGCTCTTACAGAAGAAAGGAGATTGGTTCTCTGTGAACTAACAATCAGGACAGAAGGTCAAGTGTTACCATCAAAAGCTGTGCCCCTAAATTTAAAGGAAGGCCTTTACACAATGATCATGTAGAAAGAAGTCCTCTGACGCTCACTGAAGAGCATTGCTCTTATGTCCTCTAGAATAAAATACCTATATCTGCTGAAGAGACAACTACAGTTTTTAATGTGGCACCACATATGCGTGAATGTATTCACCTTAAAATTTTTTTTTATTCATGTATTTGCTTGTTTGTTTATTCATTTTGGTTGTGTTAAATCTTTGTAGAGGTGCTCGAGCTCTCTCTAGTTTGAGGGCCACTGTTTGTTGCAGGGCATGGGCTTCTCATTGCAGGGCGTCTCTTGTTGGGGAGGATGGGCTCGAGGTGTTCAGGCTCTCTAGTTTGAGGGCCACTCTTTGTTGCAGGGCATGGGCTTCTCATTGTGGGGGCTTCTGTTTTGCAGAGCATGGGCTCGAGGTGCTCAGGCTTCAGTAGTTGCAGCGTGGGCTTAGCAGTTGTGGTGCAAGGGCTTAATTGCTCCAAGGCATGTGGGATCTTCAAGGACCAGGGATCAAACCTGTGTCACCTGCATTGGCAGGTGGATTCTTAATCACTGGACCACCAGGGAAGCCCTATAGTCAACTTTTAATCAAAGATTCCTCTCACTTCTTGAGTTGCAGGGTTGCAATAATGTATCTATAGCTGTATAAACAGTTATCCCAGCTTAAAACCACAAATTTATCTCACACAGTCTCTGAGGGTCAGGAATGAAGGAGTGGCTAATCTGGATGGTTCTGCCTCTCCTAAGGCTGGTGTTGAGCTCTGGGCCAGGGTGGGTGGGGTGGGGATGGAGGGGCACAGTCATCGCCATGCTTGTCTGAATGCTTCCAGGGCAGCTCGCTCACTGCTGGCAGGAGGCCTTGGTTCCTCCCCACGGGGCCTCTCTGAGGGCTGCTTAAATGTCCTCATAACATGGCAGCTGTCTTCTCCCAGAGCAAGTGACTGGAGAACAAGGCAGAAGTCACAATGCCTTTTATTATTGATCATAAAGACACACACCATCACCTCTGCCCATTCATTAGAAGTGAATCATTAAGTACAGCCCACAGTAAAGTGGGGAGTAGGAACTTTTAAAGGACGAACTGTTAAGAATTTTTAACTCCTACATATAGTATTCATTTAGGGTATCAAGAAATGTATATAGGATTTGTGGGACCCAGTGCAAAATAAAAATGCAGAACTACTTAAGAATTTCAAGACAGTGACTGTAGAACATTAAGCATGGGCCCTTTCTAGGTACCAGGCCCGTGTTACTGCCCAGGTTACATATCCAGGAAAGGCAGCCCTGAGGAGAATGATGAAGAGCATGGGCTTTGAAATAAGGGGTTTGAATTCCAGCCCTTCTGCGTTATAATTGTGTGACTCTTGGAAAAACTACTTAATATCTCAGAATCTCCTTTTCTGGGTATGATTAATGTACCCGCCTGCTACTTGGGATTTCTGTGAGCATTAAATGAAATAGTTACAGTGCCTTGCTCCTAATAGGCACTAGAAAAACCTACAGATGTAATGATTATATTTCTAAGGAGCTTGGGCTTCCCGTGTGACTCAGCTGGTAAAGAATCTGCCTGCAATACGGAGACATGGGTTTGATCCCTGGGTTGGAAAGATCCCCTGGAAAAGGAAAAAGCTACCCAGTCCAGTATTCTGGCCTAGAGAATTCCATGGACTGTATGGTCCACTGGGTCGCAAAGAGTCGGACACGACTGAACAACTTCCACTTTCACTTTCAGAAGCGAACCACTGAGCTGATAACTCAGATTACTCAGCTGGTGATCATAAACTCCTTAAAGTAGGAAGAGAATCTCTTACTCTCTGCAGTATCACATTTGTTTTACCAAGCATGGACCCACATGTTCATGCATGTGAAAAACATGTAAGAATGGCGAAGACCTGTTTCAGGAATGGCATTTTCAACATTCTGGAAGTAGAACCAAAGCTACTATTTTAGGAAAATTCACTTATGATCAACATTACATTGGCCACTGCAATACTAGGCATTTATTGGCACCTTAGAAATAGTTGCCATGAACTGCTCTCTCTGAATAACTCAACTGATGAAACTGAATATTGAATAGGAAATTTCCCTAGCAATATTCTTTCTTAGTGGCTCAAAAAACAAAAACTGAAACCATTCCTGGATGAAGTCTTAATATCAGCAAAATGATTTTATGAAACACTTTAGAACTTCAAGCAGGCTTTCTGCTTTCTTTCTTCAGCTGAGCTGAGCCTGGCTCAGTGATGCTAACAACCATAGACTGGCCATCTTCAAAAAGCATCAAGTGTTTCCCGGTGGACCTTCTTCTCCTAAGCTCTTAACCAGAATCTACTGTTGGGCCAAGACATCTTCACTCATTTGACAAAAAGCACGTGCACCAGTCCACGCAGCAGAGTCCACAGAACCTAGGAACACCTTGCTGCGTGTATGCTCCGTACTGTTCTTCAGTCACAAAGTCGATTCTGGTGACTGCAGCACGCCAGGTTTCCCCGTCCTCCACTATCTCCTGGAGTTTGCTCGAATTCATGTCCACTGAGTCAGTGATGCCATCTAACCATCTCATCCTCTATTGCCCTCTTCTCCTTTTGCCTTCAATCTTTCCCAGCATCAGGGTCTTTTCCAATGAGTTGGTTTTCCCATCAGATGGCCAAAATGCTGGAGCTTCAGCATCAGTCCTTCCAATGAATATTCAGGGTTGATTTCCTTTAGGATTGACTGGTTTGATCTCCTTGCTGTCCAAGGGACTCTCAAGAGTGTACCATGCCTTTAATTGCTGCTGAATTGTGCCAGGGGTGTCTCTGTTGTCTCTTCTAAAAAGATGGTCTCATCAAGGACTAGAATAAGGAAAGTAGATAGAGATACTGGTTCTTTGCATGAGCAGATAAGAAATGTTAAGAGAAACAGCACAAGCTAGAGTCTTTTCACAAACACATTTAACACCATAAAATCAATAAGCCAGGTATAAGTGGGAATAGACTCCTTCCCCAACCCCACGCACCTACTTAACTACAGGCAGTGCTGTTTTCTTAGCAATAGTCTATTTCCCAAGGAACTTCTTTATTTATTCCCCAATCCAAAATTAGTTCCTTAATTTGAAACAGCCATAAACAAACATTACTAAAGAAACCCCTTGGGCTCTCTTCTCCCACACCCTCTCCCCCCACACACATATTTTCTGTTGCTTTGTTTGTTCTCAGTTCTTTCTGCCTTTGTGCTCAACACAAGGACCTGCAGTGGCTTAGCTTTTCTGAAATCCCTTCATAAGTCTCTTGAAAGATGTTTAAATTCCATTTTGGCACGAGAGAATTAAATTCACATTAATTTCAATTAATTACATATTAAGTACACACAAACTTCAGTAACTTCAAAGCACGGGTCTGAGCACTCCACTAGTTTCTAAGGTCGCTTGAAGCTCTAGAATTCTGATGGCCTGTGCCAGCTACCACAGGCCAGGGAGTATAAATGGAGCCTCTGATCTCAGCAGTTGCTCCAGCAGGCTTGGAGAGAGATGCCCCCACTTTATTCTATCTCTTCTTAACTTGTGATCTTTGCTACCCTTTCTTCCTCTCCTACCTTTTTCCTTGGCCTCCCTTTCCCTCCCCATATCAACAAAGAATTTCACAGCCATGTGGCTTTCTTCTTCAGATTCATCGTGACACTATCTTTACAAAAAGGAAGGTACTGTAACCTTTTACCTGGTTGCTCTGGCCTTTTGCCTGCTCTGCTCTCTGGCATGGGGACTGCGCTCTGGCTTCCACATAAGCTGAGTCAGTGGGAGGCACAGGCAGAAGGTGGGAGGGGGGAGGAGGGGAGAAGCCAGGGAGTTTCTCCCCTCCCTTTCTGTTTCACTGGTTTATCTGGCAGGGGCTGCTTCTCGTCCATGGGTCCAGCTGCTGTCAGATAGTCCCTCCCTTCCTGGTCCCAACATCTGCTAAAAATCCTCCCCTGTGCTCCTGACTTCCCTCTGATGGTCCCACCTTCTAGGCTCTGTCCTCTCCCTGGGGCTCTCCAGCCCCAAGGAAGGGGAAATCGGGCAGCTTATTAACCTCTGACCATTGTTAACGTTTGGTTACCCACACCATCTTACTTAACTCCTTGGTTTGGGGTCTTTTATTTCTTCCACCACATGTATAATGAGTTCCTGTATTAAATTTCCTCTGTTTGAAACATCTACAGTGGTTTCTTTTTTCTCATCTGGGCTCTGATTGAAGTAGAGAGCTCACAATGACAACAACAAACAGGAACCCCCAGGCTGTGGACCCGTGGAGGTGCAGGGAGAGCGGCAGGCTCAGAGAGGTCAAGGAAGTGCCTCTCCTTTTCACACACCTGGCCTGGGCATCTCTTCCATCTGGTTTCTCATGAGTTATGTAATAAACTCGTAATCTAAAAGCAATTAAAAAAATTATAACCTCCTCTGAATCTCTCCTTCAGCATTACTGGTCGGGGCATAGACTTCGATTACTGTGATATTGAATGGTTTGCCTTGGAAATGAACAGAGATCATTCTGTCATTTTTGAGATTACATCCAAGTATTGCATTTTGGACTCTTTTGTTGACTATGAGGGCTACTCCATTTCTTCTAAGGAATTCTTGCCCACAGTGGTAGATATAATGGTCATCTGAATTAAATTCACCAATTCCAGTTCGTTTTAGTTCACTGATTCCTAACATATTAATGTTCACTCTTGCCATCTCCTGTTTGACTACTTCCAATTTGCCTTGATTCATGTACCTAACATTCCAGGTTCCTACATAATATTGTTCTTTACAGCATTGGACTTTACTTCCATCACCAGTCACATCCACAACTAGGTGTTCTTTTTGCTTTGACTCCGTCTCTTCATTCTTTCTGGACTTACTTCTCCACTGATCTCCAGTAGTATATTGGGCACGTACCAACCTGGGGAGTTCATCTTTCAGTGTCCTAACTTTTTGCCTTTTCATATTGTTCATGGGGTTCTCAAGGAAAGAATACTGAAGTGGCTTGCCATTCCCTTCTCCAGGGGACCACATTTTGTCAGAATTCACCATGACCCATCCATCTTGGGTGGCCCTATACAGCATGGCTCATAGTTTCATTGAGTTAGACAAGGCAGTGGTCCATGTGATCAGATTGGTTAGCTTTTTGTGACTGTGGTTTTCATTCTGTCTGCCCTCTGATGGAGAAGGATAACAGGTTTATGTAAGCTTCCTGATGGTAGAGGCTGACTGAGGGGGAAATTGGGTCTTGTTCTGATGGGCAGGGCCATGCTTAGTAAATCTTTAATCCAATTTTCTGTTGATAGGTAGGGCTGTGCTCCCTCCCTCTTATTTACCTGGGGTCAAATTGTGGTGGAGGTAATGAAGATAATGCAGACCTCCTGAGGTCCCATACACTCACTGCTACACTCAGTGCCCCAAAACTGCAGCAAGCCACCGCCAACACATGACCCCACTGCAGACCCTTGGACACTCACGGGCAAGTCTGGGTCAGTCTCTTGTGGGGTCACTATTCCTTTGTCCTGGGTCCTGGTGCACAGAAGTTTCTGTTTGTGCCTCCAAGAGTCTATTTCCCTAGTCCTGCGTCAGTTCTGGCAGCTCTATGGTGGGGTTAATGGCGACCTCCTCCAAGAGGGCTTATCTCATACCCAAGTCTGCTGCACCCAGCCATACCCAAGTCTTCTACCCATAACTTCTAGAACTAACACCCCCAAAAATGTCCTTTTCATTATAGGGGACTGGAATGCAAAAGTAGGAAGAAAAGAAATACCTGGAGTAACAGGCAAATTTGGCCTTGGAGTACAGAATGAGGCAGGGCAAAGGCTAATAGAGTTTTGTCAAGAGAATGCAAACACGCTCTCCCAACAACACAAGAGAAGACCGTACATGGACATCACCAGATGGTCAACACCGAAATCAGATTGAATATACTCTTTGCAGCCAAAGGTGGAGAAGCTCTATACAGTCAGCAAAAACAAGACTGGGAACTGACTGTGGCTCAGATCATGAACTCCTTATTGCCAAATTCAGACTGAAATTGAAGAAAGTATGGAAAACCACTAGACCATTCAGGTATGACCTAAATCAGATCCCTTACAGTAGAAATGACAAATAGATTCAAAGGATTAGATCTGATAGAGTGCCTGAAGAACTATGAATGGAGGTTTGTGAAATTGCACAGGAGGCAGTGATTAAGACCATCCCCAAGAAAAGAAAATGCAAAAAGGTAATATGTTTGTCTGAGGAGGCCTTACAAATAGCTTAGAAAAGAAGAGATACTAAAGGCAAAGGAGAAAAGGAAAGATATACCCATTTGAATTCAGAGTTTCAAAGAATAACAAGGAGATGTAAGAAAGCTTTCCTCAGTGATCAGTGCAAAGAAATAGAGGAACACAATAGAATGGGAAAGACTACAGATCACTTCAAGAAAATTAGAGATACCAAGGGAACATTTCATGCAAAGATGGGCACACTTAAGGACAGAAATGGTATGGACCTAACAGAAACAGAAGATATTAAGAAGAGGTGGCAAGAATACACAGAAGAACTGTACAAAAAAAGATCTTCATGACCCAGATAATTGTGATGGTATGATCACTCACCTAGAGCCAGACATTCTGGAAATCAAAGTCAAGTGGGCCTTAGGAAGCATCACTATGAACAAAGCTAGTGGATGTGATGGAATTCCAGTTGAGCTATTTCAAATCCTAAAAGATGATGCTGTGAAAGTGTTGCACTCAATATGCCAGCAAATCTGGAAAACTCAGCAGTGGTCACAGGACTGGAAAAGGTCAGTTTTCATTCCAATCCCAAAGAAAGAAAACGCCAAAGAATACTCAAACTACCTCACAATTGCACTCATCTCATATGCTACCAAAGTAATGCTTAAAATTCTCCAAGCCAGGCTTCAACAATACATGAACCGTGAACTTCCAGACATTCAAACTGGTTTTAGAAAAGGCAGAGGAACCAGAGATCAAATTGCCAACATCTGTTGAATCATCAAAAAAGCAAGAAATTTCCAGAAAAACATACACTTCTGCATTTCTAGCTATGCCAGAGCCCTTGACTGTGTGGATCACAACAAACTGGAAAATTCTGAAAGAAATGAGAATACTAGACCACCTGATCTGCCTGCTGAGAAATCTGTTTGTAGGTCAGGAAGCAACAGTTAGAAATGGACGTGGAATAACAGACTAGTTCCAAATAGGGAAAGGTGTACGTCAAGGCTATATATTGTTTCCCTGCTTATTTAACTTATAAGAAAAGTACATTATGAGAAACACTGGACTGGATGAAGCACAAGCTGGAATCAAGATTGCCAGGAGAAATATCAATAACCTCAGATACGCAAATGACACCACCCTTATGGAAGAAAGTGAAGAAGAACTAAAAAGCCTCTTGCTGAAAGTGAAAGAGGAGAGTGAAAAAGTTGGTTTAAAACTCAACATTCAGAAAACTAAGATCATGGCATTTGGTCTCATCACTTCATGGCAAATAGATGGGAAAACAGTGGAAAGAGTGCCAAACTATTTTTTTTGGCTCCAAAATCACTGCAGATGGTGACTGCAGCCATGAAATTAAATGACACTTGCTCCTTGGAAGAAAAGTTATATGACCAAACTAGACAGCATATTAAAAAGCAGAGATATTACTTTGCCAACGAAGGTCCGTCTAGTTAAGGTTATGGTTTTTCCAGTAGTTATGAATGGATGTGAGATTTGGACCTAAAGAAAGCTAGGCGCCGAAGAATGATGCTTTTGAACTGTGGTGTTGGAAAAAGACTCTTGAGAATCCGTTGGACTGTGAGCACATCCAACAAGTCCATCCTAAAGGAGATCAGTCCTGAATATTCATTGGAAGGACTGATGCTGAAGCTGAAACTCCAATACTCTGGCCACCTGATGCAAAGAACTGACCCATTTGAAAAGACCCTGATGCTGGGAAAGATTGAAGGCAGGAGGAAAAGGGGATGACAGAGGATGAGGTGGTTGGATGGCATCACCACCTCAATGGACATGAGTTTGAGTAAACTCTGGGAGTTGGTGATGGACAAGGAGGTTGGCGTGCTGCAGTCTATGGGGACACAAAGAGTTGGACATGACTGAGCGACTGAACTGAGCTGAACCTCTCAAAACTCAAGTCTTATGATGTCTTTATAAGCTGATTCCAGATGACAAGTCCTCAGGAATGGCAGAGCCATAAGAAGGAATGAGCCTAGGTCCGTAAATCACCATGTAGAAGAAGGCAGCCTACTCAGCAGATCAGCATCTTCAAACTGACACATGCACAACAAAGAAACTATCATTGCATTTGTGCCATTGTATATTTGGGTTATTTTAGCAGCTTATACAACTCTGTTCGTTACAGGCAGAGAAGAGATGAACTCAAGTAATAGCTAGATCTTAAAATATAGATAATACTTCTACAATAAATATCCAAATATGTCATTTTTTGTACTGATGAGATGATCAAATTTAGGTAATGGAAACTTCCTTGTGTATACTTGAATCAGCCCTGTAAATACGTTTAGACTAGTGTGTTAGTAGGTCTGCCAATGTTGAAAGAGACACAAATTCCCAGAGACATGGAGTTAGTCATAATTTTGATGTAGTAAAACAATAAAGATCAAAAGGGCAATTAAAAACAATTGTAAAACAGCAACAACAGCAACAGCAATAAACCACCACAGCAGCATCTCAGATCAACAGTTCCCCCAAGTGGAATCCTGTTCCGCATGGCCTTCTCCTTGTCTTCTCTGGGCTTTTATACACATGGCACAACTTAGGAAACTGGTAGCTTTCAAAACCCAAAATCAATGTCAAAGGTAATTTTGGGGTGCACTAGGGGTGCACTAGGGAAGCAGGTGGAATATTTTGTCCTCTCTGCACCTGGCATCCTGTTGTTTTCACTCTCCTAAATGTGGAGAGGATTCTCCACATACTTTACTAATATGGGCTTTATACAAAATGTTATATGAGAGTTGGCAGTGACTTTCTCATTTCCATCTGAGAGGGTATGTCACACCCACTTTGTACAACTGCCTCAAGACTCCAGTAATGTGGTTTTGATCTTCACTGGGTTAAATAATCTTGAATCTCACCTGACAGTAGCACCTCTCTGTTTATGAATCTGAGAAATATTTGCTATAGCGCATGGTTGGAAACACTCCATGAATCAAAAGCCTTTTGGGAGAACCCTGGGACTCATCAGATTCCTCTTTGGTGCACCTCTCAGGTGCATGCATGCACACGCATGTGCACACACACTACACACACTTTGATATACATCTCAGCTAGTTCACTGGTTCCAGATTAAGCATGCTCCACCCCCTGCCCAACTACATGATCCTTGATCAAATATTATTCTTTTATTAATATCCAGAATGCCCTAGGTTTGCTTATGTGTGTAACTATAGTTTTATATATAACTTATTTTCTTCCCATTTACCTCCTTTTCAATGATGGATTTAAGTTCAAAATACAAAATCTGTCAGACATTATTTGGAAAGATTCTTCCTTCTTTTGGACTGATCCTCAAGCAGATAGTTCCATGTCTTACTTAGTGTTAAAAGATTTCCTCATAGTGATATTAAATGCTTCTGCACATGAAGCAGTCATTTCCTCCTGCTGTTTTGAGATAGCTCTTTTACTTACTGGCACCACATGAGATAAAGTTCTATAATTGGAACAGAGATTTATGTAGTGTTATTGCTGAATGCATGTGTATGCTGCTTTCTGGTGGTGAAAGACCCATGATATAAGACTTCCGTTTGAGGATTGATCTGGGGCCTCATGTAACATATATGCTGTAATAAGTCACAGCAGATGCTGCCTATTCAGTCTCTGCTGTCCCATGTGGTTCAAGAGTAGATAATTTCGCTCATTCTTTTGGCCTTTGCTATGACTTGTCAGGGACTGAACTCATGTTCATAACTCTGAGAAGTGCTCAGCTGTGAAATAAGTACTCAAAGGATGAAATGCAGTTGATACTGAGCCATTGTGATCTTTCAATCTCATGTAAGCAAGAAATAAGTATTTAAAGTGGCTCCATAAATCTTCTTGGGTTTAAAAGTTCATAGATTTAAAATATTTACGGACTGACATGGGCAGAAAGACCAAGAAAAACATACGTACTGGCTCTGAAGCAGAGATAGAAACCATTATGGTGTATTCGTGACAAGCTCAGTGGGTCAGTCTAGTGTATCTGTTTCTATAGAAATGAGGACCTTTTAGCATCCAGGTAGGAATGTGTGTTCAAAAGTATAGGAGATGTCAGTTCCAAGATTGATTAAAAAAGAAAGATTGGGTTTCTTTTAAGCATCTGTAGCTATTTTTGTGTGTTTGAGCTTATTAGAAGAGGATGTTATACTAAAATTCTTGAGGCTTTCTCTAATAAGAAATGGGGTAATCTTACAAACTGAGTAATAAGAGTTATGCAGGACCCATGGAAGAATATATTGAAAATGCTTGATATTCATTCATTGTTCATTTATTCAACAAGCATTACTGAATGCCTACTATATTCCAGGACCTCTGTTAAACACAGGAATAAGAAAATGAATGACATGATTCTGCATTTAAGATCGTCTCAGTATAGTAAAAAAGACTGATAGGTAATTTAATCATGGTGTGATACATTCTATGACAGACATGCAGAGTGTTACCGGAGCACTGAAGAAGTGTTCTTTTCTTATTTTTAGAGGTTAGAAGATCTCAGAGAAGGTGATGTTTTCCAGAATGAGAAGGTGCCTCATTTCCAGGGGAAAAAGGAGGGAGAGGCACCCCAGGCAGCAGAGACACTACATGCAAAGGTGAAAGTAAGGAATCCTGAGCGATCGGGGACTGGAATGACGTGGTACAGAAGACCTGGGTGGCGGTGTGGTGTGAGATGGGCTGGAGACGGGGCGCACGTCACATGTATGCCCTGCTGACAATGGACTCATCGGAAGCCAATAGCTCTAGGGTGAGAAGACAGTGAATATGGAGAAAAGAACACGGGTCTTTGAGTCAGCCAGGAAGTAGAATAACAATAGCTCCCAGACTGACAGAAATCAGAAGATGACAGAGAACAAGCAGGCTAGAATACATTTTCTTTTGACTTGGACCACTAGATTGATTAACAGTTGTATTCATCAAAATCAAGACTCAGTTCAGTTCAGTTCAGTCGCTCCAATTGCGTCTGATTCTTTGCAACCCCATGGACTGCAGCACCCCAGGCTTCCCTGTCCATCACCAATTCTTGGAGCCTACTCAAACACATGTCCATCGAGTCAGTGAAGCCATCCAATGATCTCATCTCTGTCATCCCCTTCTCCTCCTGCCTTCAATCTTTTCCAGCATCAGGGTCTTTGTAAATGAGTCAGTTCTTCATATCAGGTAGGCAAAGTATTGGAGTTTCAGCTTCAACATCAGTCCTTCCAATGAATATTCAGGACTGATTTCATTTAGGATGGACTGGTTGGATCTACTTGCAGTCCAAGGAACTCTCAAGAGTCTTCTCCAACACCACAGTTCAAAAGCATCAATTCTTCAGTCCTCACCTTTCTTTTTTTTTTTTTTTTCATTTATTTTTATTAGTTGGAGGCTAATTACTTCACAACATTGCAGTGGGTTTTGTCATACATTGACATGAATCAGCCATGGAGTTACATGTATTCCCCATCCCGATCCCCCCTCCCACCTCCCTCTCCACTCACCTTTCTTTATAGTCCAACTCTCACATCCATACATGACTACTGTAAAAACCACAGCTTTGACTAGATGGACCTTTGTAGGCAAAGTAATATCTCTGCTTTTTAATATGCTGTCTAGGTTGGCCATAGTTTTTCTTCCAAGGAGCAAGCATCTTTTAATTTCATGGCTGCAGTCACCATCTGCAGTGATTTTGGAGCCCCCCAAAAGACTTTAGTCTCTCACTGTTTCTACTGTTTCCCCCTCTATTTGCCATGAAGTGATGGGACCAGATGCCATGATCTTAGTTTTCTGAATGTTGAGTTTTAAGTCAACTTTTTCAATTTTCTCTTTCATTGTCAAGAGGCTCTAGTTCTTCTTTACTTTCTGCCATAAGGGTGGTATCATCTGCATTATCTGAAGTTACTGATATTTCTCCCAGCAATCTTGATTTCAGTTTATGCTTCATTCAGCCTGGCATTTTGCATGAAGTATGCTGCATACAAGCTAAATAAGCAGGGTGACAATATACAGCCTGACTTACTGATTTCCCAATTTGGAACCAGTCTATTGTTCCATGTCCGGTTCTAACTGCTGCTTCTTGACCTGCATACATAAGGGACAAGAATGAGGTTGGGATTGGTAGAGATGGTTTCTTTTTCATGTTTTGTCTGAGGTACTTGGGGGTTTCTGTTCTGAATGTACTAAATTTGAGGTAGATGTTCAGTAGACACTTAAATACAGGAAACTTGAGCTTAAGAGACACAAATTTGGAAGTCATCGGTAGTTGAAGCCTTGGATGTGGGTGAAATTAGAAGAGAAGGTTGAAAACAGAACCTAAGGTAACATCAACATTTATGAAGGAAAGGCAGAGACAAAGGAATTTTAAGTAATATTGAGAAAAGTCTGCAAGAACATTAAGAGGAAAATAAGAGGTAGCCAAATGAAGCCAATAAAGAAGGGTGGCTCAAGAAGGCAGCAAGATCTCATGTGGGGGTGACTCCAGGTGACACAAGGACTTAAAACTGCCTTTAAGATGTGACAACTGAACTGAGCATGTTGGCAAGTCATACAGTAATACAGCAAGTAATACAGTCATAGGAGCAAAAGCCTGGGTATAAAAGGAGGTAAAAAAGTTTTCTAAAACTTTATTGGCAGGGGTAAGAGCTTTTAAAGTCAGGTTCTTTCATAAGAATGCAACTTAATTAGCTCAAAATTTTGAGCAGATAGAGCTCCCATCTCCCCGAGTATCATGGCTCAATCTTCTGAATATTTCTACCCACCAAGCACCTTTTATTCTAGATTTACTTATAGTAATTTGTATTATAAATGAAATATTTTTCCCAAAAAGGAATTTATAGTGTAGTATAAAACATCATCCACTCCTCAAGAATTCGATACTATACATAGATAGAAACTACTGAGGTTACTAAGGTAGAATTCACCTGGACACCTCAGCACAGTGAAAGGATGGGGGTTGTGGTCATTAAGTTGTTCGGTTAATTTCAAAAGCTAGGAGTCATGAATGAATTATTATCGACTGGAAACCAAGCAGAACTATGGTGTTGTATGCAATAGCAACCAGCATAGGAAAATAGCTAGTTGGGAATTTAAAGATTTCATATTTAAGTTCTTACATGTATGCAGTGGTTCAGCCATTTTTGAGGATTCTAACAGAGCCCCCTGGCCCAGGGATCTTGGTTGTCTTGCCCTTGGCAGATGTCTTCACAGTCGTAATTTTCCTTTGAGATGGTCATCATAGCCAACTACCAGGCTGGCAATGGGGAGACTTTCCCCAGCACACTCTCCAATCACTCATGTCTCCTACTCTCTGCCTGCTGCCTGTGGGCACAAGACTTCATGAAGTGGAAAGAAGGCCCTCTCCTATTAAAGAGCATTCAGTAAAGAAATCCAAGGACTTTGCACTCAAGGTAAATGCTCTCTGTAGGTTCTTAGCATAAACCCTCACTCAGTGGAGCTAGTTATCAGATCTGCTACTTTCTAACATATTTGACAGAAAAGTTCACAGAGTACTGAAATGTTCTGATGGAAAGGTATTTAAAAAAGTGTGCAAGCAATATTTATTATTATTTTTTTCAGTAGGGCTAATGCAAAAAAAACATCCTCTCAAAACTTACAGACCACACATTTTGTCCAAAGTGAAAACAGTTTTATTATTTTTCCTGATTGTAAAAATAATGCATGTATATTATTACAAAAACTTGAACACTGTTTGTATGAAAAAGAAGTAAATATAGCATGAAATCCCCAAACCCACAGGGGCCAACAGTTTAAAAACAACTCAAGTAGTTTGTTTAGTATTTGACTTTCTTGACTAGAGAAATGTCAAAGGATATCTTTTAGCTACTAAGTTTTTGAATATTTGAAATTTGATGATTAAAGTTTGAAATGAAGAAACAAAAGGCAGCTTTTTAATCTCTTACTCAGAATTGAAACCCTGGACCACATTGTAGCCCTTCCGAATAGCTGATCTAAAATGCTCAGGGCAACACATGAAGGACCACCTGGACTGTTGACGCCTGGGGGAGAGGCATCAGGGCTCTCACTGCCTGAGGTCTGGGGAGATGTTCTAAGGGAAAAGGGGGTTTCAGTCACCAGGAGAAGGAGCCAAAGATGTGAAGTTTGACTTATTCACTGAAAGGTCACAATCATCTTGTTCATTGTCCCATCCTAGTGACAGGGCCAGCACAGGACTGGACACAGACTCAATTAAAACCTCTTGATGGAGGACAGGTTTTATCTACTTCACTATTTGGCCCTGGGGTATTGATGCATGACCACAAGTAACAGAACAGAAGGAGTCACCACGGTTGAGGTTCGTTTATGGCCGCTGTGCTGGTGTGCGTGCTTGGTCGAGTCAGTCCTGTCCGACTTTGTGACCCCATGGACTGTATCCTGCCAGGGTCTTCTGTCCATGGGATTCTCCCGGCAAGAATACTGGAGTGGGTTGCTGTGCCCTCCTCCAGGGGTCTTCGGGATCAAACCTGAGTCTCTTAGGTCTCCTGCCTTGGCAGGCAGTCTCTTTACTACTAGCATGACCTGGGAAGCCCTTTATGGTCACTAACCTGGAGCAATTATAGGACTAATCAAAATCACCCAGTGGCAGCAAAAGCATGGAACAGCCCACATGCCTGGAAATAGAGTGAAGCCTGGAAATAGAGTGAAGTAAGCCAGAAAGATAAACACCAATACAGTATACTAATGCAAATATATAGAATTTAAAAAGATGGTAACGATAACCCTATATGCAAAACAGTAAAAGAGACACAGATGTATAGAACAGACTTACGGACTCTGTGGGAGAAGGCGAGGGTGGGATGATCTGAGAGAACAGCATTGAAACAAGTATACTATCAAGGGTGAAACAGATCACCAGCCCAGGCTGGATGCATGAGACGGGTGCTCAGGGCTGGTGCACTGGGAAGACCCAGAGGGATGGGATGGGGAGGGAGGCGGGAGGGGGGATCGGGATGGGGAACACATGTAGATCCATGGCGGATTCATGTCAACGTACGGCATTGACTACATACACACTACAATATTGTAAAGTAACTAGCCTCCAACTAATAAAAATAAATGAAAAAAACATGAAAAAATAAATAAATGTAAGAAATCCATGGCAAAATTTGAAAAATGAAAAGGAATTGTTCATTAAATATAATTATATATTATTTATATTAAATTTATACACAAAAATTAGATACTTAACTCATAGAATGTACCAATTAAATAGAAGTGGGTAAAATATTTAATAAAAAATATAAACAACAAAAAAAATAGAGATCCTCTTCCCTTATGCCCAGGCTACATCTGGCTGGGGCTAGTTGCTTTAGGCTAATAAAGATTCATAAAGAAAAATGAGACGTTTTAGCATGCTTTCCAAACTGTGAACTTGTAGAAGCTTGCAGGACCCTGCAGAATACCTCAGATGGTAGATAATGAGTTTCGAGGAGACTTCAGGATTTTTGAAGCAGTTTGCAGATCCAGTGCTCCAGGGAAGGAAACATTTGAGGTCATTGGATCAAGATTATTTCAGATCCAGATTCGAGATTTGGGGAGAACCTGTAAAACACCCACTGGCTGAGGGAGCCTTGGGGCAGGTAAGGCCTGGCAAGAGAGGTCCAGAGAGTCTAGGACATGTGTCTGTGTCCTTTTCTTAGCAGTATGATAAGATTTCATCGTGTCTTGTGGGAAAGGAGATTATGCATCTTTTCAATAGAAGTCACGCTGGCTTTGGGTGTTGGGTTGCTGTTCAATACATGGGCTCACATGATCTCACTCTTCTTCCTCCCCAGGAGGTGGGCTACTCTTCGGTGCTTCTCTCTTTAAAGTTTCAGCTTTATTCACAGTTGAAGTAGATCAGGGAACCCATCAGCAAGACCTACTTTTGTTTTACCTTGCTGTGCAAAGTTTTAGAATTGATCTAAGACCCATCTGGAAATATTGACTGAGATTATGTGCTAGTTCAACGGGCTTCCCTGGCGGCTCAGCTGGTAAAGAATCCGCCTGCAATGCGGGAGATCTGGGTTTGATCCCTGGGTTGGGAAGATCCCCTGGAGAAGGGAAAAGGTACCCACTCCAGTATTCTGGCCTGGAGAATTCTATGGATTCTTTAGTCCATGGAGTCACAAAGAGTCGGACACGACTGAGCGACTTTCACTTTCACTTTCCCTAAAATAATAATTTATAAAATTCAGAAACTCCCTGGTGGTCCAGTGATTAGGACTCTGCACTTTCACTTTGTGAAGGGAGAAGGTTCAGTCTCTAATCAGAGAACTAAGACCCTACAAGCCTCAATGGGAAAAAACCCCATCATTTATCAGTTCAACAGTATTGAACCTGGTATGTTTCTAGGCTCTGGGAACACGACAGTGGGCGACTGGGACAAAATTCCTGCCCTCATGGAGCTTCTCATCTTGTACAGAAGATGGCACGATTGAGAACACAGATGAAACCAATGAGCAAATCTGTTATGAGAGGCTTTTAGTTTCAGTTAAATTTTGGTTTATTTAGTCAACAGTCCTTACACCTGGATTACATGTTGTCTTGTTTGTTAATACGTTAAAATGCTTTTTGGCTACACAATTATCTTTCTCTATCAGTATTTTCTTTCATATGCTAATACCTATGATGAATGTATTCACCATACTCAAATAAATGGACATTTAGCTTTAGGGACTGAAGCAGAAGCAGACTGTTACTTCATATATTTGCTAATTGCTCTTCATTTGGTATAGATAGCTAATATTTTTTTTTCTTTTAGCATAAAATTTGCTTTTCCTTGTAGTCCTCCTCAGGTCTCCTTGGCAATGAGATGACAAACTCCCCAGTTATCATTAAAAAAAATGTAAATGGTTTTTTAAAAAGATTGGAAAAACCATCTAGTCATTTTTCCGATTGATTTATTGCTTAACAGCAAGGTTCTGCCACAATGGTGCTCACTTGCTACAAATTGAGAGGAAATAAAAAAGACAATTATTCCACTAGTTGAAATGACAAAATGCTAAATTATAAAATGTTAGGGGAAAAATTCAGGCTTTAAATTTCCTGGCAACGGATCTATAATTTATTTGAGGGATCAGAGTATTTCTGAGCTATAGACAAATGTATTTTGTGGAGAAAAAAATTACACTTCGAGGTTCACTGCCCAATTTTAGTGCTCAATAACACTCATATTTTATAAAGCACAGTTGTTGGTCTTCACATATAGTTCCTATAAGGAGCCCTATTCCTGAGTTTTTAATTCTTCTCTTTTTGTCATCTAAAAGTTTTAGCAAACTTTCTTGTTTGGAAGAAATTTTATCAATCATTTTTTACCCTGTAATATTTTCATTATTGCTTATCTACAGTTTTTAATTTTTTAAAATTAATTCTATTTTTACAGAGGTATAATTGACAAAACAATATTAATTTCAGGTGTACAATGTAATGATTTGATATTTGTACAAAGTGCAAAATAATCATCATAGTAAGACCAGTTAACATCCATTATCATACAGAGTTACAAAATTTTTAGTTGTTTTCTTATGATGAGAACTTTCAAGATCTATTTTCCCAGCTACTTTCTATCTATAGCTTTTTTAATACGTAAGAGTAGGAGTTGTATATTTCCTGCTGAGTCCCAGAGGCTGAAAATGCTATAGAAATATTTCCTACAACACCTAATCTGAATCAAATGATACTTTAAGCAATATGCATTTATTTTCAAAGCATTCTTTAAATACATAAAAAAAGATTCTTTTTTTTTTGCATGGAACTGAGAAGTACTAATTCAGTTCTTACTGCATTTAGAGCACTACTCTAAACTAAGAAATATATACATTAAAGAAATGAGACAGTACTTGTTTTTTCAGAGACAAAAGAAAAAAAGAACTCACAGACGTGAGAGGAAGTGTAATTTTAGACTTTAGGTAAGAGATCAAGCCCGAGGCTAGACTGACCAGCTTCACATCCTGACTCTAGTGTTATTGCTGTGGAACCTCTGGCCAGTAATAATCTTTGCTCTGCTTCAGTTTCATTCTCTGTAAAATGGGATCATAAAAACCTACCTGATTGGGCTGTTACAAGGGTTAAATGAATTAACACACATGCAGAGAATTTAGATTATGTTCTAGAACAGAGAAAGTTCTCTCAGGCAGTTCTTACTGTCATAGACTTGGTGTTCTCAAACTGAATTACTCCTTTAATCTAGAGATTTGTCATTTAGTTGGAAAGGCCAAACATTTATAAGAGAACAACTGGAAAGGTTTCACAACCTGGGACAAATTGCTAAGTATGGAGAAGATGTGGCATCAAGATGTTACTAGAGCAAACGAAGCAGGATCCAATTCAAGAAGATGGTCAGTAATTAGTAAGAACTTGAGTGTGGTCTCAAAGGATAAGTAAAGTGAGTGAAAACGAAGGACAGGTAGGTAGGGAGAGGAAACATGGCAAGAATAAAGACTCTTAAATTTTTTAGAACCAGAAGCTCTGAACACATTCAAGATGATGTAAAATAACTAAGGACAGAAAGCATGAGCTTTTTAGCTAAAATTCTAAAGTTAGTTGCCCACAGAACCAGTGAGATAATCTAAAACTATGCCTTCCAGCACACTATGTCATTTGCTACACCAATATGAGGTAGAATCAGGTCATGTGATCCTTTTGTTGGTCAATTTTCTCCAATATTGAATTCTTAAAAAAAAATTTTTTAAGGGTTCAAGTAAAAACATCTAAGGAAAACAACAACAACTCTACACATTTAGTGGTAAAATAATTCTCTTCCTGAAATGTGCTTTCATTTCTAAATTTTTCCACAAAGATCACAGGATTTTCTGTGTTTTAATTTAAATCACTGCATGTTTTTCATTGAGGTAAAATATACTTCTTACATTCTTTTACTCCAGTGATTTGATAATTTACGTTTATGACTGTAATAACAGTCTTTCTGTTTCTTCATAGATTCTACTTCCTTCAAATAGACTGAGGGGAAAGTAAAAAATGCTTTGTACTTGATGGATTTATTATCTATTCTTGACAGTTATTAGAACAACTGTAATCTGCTTCTTTTAAATTCATAAGCTGTTGATTGATTGACTTTTGGAAAGAACAGCCAGGAAGGTAAAAGTATTTAAAAACCTTATGGTATGTCTTCAGAAGTTTGAATTCTGATAGTTACGAAAACTAGGCTAATGGTATTTTTAAAAGAGAAGCATAGCTTTGCTCTAGAAACACTTTTGGTTTTCTAAGAGCTTCTTGGTTCATTTTCTCAGTGTTACTAGGATGAGTTCAACAGCGTCTACTATTTTCTTTTCTGAACTTGCTTTAAAAAAAAAAAAAAACAGGAGAACGCCTCAGGTGTCCCCACTCTGCTAGATTCTTCTTGAAGCAAAACTGTTCTTACATAACTATGCTCCTAATTTTTTTCCTGGGGCAGAAGCTCCAACACCTTCTTGAGAGAAGCTCTCTTAATTATCCTACTCAGTACATACCTGTCTTAAACCTACTTTTTACTAACCTGGTCTTCTTCCAAGATCAAAACGTTACAGAATTTGCCCACTCTCTCAAACCACCTATTTATATTTGTTCTTGTGAACCTACTGTTTGAATTTCTGTGATTTTTGAAAAGCTGGACTGGACAGCAGAGGTCAGGGGCTCCCTGACTGCCAAACCACTAAAAGCAGTTAATTTGGAACCTGAAGTCAGATGGGCAAAATGGAGAAGAGAGTCTAACACTTGTCATCAGGTAGCAGGTCTGTATGCTGTCTGCTTCGAAGGCAGGAATCTACAGGGTGTTCATTAGGCTAGGTTATCAAAGTCTGAGGCAGTGTGCTTGACTGTGGTAAAGACTGTGGAGTCAGATTGCCTGGGCTCACACCCCAGCTCTCCCAGGGTTCCCAGTGCCTACTGCTCTGCAGTGACCACCCTGAAGACAATCTTGTATAATTGTTACCTCTCCTGTTTCGAGGCATCAATTAGGGCTTCTTTTGAGGTCTCTCAGGCAGTGACTGGGACTGGAGTAATCTCAATGGCTTCGTAACTCACACTCCTGCCTGTTCATCTGGTTGAGGGTTGGGTCTTCACTTGACATCATCAGCAGAACCACCCATACCTGACCTTCCATGTGACTTGGGCTTCCTTACAGCATGGCTGCTGAGTTCCAAGGATGATTGTCCCAGGAGAGGGCCAGGTGAAAGCTGGAGCTCCTTTAAAGACCTAGAATCAGAAGTGTAAGTTATGTAACATCATTTCTGCTGGAATTTATTTGTTGGAATCACATCACTAAGTGATGTGCTTATATCTATATGCTAGAGGAAGGCAATTAACTCCATTCCTTAATGGGAGGAGCATAAAGGAATTTGCAGGCATGTACTCAAACAAGTATAGCCACTTATTAGCTGGAAGAATTCTCTGTTCTTGGTTTCTGGTTTGTAAAACAAGGACAAAGAAGGTAACTTACCTCCCAGTTTTTTGTGAAGATTAAACAGGAAAAGAACAAACAGTACCTGGTAGTCAATCTGTTTAAGTTTAGAACACCTCCGGTGTCTTATGTAGATCAGAATGCTGATGGTGCCATCAATGATAGTATAGTTTCAAAGCAAGATACAGTTACCTTTTCAGTCTCTACTGGTAGCCTTTGACAAATAGCACTGCCTGTTATGCCTGTGGGGACAGTTACTATATATGGTCTGAATTCTTTGGTTCACCTCATTTTAGTGAGTTTCCAGATATAGGTCAGTCCATTTAAACCTGGCCCCATTTATGGCAATTTATTTCATTATTGGATAAAATAGAAACATGAGTAACAATTACCATGTCTACATTGCTTTCAACACCTTAGCCAAGTAATCCTCACCTCACCTAGTGAGTAAGCTAGGATGAGCACCATTTCCTTCTTGGGATGAGGAAACCAGGGTGAGGGTCAAACGGCTTGCTCTGAATTTTAGGGACAAGAACCCAGCTGGCGTGAAGGAGGGCCTGATTCTCTGTCCACTCCAGGATGCCGAAATAATATACAGATGAACACTTTGTCACTGATCATTCTATATTCATGTGTATTGTTCAGATATTTAAAAAATCTTGTAAATAAAATACATACACATACACACATAGTTGAAATTTCTTTTAAAACTATCTTTTATTTTCTGTATCAGAGACTGGGCCAGTGTTTACTTAGCATAACATGAAACTGAGTTAGCAGATATTAAAAAATCTTGTAAATAAAAGCACACTTTGCTACTCAGTACACTTTTTCCCTTTTCGGTCAAATTAATATTTTCCGATATTCTTGGGTATCCCAACTTTTTTTATCCAAGGGAGAAGGAACAAGGAACACTCCTACTCTTTGCCAGCGGGTGCCCTCAGACTGGCTTCTAGTTGTTGTTCCCCGCCGGCCCGGTCCCCCTGGCCGGCCCCCCCCAGTTATTATATTTGTCGTCTGATGTTAATAAATCCGGGAGTGAAAAATGCAGAAGGGCCGTGCCTTCCGTGGGCTGAGAGGGACGCGCCTTCCTCTCCCTCTTTTCCACTGCTTGCCCGGTGCAGGCGGGTCCTGGGGCCGAGGCTGCACCCGCGCTCACCGGGGGGCGCTGTGCCGCCGGCCCCGAGGCGGCCCGAGGTGAGTCGGCTGGGAGGCGGCGGCTCCCGGGTCTGCCGGCGCGCCGCGGGGCGAATCCCAGGCTGCGAGGTCGCCGCCCCCGCCCCTCGGCCGGCCCCTCCGCCCGCCTGGGGGAGAGGGGAGTGGCCGGGCGCCTCCCGCCGCAGCGCCGCACTCCGCAGCGGCCGCGCACTCTGCAAACGCGCGCAGGGGAGCCCCGGCCGCGGCGCTCGGAGTCGGTGTGGGAGCGCGGGCGCAGGGGCCGGCAGTCGCCGGGCAGCAGCCGCTAGCAGCGTCCGCCGAGTAGCCGCGTGGGAGCCCCGTAGCCTCGAGGAGGTCCAGCGTCCAGGAGCGCGCCGGAGAGGGAGGACGACGAGGAGGCAGAGTGGCGCTCGGCGAGGTAGCGCGAGCGCTTTCCCTCTTCCCCCTGCCCTGCCCGCTCGGTCCTTTGTGCCCGCGGTCCCGACGCAGCCCGTGGGGCGCGGGGCAGCGGGGTCTGCGGTCTCCACTCCCGGGCCGAGCGGCGATGCGGCGAGAGCCGCGCACGCCGGAGGTCGCGCAGGGTGGTCGCGACTCCGCAGTTGCTTCGGGGGCGGTGGGAGAGTAGAGGGCGCTAAGCTAAGTTGCTCTCACTTTGCCCCATCCCCCTCGTACCTGTGGGCAAAGTGGAATCCAGGTCTTCCTGGCGTTCACCCACACCCCCTCCGTCCCCCTGCTGCACAGCTGTTTCCTGGCCCCCTGGTTCTATAGAAGGAGGCGGGGTGGCCTCCTCCGGGAAGGAAAGCCGAGAGAGAACAATAGGGCGTCCTGGGGAGTGGGGTTCAGGTGCGGCGTGCCCCGGCGGCTGGGGAGAAAGGGCCCGGGACTCGATGGGGCGTCCTGCGCGTGCAGCTGCGCTCTGCTCCTTTGTTCCGCCGCAGCGGAGGGGGCTGCCCTGGGGCTCGCTTCCTGCCCCGGGATGGGATTGATTCACGGTCCTGGAGAGGGAAGGGGAGGGGGCGGGGCTGGAATGGAAGCCCGTTTGGGAGCAGGAGTCCTGGAGGGTTCTTGCTGGGGCGGGAAGAGGGTTGGGGGGTGGGTGATGAGAGAGCAGTGGGGAGTTGATTACAAACACCCAGCATTTTGTCCAAGGGCTTGCTGTGTGGGTTTCTGGAGCTTATTTGTAACGCTTTGTTCAGACTGCAGCCGAGCGTTTATTGCTGCAACAAGTTGTGTACTTCCTTGAGTTCTAGGCGTTCTCAGTGTTAGTTTGTTGAAATCAAATCTTCTTAATTAGAATGGAAGAAGACTTTTTCCCGCGCTGTAACCCAGAGTATTTGTGTATATATACGTGCCGGTGGGTCCGTGTTTGTAGCTAGTAGGTATTGACTTGAATGGGTAGGGAGCAAATTTTATAGTATTGATTTTGACACAGTTTTCTCCATTGTAATATAGTATAACAAATTTCCAGAAATATTTGAGGAGGGAAACCATCAGAAAATTAGACATTGCTAAATACATGAATCAGATTAGATAACACCAGATTGAAAAACCCTTTACAGCCTTTCCCAGAAAACACATTATACACACCACTGTTTGGGTTTCGAGTTGAGGAGTCATGACTTCTGGGCTTTCACTGCCATAATGTGGGTCATCTGGACTAAGAGAGAGAACAGTTAGCTATGGTGAACAGGAATATTTTTTTAGGGGGAGGTAGAATTGAATGTAAGGTGTTGGGTATATGTTAAGTGACCCTTTCCTAGATTGGAATCAAGAGGCCCAAGAGGATTGACTGACCCCTGGGGGGAGTCGGAGGGGATTGAATGATGAGTGTTTTTTGAATGGAGTATTCCAAGCGAAACCATTTAGGGAGGAGGCTGACATTTCCAGGCATTCATGGTTTGTGCCTATGGGACCGTGGTGGAAGGATCCCAAAGTTGCACTGAAGGTTAGAATTACTGTGGAGATAGTTTAGGAGACATTTAGTTATAGTTGTCTGGCTGCAGGCAGGGCTGGGAAATGACGCAGAGCTGCTGCTTTGGGCTCGGGTAAACTACCCCATTGGCTGTTCATTTGAGGACGACCAAGTTTGAAAGCCTCTTAACCTTAGAAGGGGGATGAGAAACTTACTCCGGGGGAGAAAAATGTTTCCTGCCCACTCAGTGGTAATGGAAAAGAGCTGTACCAGCTACTAGGATGTGGTCAGATTTCTAGGCCAGGCTGAAAAGCAGTGGGATTTGTCTTTAGGAGCGATTATGATGTGCAGCTGAAGTGGGATGCTGTCCAGCCGCCAAGCTGTTTGTCGTTATAACTAACACAGTGCCTGGCAAAACATGGTGCCATGGGCAGCAGCAGAGGGAGACTGCCTTCCTTACTGTTGTCTTGCCATTTTGGGCTTTTTGTTTATGTTGTGAATTGTTTTGTAAAATAGAGCACAATTGGATTCCTCCCAAGTACTCTTTGGAATATACATGAACAAAATGCCGAGTGTAAGACTGTCACTGCTACCAAAGACATAGATGGGGGATGCTCTTAAACAGCTGGTCTCTGGCCACAGGCCATTCGATGGATTCCCCACTGTATGATGAGGCTGGTTACAGGCTGCACCCTCTACATGGGATGGGATGAATCATCACTTTGTCAACCCTGGAGTTAAAGACAGACTCTCCCTGATTGCTGCACAGCTATGCAAAGCAATGAGGAGCTTCTGACGTCAGTGGGAAGGAGTGGGGGTGGGTGGGAGTGGTATCTGGCCAAGAAGGGAATCCTCAGAGTGTAGGATCCATGTTTTTAATATTTGTTCTCCTTTTGGGCGGGATTCTTCTATTGTCCCTCTGCCTTCTTCTATTTCTCAGTTTTTGGTTGTGCTGGGTCTTCATTGCTGAGTGGGCTTTTCTTTAGTTGCGGAGAGCAGGGACTACACTTTGTTGTAGTGCATGGGCTTATCATTGAGGCGGCTGTTTTTGTGGAGCAGAGGCACGAGGTGCATGGGCTCCAGTAGTTGAGGCTCCAGGGCTCTGCAGCGCAGGCTGGGTAGTTATGGTGCACAGGCTTAGTTGCGCTGTGATAAATGGGATCTACCTTGACCAGAGATCTTACTAGTGTCCTCTTAAAGGCAGATTATTAACCACTGGACCACCAGGGAAGCCCCCTTCTACTATTTTCAATGGACACTTTGATTTTACGCTATCATTTAGTATTTACTATGTGAAAAGGGTTTTATATACATTATTCAATTAATTCTCACAACTTGATAAAGTGGGTATTATCTCCATCTTAACTTTTGAAACTGAGGCCTAGGGAGTTTGGTAACTTCCTTAGTTGCGTAGGTATCTAGTAAGTGGTGGAGGTGAGACTTGAATTCTAATCTCCGATTCCAAGGTCCACAGTGTATGGTATGATTTTCTTTTAATACTGGGAATGACAGCAACTTGATTATCTATTTGATTGTGCTTAATCTCTCAGTGTCCAACTCTTTGTGACCCTTTGTGCTGTGGTCCGTCAGGGTCCTCTGTCCATGGGATTTTTTTAGGCAAGAATACTGAAACAGGTTGCCATGCCCTCTTCCAGGGGATCTTCCCGACCCAGGGATCAAACTCAAGTCTCCTGTGTCTCTTGCATTGCAGGTGGATTCCTTACCTGCTACACCATCGGGAAGCCCAAGTATGTATTTGTTTAGCCATTTTCAGACTTCATATCACTTTCATGTATCTTACCACCATTGATTCTTTCAGAAACCACTGTGAGATAGGTTTGAAAGGCTAGATTAGTGACAACTCTTCAAACTGTATTGTTAAAAAGCTTTGCTGTTTGATGGCCTGTGTTAATAAACTTTAAGTGAATGAAATAAATGAAAAAGTTAGGCTGCACATGTGTAAAAATAGATGTGTTGTTTTCTGGCAGGGGGAACATTTAAAGGTAGTGGAACGGAGTAGATCATATAGTCACTTGATATTTATTGAAATCTATTTTAGCCCGTCTTTCTTCCAGCCTTTATTAGAACACTGCACTTTGCTTCTTTACTGAGACCTGATGCCAGCGTGTCTTTTTAGAAGAGGAATAAGGATGGAGGGAATGTGATTCTAAAGAGGAAGTGGGACATCAGAATTGGAGTCATACACAGCAGCAGGCCGTAGATTTTCCCAGCACTTGCTTCTTATCCTGGCAGTCGCCTTTTAGAGAAGACATTCTTCCTTAGGGAAGTGTCAAGGGTCTTTCTTTACAATATCCTCTGAGATCATCACATTTCTGAGCTCTGTGGGAACACACATTCCACAGGATTTCTGTGCTCATCCTGTCCCCACAGGGGAAGGGAAGGGAAGGGAAGCTTAGGCATTGACCTGAGAGGGGAATGGAAGTGGCATCTGTCCTTGGGGCGGGGAGTGGAGCACGGTGCTGGACTGGAGGCACCTGACCTTGACCTAGGAGACCTCCGAGTGCAGGAGTGGAGTGGATTCAAAACACTGGGCATCATTAGTTGCTTATTGACTTCTCAGAATGCTCCTGGGCAAGTGGAAAATTCAATATTGGTTTCTTTTTGTTGTTGTTGTTCCTAAGATAACACTTTGAAGACTGAAAGTTCTACCTTTACTGGTTTAATTATTTCAAGCTAGGACATCATTTGGGGTCTTCAGAGACTGTAGTATAAGTGCAGTAAGTTTTGTCTCCTGGGGCCATTACTTTCCCATCCATTGGATAGCTAGAGGGGATGCACACATGTGGGTTGCTGAGTGCTAACTGGGAGCACCTTCCATACCAGCGAAGAGGGATGAAGGATGCTCTTATAACCAGTCATAGGTTTCTTTGCAGTTGCCAGTGTCTTCATCAATTCGTATCTTATTAAGTACACAGCCGATGTAGGGCTGTGCATTAAAAAACAGCAAAGGAACTCTATTGTGTATCAGAGGATGTACAGGGCAGCTCCGTGCACCCAGAGAGTGGATGTTGGTGATGCAGAAAATGACTGTGACAGCTGTGGTGACCAAGGCCACGCCAACACTTGCTGCTGAGACAAAAGCTGGAAACAAACAAAAGTGTGAGGGGGAGGACCCAAGCACAGCGCCTGAGCCTTGGTTTTGTTCTGATGGTGCCAGAGGATTGAATCTCTGAACACCTGCCTCTGAAGACTGGACTGGTTGAGAGGTTAAGGAGCATCTTTCTTGTGAATTTGCTGCCTGTGAATTTGCTGCCTGAGGAGAGAGGACTGTGTCCTTTTTTAGACCCCGAAGATGTATAAAGTACCATCCCATGGGAGAGGGTGTTGGATCCCATGGGAGAGGGTTTGGATTCCCTGCTTGGTCCTGCTGTCCAGCAAGTCCCTCTTGCTTTCTTCCCTGCCAGCATTCCACCAATCCTCATTTTGTGTTCAGCCCCACTGGCTGTTCATAGACTTCAGGCCTATTTGCATTGTGGACTGGAAATGCCAAGTCACCAAAGAATTGTAATATATTTTGCTACATGACATTCATGCTGCTGTCCATTAGGCATTGGGTTCTTGTGCCATGTCAGGCTGCATCCTGTATTCTCCGTAGCCTGATTCATTTATTACTCACTGTTCTTTAGTAGGAGGTATTTGTAAATGGGGGGTTGAGTAACCGGCCCAGGCTAGTAAGATCGAACCCAAGACTGTGTACTTCGCTCGCTTCCTCTTGGTGAGTGCTTTTGGAAGCCTTGAGGAGTGAGTTTTATGGAGTTAGAGAGCAAGCCCACCCTGACAGTCTCTGTCTGTCCTAGATTGCATCCTTTGTCCCCTGGAGTCAGGGCTCCTGTGTCCTTGCCTGGACTAGTGCTGGGAGAGTTGGCTGAAATGCTTCTGAGTTTCTCCTTTTCCCCTGTGTCTTGTGCTTGGCTCTCTGCATTGTTCTCCTCTCTCAAGTGAGGGAGACTTGGTGAAATAAACGAGGAGCCAGCCGTGCCGCTGACCTTTCTCATCCTCTCCTGATCACCGCCTTCTCTGTGGGAGTTCACTGACCTTCTGGGAGTTTTCTGGGGCTTTGTCTGATCTCTGGCCTCCAGTCTTTGTGGGCACAGTTATGCTGCTGGGCTCATGAGTTGGAGCTCAGGGTCTCATGCATGTGGGTAAACTGTGGGAGTACCATTGCAGAGCTGGAACTTTGGGCGTTAAGACTTTGGACAAAGAAAGGAATTGGTATGAAATGCATTCTCGTCCAAGATAGGCAGTTTTTGAAGTTGAAGTCTAGAGGTAAGTGAAAATGGATATTCTTCCTTTGCTTATCAGATAAACCACAACATTGAGCTTTGCAAACACCAGGTGCCTGGCTTTCGTAGATAACTTGGAGGGGCCAGGAGGACACCAGGTCTCTGCTTTCCAGAGACTTCTGATCAGTCCTGCATGGACTCAAGATGCCTTGAAATTACACAGATGACTTCATTTTGCTGTGTTAAAATGAAGATATGATTCAGAATTGTACCTTACAAGTTTTAAAACTTGTTAAGAAAAAAAATTCACTTCCCTGAAGAGACTTTAGAAAACTGCATTGAAAGGACAATGGAATGGAGCAGGTTATTCATTATTGGTTTCGTTATTGTGTGTGTGCATATTAGTTTACTGCTCATTTTCATTGGCTTCATGAAAACATTTTCTGCACACTTCCACCAGAAGAGAAAAAAACAAACCAAAAACCTTGGTTGAAAAATTCCCGCTGGCCCTACTGACTTTTCCCAGTGTACACCTTCTCTCTTACCCTGGTGCTCATTTCTTATAAACTCTATATTAGACTCTGAAGCACTGTTTGCAGTGTTCAGATTGCAACAGTTCCTACCTAGCTGATCATTTTCTTCCTTGAAAGTGCTTCAAAAGGATCATCACTCTTTTATTTATTTTACAAAGTCCCTGTCTAAATGCATTTAGGAAAAGTTTAATTTTTATGAAGATAGGACTTAGGCCAGTTTACTTGGCTTTTTTTTGGCAGCCCTCATGCAGTCTAATTACAGTTGTAATATGGTGACCACAGTTTTGGTTTACTCCTGATGTGGTGAGCCGTCTAGCAAAAAGTTCTCACTTGCTTGAAATCTTCAGGGTGTTAAGAGACATTCATAAAAATATATGAACCACCACATTGGGTCAGATTCAGGAATTTGTTTTCTGCCGTAGCAGAATACTAAATATTTTGTGACAGTGAAAGAGGGGACTGTATAGCTTTTATAGATCTTGGGGCAATCTCTTTAGCACTGATAATTGTATATAATCTCTTAAAAACCTCTCATCCCGGTACTTAAATTCATATATTCATATTCTTGAATTATTTATTTGTATCCTGTGTTGTAAACATTTCATACCTTCTTTAAAGGCAGAACTTGACTTTCTTGGTGTTTTGACTTCGGATATTTAATTTTTGGAATGGTAGAGTGGTAAAGTTGAAAAGGCCTTCAGGCCACCCCCATAACCCCTTCCATGTATGTGAGAACTGCCCAGGCTTAAAAAGTTACCCAGGGATACATCTGTCACTGGACTCCCAAGTCTTTGAACTCCTTGCTCAGTTTTCTTTCCAGCGGAGTATCTTACTCTCTCTCCAGATCCATCAAAATCCGACGTTAGGGCCCATTACCTAAGTAGTTGTTCTGTGTCGGCGCTAATAGCATTGTTATAGTCATCTTGACTTTGGATTTTGGAAGCATCACTGACTTCTCTATTTTCTGTGACTTTTACACCCGTCCACTCAGTTACACTGTCTGGTTGAGTGTTGCCTTTTATTTTCAAATCTCTAAGTCTCTATTCTGGTTCAGGCCTTTAAAAGTCTGGGTTACCAGAATGCAACATTTCCCAAAGGGTGTTGTTCCATGAAAAGTTAGTAGATGTGAGTGTAAAAAAGAGTTCCTTGGCCAAGTAAGTGTTGGTTAAACAACATTTTGAATAAGTTTCTTTAAATACACTTAAAACAGTTTCCTCTTTGCAGAAAGCCTATCATGGGCTTTTATTTGTGGCTGTGCACTGTGGATCTCCAAGAGGAAGATGGGGTGTGCACATGTCCCAGCTTACGTGACCGCTGTCCCCCTTTGTGGCAGGATCACTTTGTAGGCGACACTGCTGGAGTTTCTAGATCTGTCACTGTCTGGCTTTCCGTGGGACCTTGTGTTCCTTGGTTCTTGCTCAGATGCTCCTTTTGCTTCTCTACCTTGCTCTCCCGGATCTCTCCTTTTTCCTGGAAGCCACTCTCCACCTGTCACACCTGCACCTCTGTCACAATCCAGTTTTCCTGAGCTGGCAGCATTTACTGTTTCACAGCTTAAACAGAGAAAATATTTGAAACAGTCAAAGTATTGGAAGTAATATTGCACACCCATAATAGTTAAATTACTGGAATTCACACCAAATGCCATGTTCTTTGTGTCAGTTGACGTCAAATGCATGTTGCATTCTTCTCTCTCCCTCCACACAGGTTAACTTGCACATATGTTCTCCAAGTGTGTGGCTTATTTATTTATTTACTTTTTAATTTTGTGTTATTGGAATTACATTCATAATAAAAGTTTAGGGAGACTTGATATCTTTAGGGTCTCATGGCTTCCCATCTGCAACCTAATATACCTCTGTATTGATTAGGTCTTTATGTCTTTCAGTGGAAGGACATAGAAGACCTAAGTAACTTTTGTAATTGTATGTGTAAAACTTTTTCACAGCTTCTTTTAGATTGGTGCCAAGGTGCTTTATGGTTTTTGTGGGCATTGTGAGTGGAGTCGTTTAACACGTTCCTGATTGGTGTCGCTGGTATACAGGAATGGGATCAATTTTGTGTTTGTTTATTGATGGGTTCTTGACCAAGTTCACATTACGACTAGTGTTTGCTACGGGAGCCTGGAGTCGGGTGGCTTTTCTATTTAAAGTGTGAAATAACTAACAGCCTGTCATGGAAATGTCATAACTCACTTCAATTTAAAAAGTCTGTATGTCACTTTCAGAAGTAAGGGGAAGGGGTGATTATTGGTTGTTTAATGCATTCGTGTCTTCAGGCATCAGATGTTTGGTTGCCTAGCATGTCCTCGGCACGGTATTAGGTGCCGAGGAACAATGAACAGAGCAGGCATGTTTCTGTTCTCATGGAGTGTGAGGGGAGAGCCACTGCGGAAGGAAACACAGATGTTTATGACATGTTTATGAATTGTGATATTTGCTATGAAGGGGAGGGACAGGACACTGAGAATAAGAAAGATGGGGAGGGGAGACTTGGGCTTGGAGGCAGAGGCAGGGCCTGCCTTAGGAAGCAGGCGTTCACGCAGTTGCCTGATGGGCCTCTCCAGGAAGAGAAGGATGGTGGAGTTTTCCAGGCAGTGAAGGTGGGTCCAGAAGCCCTGAGGTGCAGTCCTGCTTTAATGATCGATTGATGGAAATGTTAGTAATCAAGGATTTAAAAAGTTTGACGTCTTAGTAAGTCATCATCATATTGAGTCGTCAGGAAGATCCCCTGGAGGAAGGCATGGCAGCCCTCCCCAGTATCGGAGTTCTCCTGTGGAGAATTGCATGGACAGAGGAGCCTGGGAGGCCGCATGGGGTCTCGAGGAGCTGGACGCCACCGAGCGACTCACATGCCCTCATCATCATAGTGGTGTGTGATAGCGTTTAAGTTACGGTGACATAAAATTTTGGTCAGTGTGTTCCCCTTCCTTCTCGGACGAGGCTCCCCAGGTAAGGAGAGCGCGGCCTGCGTGACGGACCTGAATGGGGCCGCTGCCCCTCCCCGGCCCCTGCCCACCCCGGAGCGCGCCCCCTGCCCTGGTTCCTGGTGGCTGCTGGGCGCTCCAGCATCCTGGGCTCTGCCCTGTTGGACTGAGCTTTGCTCTGCGTCTGGAGAAGCCCTCTGTCTCCTCCTGCGAGGGCTCTTGAGCAGGGCCATCTTTGGCTGTTGCAGGGTCTAGGGTCTGTCTCTCCCATTTCCCTCTGGCCCCTTCTCTAGACGCGCAGAGGGCGCTCTTGTGACGGGGTGGGGTGGGCTGGGGGACCCTGAGTCATGCACACTTGATTCCACCTCAGACTGCACACTTTAGTCACAGCTCTTTGGTCTTTGAGGCTTTGTATCTGGGCCAAGTGTGTTAAGGTTTGGTTCTCCCTTAGGTAGTGATGACCCTCATTCAGTGAGAGGCAGTGTGGTTCGATTTTTATAGACTTTGCTTTGGGGAAAGTACTGGGTTTGAAACCTGACTCTTCTGCTTAGCAGCCCCTGTCCACATCCTGGGGCACATAGCTTAATCTGTCTCTGCCTCCATTTTCTCATCTGCAACATTTGGATAATAGCAAAGCCTTCTTCCTTGGGTTGTATTAGGAATTCAATAAGTCAAAATGCGTTTAGAATACTGTCAGGCACAGAGCAAGTGCTTGGTATAAATGTCAGTTGCTACTCCTCAGTCTTTCCTGAAAATGGATTTCTGGGGTTCTTCTTCCCTTTCTCCCACTAGCTATTCAGATTTGTTTGACTCTACGCAGTGCATATAATAAATGATAGGCTATAGGTCTCTAGATACTCCTCTGAAAAATGTATAGGAAGAAAGATGACAAAAAAACCAAAGTGTTCACAGTGATCATGTTAATTTAGTAGATTGGGATGGCTTACTTTACAACCCTATTTATTTTCCATGTTTTCTGTAATCTGGTTATGTTAGCCCTGAACTAATAATAATACACAAAAGTCTTATAAGAAAGATCAGGCTGCTATTGCCCAATGATTCCCTCAAGTAGGGCAGAAGAGGGTGGGATGCCTGGGGAGTTTCCCATGTATGCTTGTAGTTGCAGGAGCACATCGTGTTTAATAAGTCTTCAGCAGAAGTATTCCTGAAAGTTAGAAAATGGGTATGTGGGTTCTTGTGAGGCTCTTCTGTCTTTGAGTGTTTCTTTTTCTGTCGTCATTTTCCCATTTTGTCTCTTGCTGCACTCCCTGAGTGGGCCTCTGGCCATCTGTTACTCTTTTTGGTTTCCTCGTATTCCCCTCCCTTTGAGAACCGCTTCTTTCAGTACCACATCTTTCTCCTTTACTTGCTTGTCTCATGGAAATGATGCACACATTTCTACAATTCAAAGTAAAGACTAAATTTTATTATTTTTAATCATAAAAATAAATGTAACTTTCACCCTCAAAAATCTAAATTAAGTTGCCTTGTATTTACTCATATCTAGAATTAATTAACTTCCTTCTCACTAAAGGCTGGGGGAGTGGTCTGTGTGCTGTGTGCTAAGTCGTTTCAGTTGTGTCTGACTCTTTGTGACCCCATGGACCATAGCCCGCCAGGCTCCTCTGTCCATGGAATTCTCCAGGTAAGAATACTAGAGTGGGTTGCTGGGGGTGGTCTTTGATTTCCTAAATCAAAGTACTGAGAATCTTGGGGGACTTGGAAAATTGAGGGAATGTTGAGGTTGAATTTTTCCTCTTTTCTTATTTTGTTTAGGGTTGTCTGCATGGCCACTATCTTGTTATGTGTCAGAATTTTTAAAGTTTTCCAAGCTTAAAGAACAAAATTCTGGAAAATTGTTGTTGTTCACTAGCTAAGTGTCGCCTGACTCTTTGTGATCCCATGGACTGCAGCACGCCAGGCTTCCTTGCCCTTCATTATCTCTTAGTGTTTGCTCAAACTCGTCCATTGAGTTAGTGATGCCATCCAACCATCTCATACTCTGCTGCAGTCTTCTCCTCCTGCCCTCAATCTTTCCCAACATCAGGGTCTTTTCCAATGAGTCTGCTCTTTGTGTCAGGTGACCAAAGTACTGGAGTTTCAGTTCTAGTATCAGTCCTTCCAGTGAATATTAAGGGTTGATTTCCTTTAGGATTGACTGGTTTGATATCCTTGCTGTTCAAGGAACTCTGAAGAGTCTTCTCCAGCATCACAATTCAAAAGCATAAATTCTCCGGTGCTCAGCTTTCTTTATGGCCCATCTGTCACATCTGTACATGACTACTGGAAAAACCATAGCTTTGACTATATGGACTTTTGTTGGCAAAGTGATGTCTCTGCTTTTTAATGCTGTCTAGGTTTGTCACAGCTTTCTTTCCAAGGAGCAGGTGTCTTTTAATTTTGTGGCTGTAGTCCATCTGCAGTGATTTTGGAGCCTAAGAAAATAAAATTTTCTGGAAAATTGCCAAAATACATCTTTAGAAATAGAACTTGGCCAAATTTGACACATTTCCTCAAAAGCCCGTTGATTTTAATTACTTTTTAAAAAACTTCAGGGAGCTTTCCAGTTTTCCTTTTATATGTCCCTTCTCAAGTAATTGTGAATGGAGAAATGGGCTTTCTGCTAAGTTTATTTTATCTACAGGAATTTATTTTTAAGCAGTGGCATGCTGTAAATATCTCAAAATGATACTAATTTCAAAGGAATGTGACAGCAATGTTGCCTGGTATTTACTTGAGAAATATTGCTAATTTCAGTGATGTTTCACAGTCAAATATAAAATCTAGTTGAGGGGATTTAAATAAAGGGATGCCTTCCTATACTTTATTCCACAGTTTGTAATGTTTTTCATCTCCAACCACAATGTCTGGTTTGAACATAACATAAATATTTATGTGTGTTCTTTCTCTGGTATAAGGAAGTCTAGTTTACTTATGGTAAAATCTAGATTGATTGATTGGGTGTAAGGAATCCTCCTGCCAATGCAGGAGACCTGGGTTCCATCCCTGGTGTGGGAAGATTTCCTTAGCGAAGGGAATGGCTACCTATTCCAGTATTCTTGCCTGGAGAATTCCATGAACAGAGGAACCAGGAGGGCTACAGTCCATGGGGTCACAGAGAGTCAGATGTGACTGAACCACTAACACACATAACTGGCATTTAGTAATTACTTTTCAAAGGGATTTATCAGAGGAATTCTGTAAAAAGGAAACAACATATATACTACTATTGAGTAAGACAGCAGTTCTGAAAGGTCTGTATTATCACTGACCCACCAGGCATAGATGAGATCTTATAGCTTGTCTGTTTCACTTCATATACACCAGTACATCGAGGAAGAGAAATTTGTTGGATTTAGCTGATGCATGCCAAGGGGACGGCATGAGTTGTTTGAGAAATAGTGGTCAAACTGTCAGCCCAACCTTAATATTGGCCATTTGTTGATAATTTTAAAAAGAAACAGAAAAATGTAGGTAAAATGCAACAGGAAACTGTTTCGTATCTCATGGACTTTGGGATGAAAGTGTTGACAGCTTCTCCCCTTGGATGGATAAGTGCCCCTTGCTTACCTTAAGTCAGCAGCCCTGTCGGACACTTGATACCTCGGGGCTTCACCTTCTGTGATTCTACTCCAGCTCTGCATTTGCCCTCCTGGCAGCCGCGCCTGTGTGTTGATCTTCTCTTCCTAGAACAGTTAATAACCACAGCAGATGCTGGGAGCCCAGTTCCGCAGTCATGCAGCTGTTAATGTGTCCAGTTAGATTTCTTGAAAGAATTAATTTTTAGGATCTCACGCTGAGGGCTACAAGTATAATGGGATTTAGAAGGAAACATGATTTCGTGGGAGTTTGCGTTGGATGTTGCAACAGATGTAACACGAAGGTAGCATGGCAGCTGAAGGGAGTTCTGTAGTAAAATTCCCATTTATCCTGAAACCAGGCAACTCAGAAGGTCCAAGACTACTAAGAAACACTCGATTTTGGATATTTTGTACTAAAAAAAAAAAAATCACCTTAAGAACATTATAGAAAGTTTAGGAAAAGAAACTAAAAGAAGACACTTCTTGAGCCAGCTAACTGTAAAATATCAACTATGACCATTTCTGAATATTCCTTTTCAAGCTTTCTGTGTGTTTCTTTTGGAATGATTTAATCATAGTGCTCACATATTTTCTATGTTACTACAGGTTTTGAAATAAATTTTATAGTTGTGTATTCTGTTGAGTACAACCATTTCCTGAAGCACCTCCTGTTTATTGGGCATTTGGGTTGCTTCTACCACTTTGCTGCTGTAAAATAATGATTCTATGATGAATATTTTTGTACATTGAGCCTTTTCTGTACTGTGGGTGATCTGCTGATGGTGGCTGTTGAGAATGTGCTGGATGGGTCAGTGATTGTGTTGAGTGTTCGGATGTACCCTTGTTTAATCAGTGGGGGGTGTAGTGACTGGATGGAGAGGGCTGGGGAAGTGGGGGTCTGGGATGACTCCTGAGTTTCCAGCCTGTGTGACGTTGTGAATGGTTGGCACAGATAGGCTGAAAGTAGTGGGTTTCACTTGGGATGCGGGGCCTCCAGACAGAGAGTGGGATTTAACAGATCCACGAAGCACAGACACTAGGGCTCAGGGACAGGCCAGGGACTGAGGTCTGGATGGAGGACCATCAGCGTCTAGGTGTGATCGAAGCTGTGGATGTTGTGAGGGTCACTTAGAGTGAGGAGGGAGGAATGGAGAAGGTGGCTGATAGAAGTCTGGGAGACACTGTTTTGTGACAAGTGGACAAAGGAGAAGAAGCTGCTGAGGAGGAGGAGGAGGTGGGGGTGGGAAGTGGACAGCCAGGAAGAAGTGGCCAGAGGGAAGGCAGGGCTAGAGAGAGGTTTTAGGAAGAAGTGCGGTGGGCAGCAAACAGGTGGTGACACTGTACTTGAAGATGTTTCAGTGGCATGTGCTGAGTGAGCTCTAGATGCCTAGGAAGGATGGCAAAGGTCAAGGTCAAAGGTCGGGTGCATCAGAAAGCTTGGCTGTGGAGGAAGAGAGAAGTAGGCAGTCTTATAAGGGGTTATAGAATGTCGTTTAATCTGCATGCGCTGCTGTGACAAAATGCTATGACTGGGTGTTGTACACAGCAGAAAAATATTTTCTCACAGTTCTGCAGGCTGGAAGTCCAAGATCAAGGAGTCAGCAGGTTTGGTTTCTTTGAGGCCTCTCTTCTTTTTTTAAAGAATTGTGGCTTTGCTTTTATTTATTTATTTTTTTAATTTTTCAGTGGGTTTTGTCATACATTGATATGAATCAGCCATAGAGTTACACGTATTCCCCATCCCGATCCCCCCTCCCACCTCCCTCTCCACCCGATTCCTCTGGGTCTTTCCAGCCCACCAGGCCCGAGCACTTGACTCATGCATCCCACCTGGGCTGGTGATCTGTTTCACCATAGATAATATTCTTGACTTACAGATGATCACCTTCCCACTGGACCTTGTAGAGGCATCCCGCAGTCTATGCTGGCTGTGTTCCTGTTACATTACGAGGACACCAGTCATGTTGGGTTAGGGTCCACCCTAACAGCTTCATTTTAACTTAATCGCTTGTTTAAAGGCCCTGTCTCCAAGTGTTGTTGATGTTGAGTCCCCCAGTCATGTCTGACTTGTTTTGGAGCCCCATGAACTGCAGCCCGCCAGGCCCCTCTCCTTGGAATTTTCTAGGCAAGAATACTGGAGTGGGTTCTCATTTCCTTCTCCAGGGATCTTCTCGACCCAGGGATAAAATGTGGTAAAGAGAGGTAAAGATTCCACTTGCAATGCAGGAGATGCAGGTTCGATTCCTGGATGGAGAAAGATCCCCTGTCCCACACTCTGAAGTGCTAGGGGTTAGGGCCTCAGCATATGAATTTAGCATTGGGGTGAAGGCACAGTTCAGCTCCTAACAGGTGGATTCTAGATCTGATGACACGCTTGTTCTTTCTCCTTCCTCCACACCCCCATCCTGCACACCGTTGACCCTCACACAAAGCCCACGAGTGTGGCTGTGGTGACCTTTGCTCTAGTCTTATCCTCATCTCCCCCGGTCTCTTGGTGTCCAGGTGTTCTAGGATTTAGGGCTTGGCTGGCTTTATTCTCTTCCTGGAATCAAGTTCATTTATTTGTCTTCAACTCTTCCTCAGCTCTAACTCAATCTCATATAGCAAAGCATTCATTCTCTCAGGTGTAAAATTTGTGTCTGGTTAACCCTGTAGTAAATTTAATTGATGCTCAGACTAAACCATTCTGTAATCTTGCCCTCATGGCTGCTCATTTCACAGTTTAAAAAAAAAAAACAAAAACAAACCATAGTGGAAACATTGATTTAGTCAGGGTTCAGTCAAAATTTTTATGAGTTTCCCTCATATTTTACAAATTAATGCTCCCCCCCCAAGTTTCGATTTGGATTCCCCGCCCCCCCAAGAGCCCATGTCAGTTAAAATAAGACTTGAGTGGGTGGCTATCCCAGTAGTGCCTGGGGGCAGAACTGTTTGGGTAGATATGGTATTACTGCCTTTTTTCTCCAGATGTGGGTGTTTTTTTTTTTGGAATTAAAAGTATATAGAAGTGTATAGGTTCTCCTACTAGATGTAGATGAGGGAGGCTTTCCATGCGTGGTATTGGTGAAGGAGTTGGGGTTGAACTGTGAGTATATGTTATTTAAAATGGTTGCTCACTTTGGAGTGTCTGTATGTGTGTTTACATAGTGTTTCTCTCAGTAGTCTATTGAAATGTATCAGCATGATTTCTACATAACAGTTCATATTTTTATTGAAAAGGCTACCAGATTTCTCAAAGGAGATAAATTATGTATAGATTTACTGTTTGGCTACCTAAAATAGAAGCACCCAGATTTTTCTGGGCAGGCTTGAGAGGAACATTTATCTCTGTCGACAGCTTTAAAAGAAGTATATAATTTTAAAGTATGAAACTCAAATTTAGTTTTTAATAGTAACTTCTGTGTTTTTTCTTTCTATCTTTGAGAGGTAGGTTATTGGAATGACATGTGACCTTGTACTCTTGACTCTATGTCTGGTTGTGGGTTTGAAGTGTTATTTTTGTGCTTTCTTAAATGACTTAAGCACTTCTGACTGTACATTTGGGACAGAATAAATATGGTAGTTGGATATGTTTTGAAAAACCAACTAGATTTTTAGCCTGGTAATATGATAGTGCTGTTCCTTCTTATAACTGTCTAGGGTCATAGCTTTAAAAAACTCTTTAAGCTCCTAGTGACCTCCAGATTGGCTGGTTAGCTGGCCTTCTTTTCCTTTGTGAAATGTATCAGCTGATGCCCCTAACGCAGGAAATGCCAAGTTGGAGGGCCATCCTGGAGTGTGCTCTTGAGTTTCCCCTCTTACCAGTCTATGCTTCTCTGGACTCAGCTGTGTTTATTTCAAGTCTATTTATGCCAGTTTTACGTATTCTTATAGTTAAATGTTTTTAAAATGTATGCAGAAAGAATTGTTTCTACGAAAATTCATTTGATTATTTTATAAACCACCTGATAAGAATAAGTTTCTAAAAATGATTACAGCTGATTTAGGAGTAGCTGAAGTAGCTAAAGGATTTGCTGTTGTTTAATTGCCCAGTCATGTCTGATTCATTGTGACCCTGTGGACTGAACCCGCCAGGCTTCTCTATCCATAAGATTTCCCAGGCAAGAATACTGGAGTGGGTTGCCATTCCCTTCTCCAGGGGATCTTCCTGCCCCAGGGATTGAACCTGTGTCCCCTGCTTGGCAGGCAGAGTCTTCACTACTGAGCCACCTGGGAATCCCAGAGGATTTGGGAGAGCATAAAGTAAGTGTTCCCATTAAAATTGTCAGTTATTTAGCATAAGCAGATTAACTTGTGATTATGTAAAACCTGAGAATCTTAGTGACTCAAATAAGCACACTCACAGGGGGTGAGCCATTATAGGTGAGGCGGGAGGTCTGCCCATGTGGCCATGGTCCTCAGTCCAGGGTGCATGTGATGGAGTTGTGCCCTCTGAAACACTGCTTACCCTGTGGCAGAGGAAGGGCAGATGTGAAACCTTAGCTATACACCTGAATTCAGCAACCCCGTAGAGAAGAGTAGTGAGCATTTGTCAGGAACACTGCAGTCCACCCCACATTGCATCCCAGGTGTCTTTATAGCCTCACCTTTCTTTGAAGAATTTAGACCTGGAAAGTGATGCCATGGAGGATGTTTTACAAGAGACCACTGGAGGCTACAGTCAATGGACATAGACTCAGAAGGCCTCAACACTACAGAAAAAGATTGGAAAATAAATATATATCTTTATAGGGTTAATTTAAAATAATAGGTTTAGGGGGACTTCCCTGGTGGTCCACTGGTTAAGACTGTGCTCCCACTGCAGGCGACCCGGGTTCCGTCCCTGGTTGGGGAACTAAGGTCCCCATGCTGCTGCTAAGACCCGGTGCAACTAAACACATATATTAAAAATAATATTAATAGGCTTTGGTATATATCATTTACTTATGACTTACTTCCAACCTTAACTGACCTTTTTAAAAAAACAACCAGCCAAACATAAGCATTAGGATGAAAAAGGACCTGAGTCTTAAATCCTCCTCTCTCTCTGTGCTCTCCCATCAAGTTGGTTTCCCACCTCTTATGATAGATTTGTCTGTTCTTTCTCTTGCACTTATCTTCTTGTTTCATTTCTATTAGTTCTACCCTAGTTCTTATTCCTGACTTCTAGATTCATGCCCCAACTGAATTTCCTGCTGCTAGCTTGTACAGTGCATTTATGCAAGTAGAAAAAGGTGTGCTTTAGGGCAATCACAGCCCCTCAGGAGCTTGACTTGATGTCAGTCCCCACATTACCCCTTGGCTGGCCCATTTTTATGCAGTGCTTGAACTGAACACTGCACAGAGCAATCCCACTTTCTGCTTCTACTCACTCCCCCAACAAATTCAGATTATTTCTGATCAAATTTCAAATTTTGTTGTCTCCATGTCTGCTCAAAAATTTTTGATGACTTCCCATCATCTCTAACGGCTGTCCTCAACTTCATTTTCCATCCGACTATCACCAGTGACTGCCAGTCACACTTGTTGCCCCCTGGATGCACTGATACCAGTAATGACTGCAAGAGGCAGGCTGTGTGATGCCCCCTCCTCTCTCCCCTGCCTCGCCCCCCCCACCTCAGCTCTGCCCCAGCTCTTCTTTCCTCCCAGCCTCACTGCCCCACAGGACGTGAGATTAGCTGTCTCCTGCTGCTGTTCTGTCTAGACACCATCTTCTGAATAGGTTTTGTACCTCTTGTTTAAGTTATTCTCTCTTTAATCACATTCTGAGTGCTCAGTTGCTTCAGTCCTGTCCGATTCTTTGAGACCCTGTGGACTGTAGCCCACGAGGCTCCTCTGTCCATGGGGATTCTCCAGGCAAGAATACTGGAGTGGGTTGCCATGCCCTCCTCCAGGGGATCATCCTGACCCAGGGATCAAACCTGCATGTCTTGGACGAGATCGGGCACGTTCAGGGTGGTATGGCCGTAGACAAACCTGCATCTCTTAGGTCTGCTGCATTGGCAGGTGAGTTCTTTACCACTAGTGCCACCTGGGAAGCCCCTAATCACATTCTAGTAATCATATCCTACTCATCCTCAAGAAGGATGGTCAAGTTTCACCTCTTCAGCCATCCTTCTGTGATTCTCCTAGACCATGAAAATAGTTCACGTTTGAACATAGATGGTAGTCTCTATATTCTTTTTATAGTGAATTATCAGCCCTATGTGAGTGCTTGTTTTTTTTTAGATTTTTTTTTTTATTTTGATGTGGACCATATTTAAAGTCTTTGTTGAATTTGTTACAATTTTGCTTCTGTTTTATGTTTTTTGGCTTGCTGGCCTTGCAAGCTATGTGGGTTCTTAGCTCTGCCCACCAGGGGTTGAGCCTGCCTGGCATTGGAAGGCAAAGTCTTAACCACTGGGCCGCCAGGGAAATCCTTGAGCACTTGTTTTATTCGTTGCATTGCTCCTAAGAATTTTTTTCACCCAGCTAGTTTGCCAGTGACGGGAAGCAGGGAAGGGTCTCTCGTTCCTTGTTCTTCCAGTACCTTTGCATCCTAGGGGCACAGGTCAGAGCAGGAGGCTGTGATTGGAAGAGTCCAGCCTGGTTAATCATATAATGCAGTTCTGGATGGAAGCTGAGGCTGCGTCTTCCTAGCCACAGGATATTGAACTACTTTCCCCCTCTTATCTGTTTGCAAAATATTTGTTGTACTTGGTGTGTTTTCCCTGTCACAACGAATGTTTGTCTCTCCCTTTCATATGAACTGAATGCTAGAGTGCTGGTTACATTGGTGGAAAAAACAATGGAGAAGAAAAGTTGGTAAGCAGTTTTAATTTCTAAACTCGGATGTCATAATTGTGTCATTTAAAGAGAACTCCGTAGTTTTTAGATCTACCTGCCTACCTACTTATCTAATGAGAGACATGATTAAGGATAGAGTGTAAATTTAAGGTGTTTAGTTAGGCCTTTTGAGTTGATGCTGTACAATATTAAAATGTGGTAGTTTGAAAGTTGGTGCATTTGGTTTTAAATTCAGTAATACTTCCCAAATGAGCAAAAACTAGAAAAAAATTATTCCAGAAAATACTTCCAAATTCTAATCTGATTGCTAATTTTAGTCAATTTAGGTGAAGTAACCCCAGTGTAATTTAGCTATTTTCTTTAAAAATTCTTTTTCAGTGACAAAGTCATTTTGCCTTCTCAATTTACATATCAGTGTCATTTTGGTAACATGTTAGCTGTTTTTGTTTGATCAGTTCTCAACTAATAAACATTCATGAAGCCCTAACGTAAATGTATAAACTTCTCTGTCTTTGATTAAATAGTGTGGATATGTAACTATCCACTAAAGTGGTTTAGTGGATAATGCTTGAAGAAGCTTCTGAATTTTTATTATTCCAAAAATACTTTTTCTTAACCACAAGCACAGAGACATTACTGAAGAGGTAGTGTTGAGTGATGCATATTTTTCTTTTACTGTAGCTTCTTTTTCTTTAATTCTTATTAGAGTATAGTTGGTTTTATATAGATTTCTTGATTTTTAATTTTAGATCCCTTTTTGCTTTCATAACTAGATACATTTGTTAAAACAGCCAGTGCCATTTTGCAGCTAAGCGCGTAGTTGTAAACAGAGAACATGGTCACGTGTCCCGATGCCTTTCCTGATGGTGATCCTGTGATTTTGTGCATTTCCTTCTGTGCTGTGTGTGGTTATTCCCTTTATATATATATATATATATTTTTTTTTTTTTTTTTTTCTTCTTTTTTGGCTGGTGAGGTCAGAACAAAGAGAGCTGCGTTCCTTTGTGTCTGAGTAAGTGTCATTGGGAAAGTTTTCTGTGGCCTGGCATTTTTGGTTTTTCACATTCTTTGTAATCAGACCCGTGATTGCTTACCCTGAAATGAAGGAAGTCAGTCTTTCCCAGTTGAGCTGTTCATGCTGAGTCAGTAATGATGGGAGCTGGGACAAGACTTAGGAGACGCTGTGTTCAGCCCCTCTGTGGGGAGACTGAGGCTCAACGTTGGCAGTGCACCGGGTCTCCCTGCGCTACTGCAGAGCTGTCTACAACATGGAACTCGGGGGATTCTTTCTGAGCCACTGTGGTGTTCATTCCAACCTCTTGTCTGTTGCAGAATGCAACAGCTGATGTTTCCCAGAGAGATCCTTTGCTTCCTTACCACAGAGAGTGCACTAAATTCAGTACATTTCCCTCCATTGTCACTGAAGAGGGCCTGGGTGACGCAAGGAGCCTTTTTTAAGGAAAGTAGTTTTGCTTTGGTGTACCCCAGGCTATTTCATGTGAGTGTCTTTGTTCAGCCAAGTGTCCTCAAATATTGACATATAGGGGCCCCCAAACTACTGGGTACAAGGAACCCTACATGTGCGGCTCCCAGGTGCAAATCACTGTACTTTGAACTATAGGGGAACAGCTTGCGTGCTTGGATGGTCTGATCAAGTATACAGAGAACAGAGAGAAGGACTCCAAACCATGTAAGCAAGGGAGGGGCTCGGGACAGGAGAGCTTGGGTGCAGGTGTTAGCGTGTGGGACGAGACTGAGACCCTCTGATTAACAGGCCGGTTCATCTGGAAGGAAAGTTGGATTTCCCCTGGTGGCTGTGTTCTGTTCAATAACCACTGGTCGCATTTGGGGTCTGAGCACCAGCCAGGAGCTAATCAGAGCCGTCAGGAGTGCCAGTTACACGCGAGCCCTTTTACGTTCACCTGGGGATTCCAGGGTGTCAGGTTTGCCAATCTAAACACGCTGGACTTCTTGGAAATTTTTTTAATCCGTCATGAGGGAACGGATTGAGAGGCCTATTGGTTGTAATTTGCAGGTCCCAGTGCAGCTGAGTTTGTGTTTCTTACTATAACAGTGGTTTATAGTTTTTGGCTCCTTTGTCCCTCAGGAAGTCATGGGCCTTTTCAGACATTAGCTCATGAGTTCTCATAATGTCCAGTGTGAGTGGGACGGCACGACCATAGGTTCCCCCTAAAGCCAGGACGGCTTGTCTTCCATTCCCGATGGGTACCGCGCTGAGGAAGGGGGTGGAGAAGAGGCGGGGAGGTGGGTGGCGTTCTCTGAAGGCACCCTGTCCTTTGGCAGTTGTTCTGCCATGACTCTGCAGAACTTCCTCCGGGAAGTGACGGTGGAGACAGTGCTCTTGGCTGCGTGCCTCTCGGGGTACTGACCTCCGTGGGATGCCCACTGCACAGGAGGCAGTGCTCGAGGTTATTTACATGGACACACGGGCCCGGAGGCCTCAGGGCCGAGCAGGGGAGAGGTTAGGAGAAGCAGGCGCTAGGGAGGGGGAGAACTGGCATCTGGTGACAGCCTCCTGGGAGTCGGGCTTTGCTTTCTCAGAAGAGAAGTAGACTGGATGTTGTCATCCCTGAGTTTTTAGATCAGAAACTCAAATTCCAGAGATGAATTTCCTTGGATGCAAGCTTGGGTCAGTGATTCAAAGCCTGTGATGTTCCATGTTGGGTGGATCAAATGCGAATTCTCAGTCATGGTAAACTCTTGCTACTAAACTTGTGAAAAGTTACTGTTTCCCAAGTCAAGCTTCTCTTTAAGAACTGTGCAGTATTCTGAAGTTTGATGACTTAGGAATCAGAGTGAAGGATGTGTGTGTAATATAATGAGTGTGAAAGTCTATACTCTTAGACCCATTAGGAAAGCTTGCTCTTCACCCTGGCTCTTCCAGAAACCAAATATGCAACATCTCCTGGGTCCATTTCTATCTCTGGTAAAATAAGGATTTGCCTGGGATCCTAAGAAATTTTGCTCATACATCAGAAGAGGTAGTTTGTAGTTTGTAATCCAAAACCTTCAATGTTGTCATAGCAGCCAGTTATTTTTGATTCAAAAGTCTTTCACATAAATTATAAAGTTCTGTCTAGATGCTATCTTTCAAATCCTTAATAACTGGACCGTGCCCGGGGTTGAGGGTAGCCCAGCTCCTGGCTGATGGCTTTGATTGATAAGGCCAGCCTTGCTATACACAGACAGAAACAAACCTTGACATTGACACTGAGTGGTTCCTGGCCCATCTCTGCCTATTCAGAAGTACCCTCTGGGGTGTGGATGCTTAGATACCCAGAAAGTTGCAATAATTGCCTTTTGCATTCACAGAGCTTTTTAAGATCTGGGTCTGGCTTTGTAGTTTATGGACTTTTGTATGGTTTTAGTTGTTTGTTTTCATTCCCAGTTCAAATCTATTCCATTTTATCATTGCCTGATAACTTAATGTCTTATGTATTATCCATAGTTGGAACTCAAGACAACAGTTATTGTATGAAAACTGCCCAGTTAGTTAGGCCTATTTCTTTCCTAAATCTAAGATGCTAACAAAGGCCTTCCTACTAGCAGTCTATTAAATATCCTTAACAAAACGCTTTAGAGAAAGATGGATAAAACCTCAGTATGTAGTGGCTTTAACAGTGGAAGACAGGATTGGAAAATCAGATAACTATGTGAAGTAAAGCCGTGAGTCAGCATCCCGTATACTATGAGCTTCTCTAAGGAGTGTGTTGATAGGAATGAAATTGGTACCGTCTGAGCCTTTTCACAAATGCACGTCGTGGCCCATTTGCTTAGACTTGGGGGAGCCCTGCACAGCTCCCTGTGTGGCCCACCCGCCCCTCTTCTCCTTTAAGAAACACTCTGCTTGAGCAAACTGTCCTAAAGAATGCAGTTTTCATTCCACTTGCCCTTAACTTCACAAATACTGAGAAAGTGTTTTGGCCTTCAGTTTCTAAGCCAGGTCTTTCTTATTCCTGGTGAACCTCATGAGGCTCTCTGGTAGGAAGGGTAGAGCTAATGGAAACAGCCCTGGAAGGAAAAATGGGCTGAGTCAGTCCCACGTGCATCCATCTACCTGTTCCGCACACCAGCGCCCCGTGCACCCTCCCTTGGCCAGGCAGCGGGGGTCTTCACATGTGGGGAGCTCAGGCTTTCTCCAGAGGCCGGAGGAGACCAGCAGGCTGACAGTTGTGCTGGATGTGTAGGGCTTGCTCGGAGCACATTGCCTTTGGCGAAGGGCTGCTCATACCGGTTTAAGTCAGCGGGGATTTATTTAAGACAAGCAGCTCAGCTGATCTGTGGAGCAAAGGCCTACAGCTAGAACCACTTTTCTGTCTGTCCCAGGAGGTCCCTCATGTGAGGTTTGCTTTAAGGGGTTGACAGACTTGGTCAAGGAGCAGTGAGAACGAGGAGGAGGGCTGGAGTCCAATTGTGGAGTCATGTCAGCTCTGATGAGGAAGTGTTTTTATATTTGATAAAATATCCATAACATATCATGACCATTTTAACCTTTTTAAATGTGCAGTTCAGTGGCATTGAGTATATTTACAGTGTTGTGTAACCATCAGCTCCATTGGTCATCTTCCCAAAGTGAAACCTTGTAACTGGTTAAACAGCAACTTCCCTTTCCCTCCTCCCTCAGCCCCTGGTAACCACCGTCCTAGTTTCTGTCTTCATGAATTTGACTGCTCTGCTGCTGCTAAGTCACTTCAGTCGTGTCCGACTGCTCTAGGACCTCACATAAGTGGAGTCATGCAGTACTTGCCCTTTTGTGACTGACTTATTTCAGTTGGTCAGAAGGTAAAGAATCTGCCTGCGATGCAGGAGATCTGGATTTGATCCCTGGGTCAGGAAGATCCCCTGCAGAAGGGAATGGCAACCCACTCCAGTATTCTTGGGGCTTCCCTGGTGGCTCAGATGGTAAAGAATCTGCCTGCAGTGTGGGAGAACTCTGCAATGCAGGAGACCTGGGTTCAATCCCTAGGTCAGGAAGATCCCCTGGAGGAGAAAATGGCAACCCACTCCAGTGTTCTTGCCTGAAGAGTTCCATGGACAGAGGAGCCTGGCAGGCTACCATCCATGGGTTCACAAATGAGCGACTAACACTTTAACCATTTCAGTTAGCAAGATGTCCTCAGGTTTCATCTGTGCTATAACATGTGTCTGAATTTGCTTTTTTTCTTAAGGCTGAATGATGTTCCATTGTTTGCCATATTTTGTTTTGTGAATAATGCTGCTTTGAACATGAACATATGAGTCCCTCCTTTCAAATTCTAAAGTAGAATTTCTGGGCCACAAGGCAGGTCTCTGATATTTTTGAGCATCTCCTAAGGAATTTGAATATTAAAAGATGCTGGAGAGTTATTGGAGAATTTAGGGCTTACCTGATCAATGGAGAAGGAAATGGCAGCCCACTCTAGTATTCTTGCCTAAAGAATTCCGTGGATAGAGGAGCCTGGTGGGCTTCAGTCCATGGGGTCACAGAGAGTCAGATATGACGGAGTGACTTCACTTACCTGATCAAACTGTGATTTAGAAAGGCAACTTGGGCGGTGTTGTGCGTGGGTGGGCGGAGGAGGAGGCCTGGCAGAGGCAGTGGTGAAGACAGCTTAGGAGGTTGCTGCTTTCAAGGGTGAGAAATGATGAAGGCTGAACTGGGGCAGTCCCGGTGGGGAAGGGTAGGAAGGGATGGAGCAGGAGTGATTAAGCTGATATAATCAAGGTGATACATTGTGTGGGGAGTTAGAGACAGGGAGAGGCCAAGGGTGAGGAAACTGGATCAGTTGTGACTGTGGAATTTAGGGGGAGTAAGATGGTTTTGTTTTTGTTTCTGGTCTTGTGGTGTGCAATGGTAGAAGAGATGTGAATGTGTACTGGTATGTTAGAAACAGCCAAGTGGTAGAGATGACTGGCGGGCAGGCTGTTGATACTATGGTTTGCTAATTTGGGGGTGGAGAGATGGTAAAGAGGGGCTTGCTTGGTGGGTGAGAGGGTAAAGAATCCGCCTGCAGTGTAGGAGACCTGGGTTCAGTTCCTGGGTCTGGAAGATCCCCTGGAGAAGGGAATGGCTACACACTCCAGTATTCTTGCCTGGAGAATTCCATGGACAGAGGAGCCTGGTGGGCTCCAGACGATGGGGGTGCAAAGAGTCAGCCATGATTGAGTGACTGAGCGCACACACAGAAGGTGAAGAACAGAGGGGCAGGCGGCCATCCAATTTGGCTGAATTTTAAAGTGTTGGATATTGTTGGTTTAGCTCCAGAGTTTCATAGCTCCTATAGATCTATTTCACATTCCTACCTGAGGCAGAAATACTTACATTGATCAATTTATAAAGCCAGAAATGATGGCCATTTCATTGGTTATAAAAATCAGATTTTCTAAGGATTCTAATGAATCCAGAAGGATTTAAACTAAAGCATGAGGCTGTTGGATTTGGCTTATGTTCTTTTTGTTCATCTACATTTTCTGATTTCTTTTTTCCTTTCGCGAACTCATATTGCTTTCAATCATTAAGATGGTCATTTGACATTTCAAAAGTCACCTGTTTTTGTCTCGACTCTTACTAGACTGAGCTCCTGGGGAGTGTATGGGACAAGAAGGTACCATGATTATTCAGAGTGTCCCTAGCACTTAACACAATGCCAGGGACCAACAGGGCTGAATAGTGTAAGCGGTGGTTGAACCGAATTGAATGGAAATTTAATCAGACTTTTCTCAAAGATGAGGTTGGTGCTATTTTGAAAGATCCAGGAAGGAAGTTTCAGGTTTTTTTTAGCCCATTATGTTAGGTATTGAACCATGTCCTATAGACTTGGCCTCTCTTTTGCCTTTGTTTTGCTATCAGGATTTGCTGACTCTTATTTTATTCATGAAATCTTGCCACATTGGCCTTGTTTTCTTAGTTAAATATGTTTCTCATGTTATCCTTAAAAGCATTAGCGATGTCTTTGGGAGCCAAATAGCTCAATTCTGTTTCCTGTCCTTTGTTGATAGTATTGTGTTTTTAGAGGAATGGATCAAAGTGGCTTGAAGCCACAGTCATTATTTTGCCTTCTGATTGGCTGGGAGGGAACCACCCAGCCCAGGATGGCAGCTGTGAGAACGCGCAGTATTGAACAACTCAGTTGTCAACCATAAATTTGCATACTTGTTTTCCTTTTGTGTTTGTCTGAATGCCTGCCATGTGCCAGAGGGCGTGCACTGTGCCTTTGGGGACATAAAGATGAATAAGGGTGACTCTTGACACCATGGAGCTGATTCTCCAGAAAAGGGGCTCAAAGCATAAAAGACTACGGCATAAGGAGGTTAATGAGGGGAACTCGAGTCAAATAACAGTGGCTACTATGGTAAGAAGGCTCCCCGAAGGCTCTGCTTCTGATGTATATTATAATAGATGTATTTCAAAGACGTCCTCATTTATCAGAGCAGTAGATAACCTGCTTTCATTAAGTTTTCCTGCAAGTGGCTTTTATAGCTTTGCTTAAGAAATTCTTTCACATTAAAAAATTTATTTATTATTTATATCATTTATTTATTTTTTTGGCCATACTGGGAGACTTGCAGGGTCTTAGTTCCCCCATAAGGGATTGAACCTGGGCCGTGGTAGTGAAAGTGTCATTAAGAGTCCTAACCACTGGACTGCCAGGAAATTTCCATTATTTACTGTTTTTTTAAGTTGAATGGCTCAGATGGTAAAGAAACTGCCTGGAATGCTGGAGAACCAGGTTCAATCCCTGGGTGGGAAGATCCCCTGGCGAATAGAATGGCGACACTCTGTAGTGTTCTTGCCTGGAGGAATCCTTGGACAGAGGCGCCTGGTTGATGACATCCATGGGGTTGCAAAGAGTCAGACCCGACTGAACCACTAACACTTTTTTTCATAGTTGATTTACAATGTTGTGTTAGTTTCTGGTGTGCAAATGATTCAGTTTTATATGTTTTATATTCTTTTTCATATTTATATTCATTTTCATATTCCTTTCCATTATGGTTTATTATAGGGTATTGAATATAATTTCCTGTACCATACAGTAGGACCTTGTTGTTTATCTGTTTTATGTAATAGTAGGTTGTAGTCCAAGGTTTTTTCAAATTTAAAATTGTGTTCATAAATTAATGTTAATCCTTTTTAACCATTGCCCAGCTCAGCTCTGATTTGAGAATGTTCTTTCAGATTCTACAGTAAAACTTTCAACTTAAAAATACACATTTGCTCTCATCTGTGGCATTCTGAGGCTTTTGAGTAACGTAGGGGACTAACAGATAATATATTTCAGCTTAAAATACATCTTAGTCAGTCATTAAATTACCAATTACTTTGGAATAAGTTTTAGTGTTGCTCTTTTGATGTCAATAGTAGAATGGCCATGCTCTTCATAAGGATCTACTGTATGGTTTGGCCATGTCTGTGTGGGGCTGTTGGCTTGGGGAATGCTGGTCTTTACATCCCTAGGCATAGACAACGTGGTAGGTGACTTGTAATTTAAGTTTGGGGCTGGGTGGACTACTCATATATAAATGTTAGGTTATAGATGGCATTTTAAGATGCTGTGGGATGTTTATGTTTCATTCTTTTGGATTTTGAGGGATTTTTGAAATGGTGCTTTTCAGATTTTAAATGGTATTTTTATGCTGCAAAAGATGCCAGTAAATGAATTGATGTACACTGCAATATAGGTAGTAAGTTTTTGAGATGAGAGTAAGTGGGGGAAGGAATGGTTGTGATAATACATTTTGTTTTTCTTGGATGGACAAACAGGTGAAAAGAGCTTGTGCAACCATGAAGTCACCTGTTATCAGTTGGTGAGCTTCTGGCAGGGCTAAACCAGTGCCCTGAGGTGGAGGTCCTGCCTCCAGCTTCCCCAGTGGTCCTCTAAGGCTCCGCCAGTCATTGTATTTTGTGGATTGCTTTCTCCAAGGTTGGGAGAAAAAGATTGGTTTCACATAATATTGAAGATCGAACAGTGGCTTAATACTTATATTGGGCACAGTACTTGGTGTTCAGATCAGGCAAGGATTTTGGTTGGATGCAATGCAGAAAGGATGTAGGAACTCACAGAATTGCTGAAAGGTCAGAGGACCAGGGAGGATACAGGCAGGAACCTGTATACCAGGGATACCAGGTATATATACAGGGATACCAGGCAGTATCCCAGACTGGGGGACTGGGCAGCGGGCTCCATAGCAGAAGCCAGGGCCCGAGAACCACCTGGTCTTCATGCTGCTGTCTGTCATCCTGTCCAGGGACTCCTGGTCATAGAAGGATGTGATTGGCTGTGCATAAGCCATGTTCGGGCTTTCCAGGTCTCTCAGTGGGTAAAGAGTCTGCCTGCAGTGCAGGAGATGTAGGAAACTGGTTTGATCCCTGGATCAGGAAGCTCCTCTGGAGAAGGGCATGGCATTCCACTCCAGTATTCTTGCCTGGAGAATCTCACGGACAGGGGAGGCTGGCGGGCTACAGTCCATAGGGTTGCAAAGAGTTGGAGACAAGACTGAAGTGACTTAGCACGCACACACTCACACAGGCCATGTTCTTTGGGGGTGGAGAAAGCACGTCTGTCTCCTTCGAATTCTGTAGTGAGAATTGGGCATTACTTCTCGCTAGTTACTTGTCATAAGGTAACTTGGACTCCCTGAAAGGGGGAGAAAAAGTAAAAGTAAAATTTGCTCAGTTGTGTCTGACTCTTTGCCACCCCATGGACTGAATGAAGAACAGACTCCACGGACTAGCCCACTGGGCTCCTCTGTCCGTGTCCTGGAGAATCCAGGCAAGAATGCTGGAGTGAGTTGCCATTCCCTTCTCCAAGGGATCTTCTTGACCCAAAGATCAAACCTGGGTCTCCTGTATTGCAGGTGGATTCTTTGCTGGAATAGGATTGTATACAAGATAGTGTCTCCATTAAAAAAAAAAAAAAAGGCAATGTCTCCTCTGGCTCCCGTTATGGCTGCCCAACACCCACATATGCCTTTCTTTCCATACTTCGGCTTAAGAAAATAAAATGCTCCAGCCAGCATTGTGCAGCTCTTGCCTGTGTGGCTGAAAACATAGTTGCCCCTCCACAGAGGGCATCAAGAAGATCTCTTGTGTCTGTTGTCTTCTGTGGCCCCATCTAAAGTGGAGTGTAGGGGATGATGGCTTTGTCATGTTTTAACAGTTCTTGTTTTTAGTTTGTTTTATGAGTTAGAGGTCTTGGTTTTAATTGTCTTAAAGATTAAGCATTCGTCACTGTCAGCCAGACTCCCTTAAAAATGTTATTGGCTTACAAGGTTTACTGCTTCCATGAACTAATAAAAAACAGTACGTGCATGCTAAGTCGCTTCAGTCTTGTCCGACTCTTTGTGACCCCCTGGACTGTACCCCGCCAGGCTCCTCTGTCCATGGGATTCTCCAGGTGAGAAGACTGGAGTAGGTTACCATGCCCTCCTCCAGGGAATCTTCCCGAAACAGGGATCAAACCCATCTCTTACATCTCCTGCATTAGCAGGCAGGTTCTTTACTGCTAGTGCCACCTGGGAAGCCCCAATAAAAATCAGACATACTACCAACCCCTTAGGTTTTCAACCTAGAACCTGATCTGAGAACTTGTCTCTGGGCAGTTGGACCTGGCCTTAGCTCTTGGTGAATGGAATTCAACTGGGAATAGTTAAGCTTAAGAAGCAGTGGCATAGGTGATACTTTCCCTGTGTTCCATCTTCGTGGTGGGTGTGCTATCCTTCTCGGGCTGTAGAGATGAAACAGTTGGTTCTTGGGATAGAGGACTTCTCCTCTGCATCTCCTGCCTCCGGGCAGGGTGACTCCTCTTAGAATCATGTGTTCTCCCCTTTGGCTTTCGGACAGGCTAGTTTTATAGCTTTCTTGTAGATCTTCAATGAGTAGCCCACACATACTCTCGCTTTCTCACATTCTCAAAAGTTGCAAGCACAAGGTTCATGTTTTAAGGCACAACAGTCCATGGTTTGGTCACCTGTTTCTCTGTTAAATATCAACGGTGCTCTTGCCAGTCCAAATTAGTAAGTAGGTCCTCATGCCTCCACCTTTGCGGCCTTGGCTTAGCCAGTTCATACTCTTTAGTGTGTTATTTACAACATTCTATTTCCTTGTGCCACTTTCTTTTATTGGATAAGATGCTTTCTGTCGCAAATAATAGAAAATCCAACTCAAACAACTTAAACGATACGGACTTGCGAGCTGTGTGGCAGGCTTCAGGTGCAAACCTTTCCGGAAGTTTGTGATGTCACTGGGTTATTTTCTTTCCTTGCCCTCCTCTGTGTACTGTTTTCCTTTTCAGACTAGCTCCCTCATAAAAGCAGACCCCATGGACTGTAGCCTGCCAGGCTCCTCTGTCCATGGGATTTCCCAGACAATAATACTGGAGTGGGTTGCCATTTCCTTCTCCGGGGGATCTTCCTGACCCAGGGATCCAACCTGGGTCTTCTGCATTGCAGGCAGCCTCTTTACCATCTGAGCTACCAGGGAAGCCCCCAAAGCAGTCATGGTCGCAGCAATTCCTAGTACCATGTCTGTAAATCATGCCACCCAGAGGTAGATGGAACCTTTGTCCTAATACTCCAAGCCGAAGCTTCAGGCTCAGTTAAATAACCAGCGCTGAGTCAGCTCTCGTGGCTGGGAGATGGAAATGTGTTCATTGTCACAGTCTAGATCATATGCTCTATTCCTGGACATGAGATAAAAGTGGCTTCCTTGGAACAACGTGCATTCCCCTGGCGGGCTCTTGGGAAGGGTGCAGGTGATGAACTTGTATGCATCAAACACAAAGTGTCCTCGGTGCTTTCCATGTGTTCCCATGTGGATTCTTTTGATTGTTTATGGAAACCTTGAGTTAGCAAGTGATTCTGAAATTTGTTCCTATAGTCAGTGTTGCTCTTTCAGAGAAGAAACAAATCAGTTTCTTTTGGCTGAACGAAATATACGGGCTAGTTTTGTTGAGATGTCAGAGTGACCCAACCAGGCCTGGAGAGGGTAGTCAGGAAATCAATTCATTTGTTTGAAGATAGGAAATATCTCTGTGCCATTTTATCAGAGTTCCAGTTTCACCAGAATGAGAATGTGGGGGAGGGTATCACTGTTTGTTCCCCCAGAGAACCTACATGCTTAAAAAAAAAAAAAAAAAAAAAACTGGTATGAAACAAAACTGTGCTGGCTGGACTAAGTGGATGTTGGTATCACCTTTTCACTTGGTTTACTTTATTGTGGTATTTTGATTTGCGAAAGTTGTGTTTTCAGAGTTTTCCCTTTTACGCACTGCCTATAGCAGCATTTGTTTTGCCCTCTTCTGCCCTTGCCCTTCGGATTGATTATAAAGTTGGGAAAGAAGTGTAAAAATTAGAACCCATACTCTCACTTGAAACTCATATTTGAAAGATGGTGAAGCAGGTTTAATTACAGAGAAGCATTGGCTGCTTAATTACCTCACTGTTACTTGCCATGAAACTGTTGTCTTTCTGTAGCTGTTTCCATAAATAGACTTTATATACAGGAATCTACCCTGGGGCAAAGAGTTCCCATTTGGCCTCTTCACTTAATTCAAATTGCTGGGTTGAGGTGGTTATTTTTGAAACTCTTCTCAGGTTGACTTCCCCCTTAATCCCTAAGCCTTCTTCCCTCATCTGCCAAATTACATGTAATGTATCGCTGCTAGATTGCTTTTGGCATTTCTCAAGTCTGAGAACTTGAAATTGGATTGAAATGTTAATTTATTGCGACAGAGTTTGGGCACTCAGGTTCCTATTTCTGAACAAGTCTCTGAGGACTTGGTGTGGGCCCAGCCCTCTCTCTGGCTTCTGTGCATCTCTAGAGCATGGCGGGTCCCCCACCTCCACCTGGTTGATTTTGAAACAGCCTGGCCTAGTTCAAGGTATGTGAAACCATTCTTGGTGCGACCGTTGTTGGGCTTTAGCAATATCTGGGGCTGTTTATTCCAGGTATAGTTGGCATGATATTTAAAAAGATTAACAAAGAAGTTAACTTTGGTTTTCTTCTTTTGATTATTTAATAATTCCTCATTGGTTGCTTTTGTTTATCGGAGAGCCTTGCTGCTGGTTCTTAATCTGTCTTTTTTGGCTTTTCAGTACACACTTAAAAATTTTTTTTTAATGTTGTTATTGTTCAGTCACTCCGTCATGTCTGGCTCTTTGCAACCCCATGGACTGCAGCACGCCAGGCTTCCCTGTCCTTCGTCATCTCCCGGAGCTTGCTCAAACTTAAGTCCATCGAGTCAGTGATGCCACCCAACCACCTCGTCCTCTGTTGTCCCCTTCTCCTCCTGGCTTCAATCTTTCCCAGCATCAGGGTCTTTTCCAATGAGTCAGCTCTTCATATCAGGTGGTCAAAGTAGTGGAGCTTTAGTCTTCAGCATCAGTCCTTCCAATAACTATTCAGAGTTGATTTCCTTTAGGATTAACTGGTTTGATCTCCTTATTGTCCAAGGGACTCTCAAGAGTCTTCTGCAAGGCCACAGTTCAAAAGCATCAATTCTTCGGCGCTCAGCCTTCTTTACGGTCTAACTCTCACATCCATACCTGACTATTGGAAAAACCAAAGCTTTGACTAGATGGACCTTTGTTGGCAAAGCAAGGTCTCTTTGCTCTTCTAGGAGTGTGTCTGTTGGAATAAGCATTAAGGATACTGAGGCCACTCTTGGCAGGTTATATTATATAGGCAACCTCTGATTTTCAAGTGGGGTGTATTCTTTTGTGTATCAGTCAGTGTTGACTCCTGGAATGAAGTTTCTCCCCATAGGTATAGTATTATAAATGGTGATTTTGTACTTTTAACACATAAATGTGACACAGTCCTAACTAACCATAAGCAAAATTTCTTAACCTTTCTGAGCTTCCTTATCTTAAAATGGGTACAATGATAACAATTTACCTCATAGAATTGTGAAGATTAAATTAATTGATGCACAGAAAGTTCTTGAGAGAGCATCTGGTATACAGCAAGTACTCATCATTTTAAACACAGTTTTTGGGAAAATGGCATTTTGCCTTTCATCATGGAATTCTGGATGATACCATTTGGGGCAGCGGGTTTCTGTGGGTTCAGGTCTGACATTGGTGGACAAGGGCTGATGGAAAGGGGTGGGTTGGGTTCTCTTACTAGTGTTTCGCAACTTCTGGTTGGGAAGAGGCGGTGATTTAAAAAGAAGGAAACGGGAATCCTGGCTACCTGGTGGCTCTTTCAGTAGATGAACTTTGCTTGGGAAGATGATGACTGGGACTTCTAGCAGCTTGGCAGTGACTGCAGCCCTCCCCCAATGCCCCCTCACCCCCCTGTCTTCTGATGTGGGCTGTAGGGATGGAGAGGTTACAACAATGGTAAGGCAAGTGAGGACCGTTTGGAACTAGCAGTGTTTCATTTCTTCATTGGTACCAACAACCCATCTGAACCAGTCTTGCTCATTTCAATTGTTCCTTTCTCTCTCTTTCCCACAGCAAGAGACTATGGCCAAGATGGAGGTGAAAACATCACTGCTGGACAATATGATTGGAGTTGGGGATATGGTTCTTTTAGAACCTCTCAATGAGGACACTGTCATCGACAACCTCAAGAAGCGCTTTGACCACAGTGAGATATATGTGAGTGCATGGAAGGTCATCTGGGGGGTTAGACTTTGCATTTCATGGTGCAGAGTGGGCTTCTCTTGCTCAGGCTCTTCTCTTTTCTGTGTGTTTATTGGAGTCCAGAGGTATTTGTTGATACCCTCAGGAAGAATTTTGTGTTTGCTCACTTGGTGTGTGAGTAATGTTGATGAGAGTCGCCTGAGTCTCTTCCCACACATGGTGTCTGCTGACCGGGTAGAGTGTTGCGCTGGATGTTGAGGGTATTCAGAATCAAGTGGAAGACTCCATTCTGCCCTTTGAGGGACATAGGCTCAGGAGGAAGTTTGCAATCCAGAAGTGTCTTCTTAGATACCTACATAAGATTAGTAGTCTAACCTTTGAGAAACCACTTATTGAAATGCAAGGCAGTCAACTGTCAAAAGAGAGAGAAACCTTCTTGACATTTGCAGTTAGTAGAGACAGGAGCAAATTACCAGCTATGAATATGTGTTTGGTCCCTGGAGATTTGGGAATAGTCATGTCCTGCTATACAAAAGTATCATGTCAGGCACAAGAATGAAAACAGAAATATATACAGTGATAGAAATTTTATGTTGTAAAAATTCTCTATTAAGAATTTCACAGTGTTACGCTGTCGAATATATGAATGACAAATGCTTTTGTGTCAGCTTTCTGGGAATTTGCAGAAAGCATAGAAATTTGTATCTGCTCAGAGAGAGACATGGTGTTAACAAAACCGAGGAAATGGGGCAGTGATGCCCTGTACCAGCAGCTGAGAAGGAAACCAGTGGATTGGGTAAAAGTACTTTTGGTAGATCCCACATCACCTTTGAGTTCTGTTTCTTCCACTTTATAGTGTATCTGTGTCTAGATATGAATTGGTTTATTGAGACATGCTTCATGTTTTCCTATTAGTATGGAAACAATAGGAAGAAATATAAATAAAAAGAAGAGAACATAACTGATTTGTAACTTTTGTGGAACTAATATATTTTAAAAATCATATGCAAAGCTATATTTTATGCCACATATAGTTTTCCTTTTCAGGTAGGCAGTCACGTTTCAAGGATAACTTTGGATAATTAATTTCTTAATGAAATAGGAGTCACCATCTGGGAATTGAACTTTTCATCTTTCTTGATTTGATTGTTAGAGATGGGGGATGTTGACAGTAACAACAATGAGATATGTGGGTCCCGCTTTGGAATGTTAATTGGGTAGCTGGCTACTAACCTGAGTTCAGAGATGCAGTTGTGTAAACCGCAGGTCCAGGTGGACGAGGCATAAAACGCTGTTGCTGTGGAACGGGGGAGGTGTGCTCTGCTTGGGCCCTGAGGCCCCGGTCACCTTTCCTCAGTCTATAGCAGTTCAGCTTTCAGGTGGGAAAACTTGAACGGTTCTGCAGCTTTAATTGAAAGTATGGTCTGATAGCAAATAAAAGACAGACTTTACACGTTGGTCTTTCAGATGGAGATAGGAGAAATCAGTTATATCCCAACCTACGGTGGCTGATCGTTTTTCTTTTTGGCTCTGAGAAGCAGGATTGCCTTTCAGATGAATTGAGAATAGGTTGGAGTGTAGAACATTACATGCATTCAAATACCTGATTTGTTGTGCTCACTAAAAACAAAACAATCTTCTTTTAAACAAAATGCCAAGTGTTAACATTCATGAGTTTTAGCAGACGAAATGTCTGGGTTTCAGCCGTACATAATTTTATTTTCTGCCATATTTTAGGAATGTTCTTTCTGGTATAAAACAAAAGTAGAAAATTTCTTTCTGCTTCCAGATATTCATATAATTAATGTTTTCCATGATACTTTGGACCTATCATTTCCATGATGTTTGTGCCTTCATTTTGTAACTTTAAACACACATCATATTGGAGGCTTAGGCATTCTCTATTTTAAGCAAATAAGAAAACAAATGGCTTACAGGGTAATGTGTGTTGTATGACTTTTTTTATGATGGGGGTATATGATATGTACATATGCTTGTATATTTGTATGAATAAAAAGAAAGGCATGCTAACTTTCAGTTCAGTTCAGTTGCTCAATTGTGTCTGACTTTGGGATCCCCATGCACTGCAGCACGCCAGGTTTCCCTGTCTATCACCAACTCCAGGAGCCTACTCAAACTCATGCCCATTGCATTGGTGATGCCATCCAATCATCTCACCCTCTGCCATCCCCTTCTCCTCCTGCCCTCAATCTTTCCCAGCAGCAGGGTCTTTTCCAGTGAGTCAGTTCTTCGCATCAAGTGGCCAAAGTATTGGAGTTTCAGCTTCAGCATCAGTCCTTCTAATGAATATTCAGGACTGATTTCCTTTGGGATTGACTGGTTGGATCTCCTTGCAGTCCAAGGGACTCTCAAGAGTCTTCTCGAACAGCATAGTTCAAAACATCATTTCTTGGATCCTCAGCTTTCTTTATAGTCCAACTCTCACATCCCTACATGACTACTGGAAAAACCATAGCTTTGACTAGACAGACCTTTGTTGGTAAAGTAATATCTCTGCTTTTTAATATGCTGTCTATGTTGGTCATAGCTTTTCTTGCAAGGAGTAAGCGTCTTTTAATTTCATGGCTGCAGTCACCATCTGCAGTGATTTTGGAACCCCCAAAAGTAAAGTCTGCCACTGTTTCCACTGTTTACCCATCTATTTGCTGTGAAGTGATGGGATCAGATGCCATAATCTTTGTTTTCTGAATGTTGAGCTTTAAGCCAGCGTATTCACTCTCCTCTTTCACTTTCATCAAGAGGCTCTTTAGTTCTTCATTTTCTGCCTTAAGGGTGGTGTCGTCTGCATATCTGAAGTTATTGATATTTCTCATGGCAATCTTGATTACAGCTTGTGCTTCATCCAGTCCAGCGTTTCTCTTGATGTACTCTGCATATAAGTTAAATAAGCATGGTGACAGAATGGGAAAGACTAGCGATCTCTTCAAGAAAATTAGATATACCAAGGGAACATTTCATGCAAAGATGGGCACATTTAAGGACAGAAGTGGTATGGACCTAACAGAAGCAGAAGATATTAAGAAGAGGTGGCAAGAATACAGAGAAGAACTATACAAAAAAGATCTTCATGACCCAGATAATCACGATGGTGTGATCACTCACCTAGAGCCAGACATCCTGGAATGTGAAGTCAAGTGGGCCTTAGAAAGCATCACTACGAACAAAGCTAGTGGAGGTGATGGAATTCCAGTTGAGCTGTTTCAAATCCTGAAGGACGATGCTGTGAAAGTGTTGCACTCAATATGCCAGCAAATTTGGAAAACTCAGCAGTGGCCACAGGACTGGAAAAGTTCAGTTTTCATTCCAATCCCAAAGAAAGGCAATGCCAAAGAATGTTCAAACTACCACACAATTGCACTCATCTCACATGCTAGTAAAGTAATGCTTAAAATTCTCCAAACCAGGCTTTAGCAGTATGTGAACCATGAACATCCAGATGTTCAAGCTGGTTTTTGAAAAGGCAGAGGAACCAAAGATCAAATTGCCAACATTCGCTGGATCATCGAAAAAGCAAGAGTTCCAGAAAAACATCTATATCTGCTTTATTGACTATGCCAAAGCCTTTGACTATGTGGATCACAATAAACTGTGGAAAATTCTTAAAGAGATGGGAATACCAGACCACCTGACCTGCCTCTTGAGAAACCTATGTGTAGGTGAGAAAGCAACAGTTAGAACTGGACATGGAACAACAGACTGGTTCCAGATAGGAAAAGGAGTACATCAAGGCTGTGTATTGTCACCTTCCTTATTTAACTTATATGCAGAGTACATCATGAGACACGCTGGGCTGGAAGAAGCACAAGCTGGAATCAGGATTGCCAGGAGGAATATCAATAACCTCAGATATGCAGATGACATCACCCTTATGGCAGAAAGTGAAGAGGAACTAAAAAGCCTCTTGATGAAGGTGAAAGAGGAGAGTAAAAAAGTTGGCTTAAAACTGAGCATTTAGAAAACTAAGATCATGGCATCTGGTCCCGTCACTTCATGGCAAATAGATGGGTAAACAGTGGAAACAGTGTCAGACTTATATTTTTCTGGGCTCCAAAATCACTGCAGATGGTGACTGCAGCCATGGAGTTAAAAGACGCTTACTCCTTGGAAGGAAAGTTGTGAGCAACCTAGACAACATATAAAAAGCAGAGACATTACTTTGCCAACAAAGGTTCGTCTAGTCAAGGCTTTGGTTTTTCCAGTGGTCATGTACGAATGTGAGAGTTGGACTGTGAAGATAGCTGAGCACCGAAGAATTGATGCTTTTGAACTGTGGTGTTGGAGAAGACTCTTGAGAGTCCCTTGGACTGCAAGGAGGTCCAACCAGTCCATCCTAAAAGAGATCAGTCCTGGGTGTTCACTGGAAGGACTGATGCTGAAGCTGAAACTCCAATACTTTGGGCACCTCATGCGAAGAGTTGACTCATTGGAAAAGACCCTGATGCTGGGAGGGACTGGGGGCAGGAAGAGATGGGGATGACAGAGGATGTGATGGTTGGATGGCATCACCAACTCAATGGGCATGAGTTTGGGTAAACTCCGGGAGTTGGTGATGGACAGAGAGGCCTGTCGTGCTGGGATTCATGGTGTCGCAAAGAGTCGGACACGACTGAGTGACTGAACTGAACTGAAGTGACGTACTCCTTTCCCTATTTGGAACCAATCTGTTGTTCCATGTCCAGTTCTAAGTGTTGCTTCTTGACCTGCATACAGATTTCTTTGTATATTTGTATGAATAAAGAGAAAGGCAGGCTAACTTTAGAACCATGCTAACTTTAGTGTGGGTTGGTTTGGGCGTGCTGACTTTAGTTGGGGGAGGGGATGGGATACAGGGACAGGCAACAGTTATTACTTTTTTATAGTCATGTATTATAAAATTTGTTAAGTCAGGCATGTTTTCTTTTTGTAATTAACAAAAGATACAGGACAATAAATTTGATTATCTCACCTCTGTAACCCCACAAATTGTATATACCACCCTTGGGAAATCTGTTGCTTGGTCTTTATTCTGATAATATTTCTGCTTTGCTTTTGTTCATGGTTTCTACAAAATTGTTTAGCCTGGTATCAGTGGCCAAGTTAACAACATGCAATATTTTACTATCTTGCATTTCACTTTGTTTTTTAATTCTTTCCCAGAAAGATACAGGTTTTTTCTTCTTCTTTTTCTTTTTTAAAGTCCCTGTCGTAGTCACCTGGCTTTATTTCATTCTGTAAAAGTGTGTGATGGTCTTGGGTGATCCATCATGCAAACATATTGAACAGTCATTTGTTTGTTTATGCTGTGGTTGATAAGGGGGCCAATGAATAGAAGGCTGTGTGGCTCAGACTTCAGAATTCTGGCTCTGCTCAGAGCTTTTGCAGCTCTAGATCAGAGGACGTGCTCTTCCATCCTGCCATCCACCCTCCTTCTGCCACCACCCCATCTGCAGGTAAGAAATAGTCCCTTCCTTCACAGAGTTCTCACAGGATAAGAGTGATCACCTCTCTAGAACATTTATAATCCCTTGTAATCCTGTCGGGTAAACCTGGAGCTCTGGGTAGGTCATTGAGTCACACAGACTCTTCAATCCAAGTCACCACAGGTGACTGTGGCCAGGTGACCAGAAGGAGCTGAATGGCTTAAGAAAATGTTTACTCTGAGGTTTGGGGGAGGGTCAGCTTTTTCCAAAGTAGATGGGTTAACAGACTTGTGGGCAGGGCTGGTGGTGGAAGGAATTGAGAGAATAGCACTGAAACATATACATTATCATATGTAAAATTAGTTAGCCATTGGAAATTTGCTGTCTGCTCCAGGGAGCTCAAATCTAGTGCTCTGTGACCACCTGGAGGGCTGGGAGGTGGAAGGGAGATTCAGGAGGGCGGGAACATATGTATACCTATGGCTGATTCATGTTGTTAGATGGCAGAAACTGACACAGTATTTTAAACCAGTTATCCTCCAATTAGAAATAAATTTAAATTTAAAAGAAAGCAACAACAAAATAGGTGGATTGTGTGTAAGTAGGTTAAATAGTCTACTGAATACATCTCGATATGTTAGGAAGAGGGAAGAGGAGTTGATGCTGACTCTGCTGTTGGCCCCTCAGAGGCTTGGTGCGTGTGTGAAAGTCACTCAGCGTGTTGGACTCTTTGCGAGTCCATGGAGTATACAGTCCATGGAGTTCTCCAGGCAAGGAGACTGGAGTGCATAGCCTTTCCCTTGTCCGTGGGATCTGCCCAATCCAGGGATCTGGGTCTCCCGCATTGCGGATGGTTTCTTTACTGGCTGAGCCAGAAGGGAAGCCCTACAGGCTTGGTTAGGGAATTCTGTAGTGAAGTGGCTTTATTGGTTGGTGGTGTTTCCAGGCTGAAGGACACGCCCTGTGATAAGCGTTTATTATTGAAATTCTAAGCTTGAAGTGCACCCAGAGGCACACTTCTTAAGCTTTTTCTCCTGGTGAACTCCTCAAGGCAGGACAGAGTAAACAGGGGCCCCAGCGGAGGAGGGTGTAGTTGAGGTCCATCAGCTTTAAGGAAATTGTTTTGAAATCTTTGCTCCTGAAGTCATCTCGAGTTTTCTTTTATTCTGTGATGTATATGGTTTTTTAAAAAATCTGCTATGCTTCTTGCAGCCCTCCTTTGAATAAGTGTTTTTGGTGCTGACAAGCACTTTGAGTTTATTTTCTATCTGAATTGTCAGGATGGGGATCATCTAGCTGTCAAAGTCTGAATTAGTCCAGTTTTAGGATCTCATGTTCAATGAATTGTAGCTGTAAAAGGACTACTTTGAAAGTCTTGATAAAAATTGTCTTGATCTTTAGAAACTGGTACTAGAATTAGGATCCTCATAAAAGTAGGATCTGGTATTTTCTGAGAGATCCTAATGCATGCTTCAGGATTATCTGTTCTTTGCTTTGAGCTGGGTTTGCACACTGATTAAGGCTGGAGTTGGTTTATCACTCTGTCTGTAGTCGGTCAGAGTCTATAAATCTGAGTCAGTTCCAGATATTGACGTGGTCCTTGTGGGAAGACTGTTCCACTGGTGAGGGAGGAGGATCAGGTGAGAACAGGTAGAGGGCATGTTGGTCCGATGGGGTAACGTGCAGGATCAGAGACTGTTTGCTTTGATTCCTCACTCGTAGCAGAGGTGGTGCAGGCTGGGCCCAGCTGCGGGGCAGGCCGGTGCTGCAGCGGTTGCTGTGGGCTCGGTCGGTGGTGGGAAATGCTGGCTGTGACATTCCTGAGCCCTGCTCTGCTGTATTCTTTTTCTGTCCTGTCAGGCCTTCTTCCAGCGCCTCGACCCCGCCCTCAGCCAGATGGGAGAGTGGCAGGGTTTCGGGTGGACTGGTAATGCAGGAGACCCAGCCAGACGTGATGCTGTTTTTAGGGTGACTGGTCAGGACTGTGGTTCTGTTCAGGAACAGGAAAGGTGCAATTTAGGCAAGAACAAGGCCCAGGGCAAATTTGGAAACTAAAGAACCAAGGTGTCCATCCTCTGACAGAAGTATTTTTGATGCTGACAAGTAGATTTAGTTTGTTTTCTGTCTGACTGTCAGGTGGGGATCATCTAGATACAGAGGTTTGAATTAGTCCAATTTTAGGATCTTAAGTCAAACTAATTATAGATAAGATTGCTTTCAAAGTCTAGTAAAAATTGTCTTAATTTTTAGAAGTCAGTAGTAAGATTAGGATACCTGTAAGGATGAGATTTAGTGCTCTTATGAAAGATATTTAAATGTAATTATATTTGGCTTAAAATATTGCAAAGCAAGTGAAAATAATCCTAGTTAACATTTATATATTTATTTGAAGTGTCAAAGTCACTTTTCATTTATGCACATGAAAATTCCTACCTCCTGAGGATAACATTTATTCTTGAGAATTTGGTATAAATGGTGTACTGTTTTTCTCTTGCTGCAGAATAGATTGCCTCAGATTTAGTGACCTAAAACAATGTTCATTTATTATCTGACTCTTTCTGCGGGACGCCTTAGCTGGGTCCTCTGCTCTGGGCCTCAGAAGGCTGCCATCAAGGTATCAGCCAGGACTGCAGTCTCATTGGAGGCTCGTCTCTTTTCCAGGCCCACAGCGTTGTTGGCAGAGTTCAGATGTCCACGTACTGCTATTCCTGTTACCTAGATGTTCTCCAGGTTTTTTTTTTTTTTTTAATTTCCTTTAAACAGCCTTAAAAAAACTACAAAAATAACAAATGCTTTTGGGAAAGCAAACAAACAAACAAAAAACAGGTAGGATAGGGATACATAACATAAAAATGTAATTTTCTTATTTCAGGACCCATTTCTAGCAGTAATGCTAGTTAGATAGGTCATCTTCCAGATCATGTAAGTTTGATTTAAAATGAAAATTTTTTGTTTTGTTTTGTTTTAAAGTTGGAAGTAGGAGGTTCTCCTTCGTCTGAATGGGTCAGTCTTTCTCAGAGAACCCAGACCCAGCAAATTTGTGTGAAACAAGAGCCTTCTTTAATGCCACCTCCCGTCCTGCCTTAACCAAATAGGGGAAGAAGGAGGGACTCCTGAGCTGGTGGAGTGAAATGCCTAGACTTCACTGTGTGTGAGGGGTTCATAGTGAGCATAGTCTGCCTGCTTGGCTAGCTGAAAAGGTAGATTGTTAAGGAAACATGAAGAACAAATAATGTGTTTTCAGGAGTGTAGCTTTGGTGTTTGGAATGGAGCCATAGCATTAGGAAGCTAAACAAAGCTGGTGAAAAACGGCAGATCATAAGGCTGTTGTGTCTATTTTCTAAGCACAGTCTAACTCTTGAACTGTTTTATAATGCTTTTCAAAACAATTAGTTTTTGGTAAAAGTTTGCCAGTTTCAACCTATCCAAGCTCTCTTAAAACCTTTGGTGATGGGAAAAATTTTTCCTCTTTCAACTTGCAAAATGGACACATGTTTATCTGTTATTTGCCAAGCCTAGAGAGTTGTTTCACCATGCAGGCACTATCTAATACTTGATATATTTGCTTAATATTCATAATATATTAATGTAAATGTTCTGGTTGAAGTCATATCTGAAGTTCGATTTGGAGGGAAATTAAGGCTCCTCTGGTGGCTCAGTAATAAAGAATCTTACTGCAGTACAGGAGACAAAGGTTTGATTCCTGGGTCAGGAAGATCTTCTGGAGAAGGAAATGGCAACCCGCTCCAGTATTCTTGGGATTCCCTGGTGGCTCAAACGATAAAGAATCTGCCTGCAATGCAGGAGACCTGGGTTCAATCCCTGGGTCGGGAAGATCCCCTGGAGAAGGAAGTGGCAACACACTCCAGTGTTCTTGCCTGGAGAAGCCCGTGGACAGAGGAGCCTGGTGGGCTCCAGCCCATGTATGGGGTTGCAAAGAGCTGGGCACGACTGAGTGACTAACACAGAGTGTTTAAGTTTTACTAGAGTCTTATGCACTGTCGATTTTAAAACTGTCTTCATTTTACATATGAAGAAAGAGGCTCAGCAAGACTTAAGTAACCTGACCAGGATCACACAGTGGTAAGAGATAGTGCAGGGATTCACACCCAGAAAGTCTGGATCTGTAGTTCTTATTGACAGTCCTGCTGACTTTACACTTACCATGCACATTGGTGATGCCACTAATAGGGAAGGATTCTCAGCCTGCGGAGTGCTGTTCAACATAATTGAATATGATACTGAAGAATGTGTGGGTTTGGAGCAAGGCAGTCTCAACAGCCCAGACAGACAATGGAGGTGATAATCAGTTTTCCTGCCATGGTTGAGTGAGCATTCATTGGTGCAGTGACATGAACTATTGTGGCAGGGAACAAGTATGTTCAGTTCTAAACTAGGTGTTTGCTAGTCAAAGAAAAGTGACAGCAACCTTTAGGATGGTGTTTTTATCTCTGGAAGATGGGAGAAGATCTTGGGAGGAAATTGTTTTTCATCCTGTTCATTGGACAGCTGCATGTGGTCCTTTACCTTTGAGAGCATAGTGTAGGGCGACTTCCTTCCTGGTGGTCCAGTGGTTAAGACTCTGTGCTTTCACTGCAGGATCTTAAAAAAAGAAGATGGAGCACAGAGTAGAGGGAACAGTTCAGCACAGGAGACGTTTGCTCAGTTCACGTGGCTGATTCAGCCCTCACTTCTACATATGTGTTTATTTCTGCTCTTACATCTGTAGTGCAGATAGGTATCAATGATCAACCTAATTTCTAAGGAGCGGCTCTCTTGTTCATTTAGCTCTGTCGTGGAGAGGTGGAGGGTGAGACACAATGTGGTATGTCGGGAAAGGCATGGGCCGACAGACCAAGGCTGTGTCTTGGCCACTCACAACCACCGTGACCACTGAAGTAAGTGCTGGTCAGTTCTTTCATCTATGATATAGGTGTCTTGATGCTTATCTTGTTCAGTTGTGTTGGAAATTAAGGGGCATTTTAGCCCAGCGCTTGACACACAGTTGGAGTGGAGTACCTAGTTGGGGCCATGACCATCAGAAAATCTTAGAAACCCAGAATGACTTTAGTCCCAGATTTTGGACCCTGAGATTTTCTTATAAGCAGAGTATTTCTCTCTCTCTCTCCCCTTCTCTGACTCTTTCTTTGTCTCTCCGCACTCCCTTTTTCCCCTCGCCCCCTTTCTTTGGTATTCATCATACAGATTTCATTTTTGTTGGATTGTTGTTATTGTTGTTTAGTCTCTAAGTTGTGTCTAACTTTATCGTGGCCCCATGGACTGTAACCTGCCAGGCTCCTCTGTCTATGGGATTTCCCCAGGCAAGAATACTGGAGTGGGTTGCCATTTCCTCTTCCAAGGGATCTTCCTGACCCAGGGATAGAATCTGAGTTTCCTGTATTAACAACTGAATTCTTTACCACTGAGCCACCAGGGAAGCCTTTTGGTTGGATTACTGCTTTCAATTAGCTGCATAGTATTATTTTCAAGACTTGTAGCTGGTAGCAAAGCTGTAATGTGGGACCACTCTGTACCTTCGTTAAGAGAGTCTTAAAATTAGTGCATATTTGGAAAATACTTATTCAATACAGAGTTTATTTCAACGAAGATGAGGTAGTATTGTGTTATCCTGCTCTGAAATAAAACTGCCCGAGGTGATATTTTTAGTTGGTATTTCAGTGTAGCATAGAACTCATATATAGTTCCTTAATTCATAGTCTGAAATGACTGGCAGCCCAAGAACAAAGGATTATCATATGGTGGTTAAGGCATGTCTCAGACTAGATTGTCAGGGACCAGGCTAACCTGACAAGCCTGCTAATTCAAGGCCAGTGATTGATGGCAAAGCATAGATAAAAAGATGAACAGGGCTTGATTCTTTCCTCCAGCTTTGAATTGAGAAATATTGGGGAAAAAAAAAAAAATCAACAGGAGCAGATGCTGGCAGTCATAACGTGGTGAGGTCATAATGGGCCATGTACAGGCAGAAACTGTGAATAAGTCTTTGCAGTGGGCCAGCTATGGAGTAGAAAGTGAGAAGACCAGTCAGTAGCAGAAAAAGCAGAAACTTGAGCAGGGGATGAGCACGGGATGAGCACATGGATACTGGGCCTGGAAAGGAAGTCTTTGCAAACTCAGGTTGCTTTATTCCGTAATGCACTCTTACACTCATCCAGACTCACACTTGGGTGGGCTTGGGTCCCAGCCTTTCTGGTAGCTCAGTGATGGGTTCCTCGGGGAGTTCGTGAGTGTGTCTTTATTATAATAGAACTTTCTGTGCTTGATGTAGCCCAGCAGCTGACAGAGCCTGACCAAATCATACTTCTCTCTTCTGCCATCACAGACTCCAGTGAGAGTGTTGGCATGACACTGTCTCTGCCACTAAGTGTGAGAGCTTTGGCATGTTTTTAAAACCTTCCAAAGTCTTCAATTCCTCCTGTGTGAAAATTAGGCTGTTATTCTTCTATACCACAATCTGTTCTTTAGACTGGGCTTGTGAGGTGTACTTATTGAATTCCATTATTCTTGATGTAAGACCCATATAGAAGCCTAATTGTTATTGACCTTATGTTTATAATTTTTCACATAGGCAGACAATTTTTCACAACTTTGAACTGTGTCTGAAAAACCAACTGAAGAGTTTGGTAGACCAAGCTGTCTTTCAAAAACCAATTAAGACAGATGTCTAAATTAAAAATGCTGTGGCACATAATGTCTCAATGTCTTGTGATCAAATTCCCAAGATCCAAGACCCAAGAAGAGGGTAAATTCCTCCTTGTGAAGTGAGTAGCATGTTGTCATCGCTGCAGATTCCACCAGCTTTTCTTGTCTAGGTATTTTCTGTGTCTCAGGCTTTTCTTACCCACTTCATTAAGACCGTACATACCTCATGCACCCCTCTGATATTGACAACTCAACTGTTCCCTGTATACAGAGACCATTTGGTAAGACCATTTGGTAAGCATCATAGGGCTCATTGATGAATTTAACTGAGATACTCGAGTCCGGAATTGGCTGTTTATAATAGCCAGTGGATTCCAGTAGAGCCAAACTGTGAGTTTCCCTAATCAGAGTAGATAATATTTATGGAATAGTTGCTGTGTGTCGGGTGCTGTGGTTTGTGCTTTTAACACACGATCTCATTTAACCCTCAGATTGGACAAGGGGACAGTCTTGTCCTCCTTGTCCAGAGATGCAGCTGCAGTTGGAGAGGTTCAGTAGTGCACCCAGGTTCACACAAGCGCTGAAAAGCCTTGCTGGGTAACATCTGAAGCCTTGTGATGTGACGGCCTGGAATCCGAGCTTAAAATGCAACATCTGAGTCAGGATGTTGCTGTTCAGTCTCTGAGTCACGTCCGACTCTTTGCGACCCCATGGACCGCAGCACGCCGTGCTTCCCTGTCCTCCACTGTCGCCTGGGGTTTGTTCAAGTTCATGTCCATTGAGTGGTGATGCCAGCCAACCATCCCATCCTCTCCCGCACTGTTTTCCTTCTGCCTTCAATTTTTCCCAGCCTCAGGGTCCTTTTCAATCAGTTGGCTCTTTGCTTCAGGTGGCCAATGTATTGGAGCTTCAGCTTTAGTATCAGTCCTTCCAGTGAATATTCAGGGTTAATTTCCTTTAAGACTGAATGGTTTGATCTCTTGCAGTCCAAGGGACTCTCAAGAATCTTCTCCAGCACCACAATTTGAAACCCTTTTTAATGGTCCAAGGGTGACTTGGGTTCAAATTCAGTCAGTTTCATCATCTAACCCCTTCATCCTACACACTGACTTTTACTTCAAAACTGCCTCCAGACTGAAGCTCAGACTCTTCACCTTGACATTTCAGGCTGTCTGCAATTTGATCCCAGCCTTATTTACTAGGCTGTTATTCACAGAAGGTCTTTGTTTAAGGTAAGCTGTTTGTTTCTCTTCCTCTGAAATGTGGCTGGGTGGGCCTTTATGTTGCTATCCATGTTTTAATCCTTGTTATAGCATGGGTCAAATTTCCTTTTTTTTAAAAGCTGAATAATATTCCATTATATCTGTATACCATATTTTGTTTACCCATTTATCCATCTGTGGACACTTGGGTTACTTCCGCCTTTTGGCACTTGTAAGCCAAAGTTGAACCTGGGTGTGAAGATATTTGCTTTGAGGCTCCAACAATTCATAGTTTTTTTAAAAAAAATAAATTTGAAGCATATAACAATCCTAGCAAAAATTTTTTTTTAAAGAGGAGGGTTCAACTGTGATCTGAAAACCAAATCTCATGCTACTATTTGGGGGAATGCTACTTGATCTGAATTTTGCCCATCCTTTTAGACCCGCCCAAGTCTTCCAACTTCTGGGACATTCTTGGAACTCTGCACTTGACATTGACTTTCATTTAAACCCAAAGCACTCCTTTAGAAAGAAGACTAATGCATTCATTTAGCTATCAGTTCAGTTCAGTCACTCAGTCATGTCCGACTGTTTGCAACCCTATGAACCGCAGCACGCCAGGCCTCCCTGTCCATCACCAACTCCTGGAGTCCACCCAAACCCATGTCCATTGAGTCGATGATGCCATCCAACCATCTCATCCTCTGTCGTCCCCTTCTCCTCCTGCCCTCAATCTTTCCCAGCATCAGGGTCTTTTCCAATGAGTCAACTCTTCGCATCAGGTGCCCAAAGTATTGGAGTTTCAGCTTCAACATCAGTCCTTCCAGTGAGCGCCCAGGACTAGATCTCCCTTAGGATGGACCGGTTGGATCTCCTTGCAGTCCAAGGGACTCTCAAGAGTCTTCTCCAGCACCACAGTTCATTTAGCTAAGAATCACTTAAATCCTATTTCATCCGTTTTTGTGGCTAGAATGGATAACCCTTAAACTTTATGTTTTATGAGATAGAAGTCTCACCTCCTAAGCTCTATTGTAATCTCAGGGCACAGGCCACAGGAGTGTTTTACATTTTCACTGTGCCTAGTACGATGTTTTGCATAAAGAAGGCTCTTGAAAAATTTGCCGCTTACTTGTTAAACACTGTAGCCTAAATTCAGTCAAGACAATGTGGTGTGCAGCCTTGTGAAAGGTTATTTTTACTTTACTTGAGTCCTGACCCATTCTGGATTTGAACTATTATTACTTTAGAGGTGAAAATAACATAACTTGGAGACTGGAACTTGGAGAACTCCAACATATTCTTGAATGTTTTTTGATGAAATTTTAGACTAAATAGCATTAAGTAAAAGGAAAGTTATGACCAGCCTGGATAGCATATTAAAAAGCAGAGACATTACTTTGCCAACAAAGGTCCGTCTGGTCAAAGCTATGGTTTTTCCAGTGGTCACGTATGGATGTGAGAGTTGGACTGTGAAGAAAGCTGAGCGCTGAAAAATTGATGCTTTTGAACTGTGGTGTTGGAGAAGACTCTTGAGAGTCCCTTGGACTGCAAGGAGGTCCAACCAGTCCATCCTAGAGGAGATCAGTCCTGGGTGTTCACTGGAAGGACTGATGCTGAAGCTGAAACTCCAGTACTTTGGCCACCTCATGCGAAGAGTTGACTCATTGGAAAAGACCCTGATGCTGGGAGGGATTGGGGGCAGGAGGAGAAGGGGACGACAGAGGATGAGATGGTTGGATGGCATCACCGACTCGATGGACATGAGTTTGAGTGGACTCCGGGAGTTGGTGATGGACAGGGAGGCCTGTCGTGCTGTGATTCATGGGGTCACAAACAGTCGGACACGACTGAGCGACTGAACTGAACTGAAACTATTTAAATTAACATGACCTGTTCCATTGCCACCTTGCTGATTTCGTTTCTCTCAAGTTAAAAGGGTGATCGTGACACAGTGTCTTGTGTTTCTTCAAGTTGTAGGCACAGCTTTATGTGCTGGGATAAATAATGGAAAAAAATTCTTTTCTGTTGAGATAAAAAAATTTTTCTGTAACTGGAAGATCTTCTGTCCCCTTTTCTGTTTTGTTTATTTCTGGTGACGTAAGGATGTCCGCATTCTTCCGATAGTCAGAAAGAGGCTTCTGCCGAACAGACCCACTCTGTTATACAAAGGTGAAGACCCCGCTGTAAAGCATTGTACAACGCAAGTTCCTGTGATGAGGTGTTCTTGGCCACTTTTGGCCAAAGCTTCCCAGGCCTGACAGCAGCATGGATTGTGTGCTCTCATGAAAAGAGAACAGATTCTTGGCTCCTTGTCCTGATTCCACTTTTGTTAGATAATGTGGTCATACCACTTAATTTCTTTGTGCTCCATTGTTAAGGACACTGAGATGGAGACTTCCTTTCTGTCTCATGGGGATTTAGGAAGAATTTAGTAAAGAAGTGCTTCAGTGTATATTATATACCAGAAACTTTAATAACTGTGGGGGGTGAGTTTTTAAGAGGCCACAGTGACTGTAAATAAATGACTAAAATTCGTTCTGAAGAAAGGAAGAAGCTGGCATATGGGATGCCAAATTAGAGCCTCAGCAGAACAGGGGCTTCAAAAATATTTTGGAAGAATCTGATATTTGAAAAGAAGCCTCCAAGTAATCACCATGGTGAAGTCACTATAGGATTTCCTATGGTATTTATGGTTTAGTTATAGTTTTATTTTCAGTTTCATATGGGCAATTGAAATATAAGCTTTCAGGGTTAGGGCTTCGAAAGATCTTAATGTTGCACTGCGAAGAACTATGATATGAAGATGTGACACCTTTGTGACTGTTCTGTATGTTTGCTAGCGTTTTGTGAACCTGGCGTTTTGGAAGAATATGTATACAATTCTGCATAGTTGAGACACACAAAATATTAAAACTGTGCTTTCCTTTTTAACTTGAAAAAAAAGTGTTTCTGGTTAGATATCTTTCCGAAATGTATTGCGTGTGTCCTTTCAACAGAAATAGAATACTGTCTCTCTCATTTTGGCCCTTCCTGTTAGTTAGGCTGTATTCTGCCTCAGTGCTGTAATAAAGCGCTCGGCTCACTGAGCTGAGGTATTGGCTCTTATTCTAAATGATTCTTCAGTTTGATACTTTTAGAATTAGTTTGACCACGTCTTACTCCTTTTCTTTCTTTCTTTGCTTTTCTCTCTTTTCCCCCTGTTTCCCATCTGTCTCTTTTTCCATTAGTGGCTGTTGTTTCTTTCCTTAGGGTGGGAACTTGTAATCTGGTATATTGAATGTATGCATACTCTTATGTGCATATTACATGTGTGTTTTTTGGAGAGAGAAGGTTCATAGCTTTCACTGGCATCACTGGCATCTCAAAGCCATCGACAGCTAAAAAAAGATGAAGTGCTCTGTTAGCAGTATTTTTTAAACTACAAGATTGAGTCTTTAAGTGATGGAAACCATTTAGTGGGTTAGGACCAGCAGTTTTAAAACATTTTGTAATGAAAATTAATAGTGTTGAACAAAGAATATCAGTACATTGCATATGATAAGGATATTTATGGTTTTGTGAAACTTTTATTTCATACATATGTATACATGTATGTGTATGTAAATATACATTCAAGCACAAGTACTTGGTTGTGATGAAAATTTTTTTTACACTGAGTCATAGTCAAGCGTTTGAAGCATAGTGCCGTGGGAAGGCTCCAGTTTACAGGTGCAGCCTCTGTTTCTCTGTAGTGTACTGAGATGCCATATGCTGAGTTTATTATAAATGTGGCTAAGATGAAAGTAATTGAAGCTGGGAGAACTTTCTTTTGTTTTTGAAGTGCTCATGGAATTAATTACATAGGACAATTTAAATAGAAGATAGGCCAGTGCAGCTGTGTTTGAAAGTAAAACCTGGTCCTCTGAGCCCTGAGGGTGAAGGCTTCAAGCACTGTTTTTAACCTTGGTTACTTGGTTCTTTTTCTGGGGAGACTGTTAAAGATGCTAATGCCTGGCCCTTCTCTAGACAGTTGATATTTCTGAGGATGGGCTTCTGGAAGAACTTTCCTATAGAATGAAATGCATGGTCCTTGGGCTATATGTCTGTCAGGGCCCTTTCCTCTGGATTCCAGATTGTGGTCTGCAGAGCGGAGCCTGTGGGGTGCCTGGCCTTCAGTAAAGATTTCAGTTTCCCCTGTCATCACAGGAGGAGCCCTCTTTTGAGTATTGTTTGGATATTTACAAGGCTCCTGTTCTGGAATTCTAGAGATATCTGGAGTTTTAGATTGTTTTGACTTAGGAATGTTTGTACATTCTTGGTTTAATGTCTGCCCTTGAGAAGTGAGAGAGAAACTTGCTAATTGAATGTGCCATTTGTGGAAAGGTAGCGCCTTTCCTCTCCCTCTTCCCTTTGCCTTTTCTCCCCACTCCTTTCCTTTCCCTTCTCTCTTCCCTCCTAGATGTCAGAGGCTGAGTCTACAGGGTGGTGAGAGTGGAGGGGCCTTCCGTTGTCAGGTGATGTGCACGCTTCAGGACTCGGGCTGTTGAAGGCTGGGAGTATGGAGGTGGTAAGCTCGGATTGCTAGGAGGTTGGTTACATGGAGTTAAAAAGGACATGGATTGATCACATCCATCCATCCATCCATCCACCGAGGGAAATGAGAGCCAGACTTGCCCCTTGGTGGAGAAGGTAGATAGAACCTAATTGGGAAGTAGTCTTTGCCATTATGTGAAGGAATCCTTTTTGGTGTGATCAGCTGAATAGAAGAACAGGCTCTGGATTCCAGTAGGTGTTGCTCTCTGAGCCCTTTGGAACAGAGGGACCAGGTGGAATGTGAGTGTAGCACAGAAGAGGTCTGGTAGGAATGAGCTAAGCTGCTGGGGACCTTTTGTGGGCTCCCTCATGGGCACCATTCAAGTCAGGATTAGCTCATTGGTGTTGGACTCAGTATATCGGAGCCAATATGTACCTACTTACGTCCAGTCGAGTGAGTGGAACTCTAGGGGAAAGAGGTGGATCCTTTTTACTGCTCCTTCTTATAAAAAGGCTTACAATACTTTTCTTTCTTTTCTTTTTTTCTCCTTGGCATATTCAGAATAAAAAGGACACACAATGCCCAGATCTTTAGTGCACATACTTAAGAAACTATATCTTACCTCCAGCTTCTTTATTCCAGTGGTTACTTAATGATCCTTTTTAGAGCATGCTACAATAAGAAAATACCAACTTTAAATTGTATACAGTTCCTTGTTAAAATAATGAAGTACAGTCAGCCCTTGGTATCTGTGGGTTCCTCATCCACAGATGCAACCAACCGCAAATTGAAAATATTCATGGGAATTATTCCAGAGAGTTCCAAAAAGCAAAACTTGAATTTGCCATGAATCAACAATTATTTACACAGCATTTACATTGTGTAAGGTATTATAAGTAGTCTAGAGATGACTTGAAGTTCACGGGGGAGGGAGGATGTGTGTAGGTTATATGCAAATACATACAAAACTCCCTGTTCTAGAAGGGGCTTGAGTATCCTTGGATTTGAGTCAGTCTCTGCGCATCCGTCCTGGAACCAATCCCCCAGGGACACCGAGGGATACATGCATGTCATTTGTGGGTCCAAATATTAATTGATGTAAAAATGAACTGTCTGGTCAGTACTGGTCTGCTCCCTAGAAAGGAGATTTAATCTATTATTGCAGTTACTTAAATATAGAGTAGGTAGCTGCCTAAAACTGAAATAGGATTGTAAGTTCTACCCAGCCTGTCAGCAGCTACCAAGAGTGTCTTTTGTGTCTGAGAAAGAAGGGTTGTGACTATGAACGTTAGAGTTTTTCTCTTGGCAGATGTGGGAATATTTAAATCTTTGACTAATACACATAGACCCAAGGAAAAAAAATCTGTAAACAGCAAGGGCAGGCAGGTATCATGGTAGAGGACAAACCTACTAGGAGTTACAGATTGCAGGATACATATCTGAGACATATAAAGTGGAGTGTAGAGAGAGAGCATGGCGTCTTTTACTGTTTTGCTTATTTAGATTGATAAAGCTTGTTCTGCTTGGCCCTTTATTTTAAAAATTTGTTGAGCCACATTGGTGTATTGGTAATCGTTGCTGTGTAACCCCTGCAGATTTAGAGTGGCCTTACTCATGTTTCTGAAGGTTGCCCAGGTGGTTAAGAATCTGCCTGCAATGCAGGAGACCCAGGTTTGATCTCTGGGTCGGGAAGATCCCCTGGATAGGGGAGTGGCAACCCAGTCCAGTATTGTTGCCTGAAGAATTTCATGGACAGAGGAGCCTGGTGGGCTACAGTCCATGGGGTCACAAAGAGTCAGACACAACTGAGCTATTAACACTTCACTTCAGATGATGCCAATTTTCATTCCTATCAACACACTTCCTTAGAGAAGCTTATAGTGTACGGTACAGTTCATGGCATTTACTTCACATAGTTATCTGATTTTCCAGTTCTGTTTTCTACTGTTAAAGCCACTATATACTGAGGTTTTATCCATCTTTCTCTAAAGCGTTTTGTTAAGGATATTTAATAGACTGTTAGTAGGATGGTTTTTGTTAGCATCTTGGATTTAGGAAAGAAATAGGCCTAACTACTGGGCAGTTTCTGTACAAAAATTGTTCCCACTTCAGTATTCTTGCCTGGAGAGTGCCATGAACAGAGGAGCCTGGCAGGCTATAGTCCATGGGATTACAAAGAGTCGGACACGACTGAGTGACTAACACACACACACACACACACACACACACACACACACACATTTCTGGTGGTTGTCAGGCTGTGTAGTTTAGGCACCTTGGCTTTCTGTGTGGCCTCTCCAACAGGCTCTCCAAGCTCACTCTCATTAGTTTCCAGCCACAGTTCTAAAAGGATGGGGGAAGGCACATCCTAACACACAAATGCTCAAACCTCTGCTTGTATTTGATCTTATAATGTCCTTCTGGTCAAATCGTCACACAGACAAGTCCAGATTGAAGGGTTGGAGGATAAACTCTTATCTCTTGATAGAGTGGCAAAGTCACATTCCAAACGGTTTGCATATAGAGGTGGTAGGAATTGTTCCAGCCGTCTTTGCAAACAGTCTACCACAGCAGGACGAGGAACCCTGTCTTGGGGGAAGGATATACTTTGAGTTTGTTTGGTGGCAATAGGTGGCATACAGGTTAGTAAAATATTAAGCTCTGTATGCTGATATACTTGATATTATTGATGTATTTCAACTGAAGAATAGTTACATGAAAGTGGTTTGTGCCATCCACATTCTTAATGTTGACTGAATCTTGTGCATATCAGTCATTCGGTTAAATATTTATGAGACGACATTCATGGGCCAGCCCTGTTCTAGGTGAGGAAAATAGCTGGAAGGGGGCAGGGAAGCACATATAATGCAGTATGTATAAAAATCACAAGTGACAAAGAGAAACTTAGTAGTGTGGCTTTTGATTTTGGGTTTGAGGCCGCTGAGTTTCTTCTTCATGCAAGAATGCCACACAGGCAGATTTTTATCAAGAATTTAGCCACCTTGAAATTTGTTTTTAAAGAGCAACTTGGTAACTAACTGGCTTCTCTCCTAACAGCAAATATGTATTTTAATCATTGTATTCAAGAAACTACCTTAAAAAGGTAGATTCATGTACTTTTGCTCTAAAGAAGGCTCATCTTTCAATCAGCAGATATTAAAGGAATATATCAATTATTGTATTATATATCTACCAATCTAACTAATTCTAGCATATTAGCTACAGGCTATTCAGATAGTTATTCAGTGTCCAGCATCTCTCATCTACTTGTCAGGTGGGTTGGTGTGTGAAGAAACCTTTTTGGAAAACTCTTGTCCAAGTGGGATAAGTTAGGAAACAGAGTCCTTGCTTGCCAGCCCAGATAAATGGGTGCTTAGTGCTAGGGTGTCAGAAATAGACACCCTAATTGCATGGGAGCTGAGAGTCTTTCTTTACAGCAGCAGTCCTGTCTGCTCTTGCTAAGATTGTATTCTTATAGGATGAAAAGAGGTATAAAAGTGACCTGTTCCATTTTCTAGGTTGGGGGAAAAAGCCTTTTATAATTAAAATAATTGTGACCCACATTTTGAAAAAAAGATCAGAACATTTTTACTGTTCTGTTTTCATATTCTGTTTAATTTTCTAGAAAGATCTAACTGTCTCCTTGAATCCAGTGGTGACAGTACTGGAAAAACTTGTTGCCTAAAAATGTCACCTTTTGCTGCATGACCCTAGGGAGGTGGGGAAGTTGGAAGTGAGCTTTTTCTTCTCTCCTTTCTTTTTTTTTACCTTTTTCTTAAAAAGCCTTTTCATAACTGGCACATTTTTGTTAGCATCCCCCTTCCTGCCATCTTTATAATGTTGAAACTGAAAGGAAAAATGAAACTGCTAAGATGGGTTACAGTTAAGTAACTTCTGCTTGCAGCATTGTGCTAGTCTTTGTACAAAGTGACCTAATTGTTCTTGCTGCTGAGAATTTAAGATAGAAATGGAAAGAAACATAAATAATGTTCTGGTTTGCAGTGTGAGAGAATTACTGTTTGCTAAGATAACAGCATTGATCTTTCTGAAAGTACATTTAAATTTACATTAAATTTAAATTCAACATGAAATGTACTCTTTCAGGAAGCACTTTTCAATTCTGATGTTGAAGTCCGTTAGATGTAATATGAAATTATTTTGTTTGAGTGGTGGTGGTGGTGTAGTCACTAAGTTGTGTCTGACTCTTGTGACCCCATGGATTGTAGCCCGCCAGGCTCCTCTGTCAATGGAATTCTCCACGCAAGATGCCCAGGGGAAAGCTGTATATTTCCCCTGTCTGATATTGAGTTATATGTGGTCTGAACCCATTGTACAGATGGGCAGAATATGTAAGGGCAGTGCCAAAGTCAAGGTCCCATTGGATAGGTATGGGTGTGGGCAGGGAGGAAGGGAAGCCTGGGTCACTATAGACTGAAATTGGAGGATAAAGATGAGAGAGGGAAGTACCAGCTGTAGCTGGAATCTAGGAAAGCATAGTCTTGCTGACAATTAGCTGTGGTCGGTGATGAAATTTTTGGCACGTATGACAGGGTTGTGTAGGACTCTTATCCAGGATCATGAGTTAATCTAGAGATTTATTTTGAAAGTTTTTTTCAATGTGTAAATCTGTGCTTTCCATGTATCAGCAGAATAAACATTATCGGCTATCTATCTTCAGAGATGTAAAGTGTTCTTGAAAAGTACAAAATGATCAGGCAGTAGAACTAGTGTTTTTATTTTTAACATTTTGAAATTATTTTTAGGATGTACCACTGTTAAAACTTTTTATTTTATACTGGAGTATAGTAGAACTAGTGTTTTTAAAAGGATAAAGCCATGTGACACTAAGACTTAAGATGTTAACATGATTGTATTTTATTCTTTCTTTTGCAGACATACATTGGAAGTGTGGTTATATCTGTTAACCCATACCGGTCATTGCCCATTTATTCACCAGAGAAAGTGGAAGATTACAGGAACAGAAATTTCTATGAACTGAGCCCTCATATGTAAGTATGGTATTAAAGTATCAAGTTTCTCTTTCACTCCAGAGATGTTGAGTTGACAGATGTGTCCAGCTGTTTCCTCTGAGTATCTGGAAAATGTTATTAGTCATTTTTAAAAATCAGATGGAGGAACGTAGAAGCTAATTGTTACAGCTTATTTTAAATTTAAAAAAAGAAAAGAAGACGACTTCATTTGTCCTCAGGCTCTTTAAGTCCTGAAATATTTGGTTTCAGTATGTGAAGTATTTTCTGTTAAAAATTCTTCGTAAGTAGCAGCTGCTGCTAATTATGTTTGCAAATAAAACAGGAATGTGCATTGTTATTATAAAGAGCCCAAGCAGTGTTTCCATGCCTTTGTTGGGTCAAGAAAGATTCCAAGTGTCGGATTGTGTAATGGGTTTTGAGAAAAAGAAATAAATAATACCTTCAGTTTATAATCTTCATGGACATTGTTCACCAGATGTGTGCATTAGGCCAATGATTTCACCTTCCTTGAAGTTAGTTACTCGTTTGATTTTTCTGAGAAGGTCGCTTGTTATTGTAAATAATTCCTGTAAGTAATAATCTATAATTGGAGAAGGAAATGGCAACCCACTCCAGTATTCTTGCCTGGGAAATCCCACGGACATGGGAACCTGGTAGGCTTGCAGCCCATGGGGTCGCAAGAGTTGGACATGACCTAGCGACTGAAGCCAACCACAAGAGTTGGACATGACTTAATAACTAAAACCAACCAACCAATAATCTATCCTAGTTACGTAGTGAGAAACCCTGAGCTAAAGTCAGAGAATCTGCAGAGTTTTAGTTGTGTCCTAGCAGAAAAGAATTTTCTGTGTATGATTGAAGATGGGCTCTATTATTTTTACTAGAAAATAAATCCGATAATTAAAGAACATACACACCACTGTCCAGATATTTTATTTTAGGTTTGTTTTTTTTTTTTTGATAGTGGAGCATACAGTAACATTTTTGAACTATTTGAAACTAAAGATTTAAATAATTTGTGGGAGTGGTTATTAAAACTAAACACTGTATTTTACAAATCAAGTAGATTCTGATTATTCAGTTTTCTCCTAGGAGTAGATTTTGCAAGTGAATTTGTTTCATTTTGCCTTAGCAAAAATAAAATCTGAAATTTGTTTGATAAAGTTCTCCTTATAAGTCCCTACAATGAAATACCTTATTTGATGCCTTAAGATTTGTTTTAAGTTCTCAGCCTTCAAGTCATGCCTTTTAAGTGCTTAGATCAGCTATATCAGTATTGTGCCAGGAGCTTAGGAGAAGTTTAGTTTCCTAAGCCTTACCTCTAGTAGGCCAGGAATCTACATTTTGCACAAGCTTTCCAGGTGATTCACAGGTATTTGCAGGTTTGAGAACCTGTTGTCGTGTGTGTGTGCATGCGTGCTCAGTCACTCAGCTGTTTCTGACTCTTTGCGACCCCGTGGACTGTAGCCTGCCAGGCTCCTCTGTCCATGGGATTCTCCAGGCAAGAATACTGGAGTGGGTTGCTGTTTCCTCCTCCAGGGGATCTTCCCAACATCTCCTTCATTGGCAGGTGCAGTCTTTTACCATTGAGCCGCCTGGGAAGCCATTGTCTTATGTATTTGCAGATGTTTTCCTTTTCTTAACTGCTTACTGCCTTTTATGGTAATAGCATTAATAATAATAGTAGCAGTAATAGCTTGTATTGATTGAATACTTACTGTGTGCAAGGACTTCTCTAAATACTTTAAATACGTGTATTGTAACTCATGCCATTCTCAAAATCATTCCGTGAGGTAGGTACTATTGTGCGTGCATGCGTACATGCTAAGTTGCTTCAGCCGTGTCCAACTCTTTGTGACCCTATGGGCCATAGTTCACCGGGCTTCTGTCTTCATGCGGTTTTCCAGGCAAGAATACTGGAGTGGGTTTCCATTTCCTTCTCCAGGGAATCTTCCTAACTCAGGGATTGAACCTGTGTCTCTTACATCTCCCGCACTGGCAGATGGGTTCTTTACCTCTGGCACCATCTGAGAGGGGAAACTGTCTCAGAATAATCAACCTTTTATCAAAGCCACCCAGCTCTGGGTTGGGGAGCAGGGATGTGAGAATAGTCACCTGCCGTGCCTGTCAGCTGGAAATACATTCTGTCATTTTCACGTTAGGCCTGTTACTGTGCAGTTTTATTCTGCTATCCTTGGGTTGCCTATGTTCCTGCATTCTGGGCTCTCCCGGATAACTTTGCTGTGCCTCAGTTTGCCTCCAGAGACTGCATGCCATTCTTCCATTTGCAGCTGAAATCTCCACTTTGGGGTTGTTTACTTGTATGCTAGATGTGTATTCTAGAACACAGAAATTCATGCTCTGGAATATCCATTTTTATTCCCGCTCCTAAAGATTCTTATAAGAGGCTGCATAACACTGCTTACCTGAATTCACCTTTTATCCCCAAGGGAAAAATACCACACCGGCAATAAATTCCCAGAGTGCCTAGGATAAAGAAGATATTTTTGCCATGTTCTGTAAAATAGTGGCTCAGTGGTAAAGAATCTGCCTGCAGTGCAGGAGATGCAGGTTTGATCCCTGGGTCGAGAAAATCCCTTGTGGAAAGAGATGGCAATCCACTGTAGTATCCTTGCCTGGGAAATTCCGTGGACAGAGGAGCCTGGTGGGCTACAGTACCTGGTGTCACAAAAGAGCTGGACGTAGCTTAACAACTAAACAAACAGGAACATAAAACATTGTACATGGGGTGAAAGGTACAATCTCATCTATCAAATCTGAAATCACTAGATTCATATCACAGCTCTCCCCACCTCACTTTTCAGTCCTCAGCACATTCCTTCCCACCATCAGGTCATCTTTGTAGCTTCTGAGCCTTCTGCCTGGAATGCTTTTCCCCTGGAATGCTTTTCCCCTCCCTTTCCCCCAAGGCAACTCCTGTTCTTTAGATCTTAGATTGCGTTAGACCCTTTCCTTGCCAAAGTCAGATCTATTGCTTTTGTCACAGTTACAGTTAAACATTTTTTTCGGGTGTTGTTTGATTCATGTCAGCTTTACCTGCCTTGCCAGCTTTTGCTCACGGTAATTTTCTTAGCACCTGAAAGGAAGTGTTCAAAATATATTGATCAAGACTTGGTTTGAGGCCCAGTTTTCCCATTATAAACTGTAACCTTGAACGAATTACTTGGAAAAAAACTTCATCTCAGAAATTAAGTAATTTGCTGCATACAGTGGGAAAATAATTAACTCATAGGATTTTTGTGAGGGATAACTATCTAGAAGATATTTAGAAAGTACAATTATCTGATAGAAATACAGTGCTTAGCAGGGAATCTGTTGTTATGGACAGCTGCTGCTATTAATAGTGATAAGTATAATAATTATTGTAATAAGATAAGTGGGACACATTTCCAGCATTTTGACAAGCTCTTTCTTACCATTTTCTCCTCCATGGTGGGACATTTCCACTTCCTTTAATGCATTTTCCTTCATTATTCTTTGTGAATGTCCATCTTTGACAGTATTTGAAACAGAGTTAGCGCTTGCTAGTTTCCCTACTAAAACCCAAGCTGACCTTCTCAGAGATAGTATCCACAAACAGAAGATCTTTGTGGTATAAGAAGATAAGATGACTTTAAGCTTTTGATGCATTCTAATCATAACTACTTCAGGAATTTGGTTCCAGTTTGAATAAAAAATAACTTAAGCAGCTGCTCAAACCACGTCCCTTGAAAATTGCTGATTAATTTGCCTCATATTTTATTTGGAGTTTCTCTTGATCTGTTCACTGTTAGTCTGCAAATCTGTCCAGATGTTTCCTTTTTAACTCGTGTATTTTTGAAGGTGTCCAGAAATGGTCTTTCTTAAGTGTCAGACAATTGAAAAATATTTACATTCTACATAAGTATGTGACTTTCAGAGAGCGGAAATGTATAAATGAATAAAATGAAGATAAGCAGTGGCTTCTTATCTATATTCCTTTTCAAAAATGTTTTCTTAACTCATGAATAAGGGGTTAAATGGAATAAATAAATTGTTAGTTATAAATGACCATCAATTACTTTTATAAATTATAGTTAGCTACAGACAAATCATTGGAAAAGATCTTGATGCTGGGAAAGATTGAGGGCAGGAGGAGAAAGGGGTGACAGAGGATGAGATGGCTGGATGACATCACTGACTCAATGGACATAGTAGACAGGGAAGCCTGGTATGCTATAGTCCATGGAGTCGTAAAGAGTCGGACGCGACTTAGCAACTGAACAACCCCACAGACAAATTACAAGCAGTATTACCTAATTTATGGAATCATATGTACATATATAGCACTTTCCTGGTGATTCACATAGTGAAGAATCTGCCTGAAATATGGGTGACCTGGATTCAATCCCTGGATCGGAAAATCTCCTGGAGAAGGAAATGGCAACCCAATCCATTATTCTTCCCTGGAAAATCCCATGGGCAGAGGAACCTGGAGGTCTGTAGTCCATGGGATTGCAGAGTCGAACACAACTAAATGACAAGACTAACACACCACATGTACAATATATATGTACATATATATATATATATATATATATATATACACAATATGTACAATAAATATACATAAGACAGGATTTTGAAGAATTTGTATAAAGAGGCTAATTGTTGTCTCTATTGAGTGGTATTATGGACATTTTTTAATGTTGTTCTGCTTGTTTGGTGTTCTTTTATGTAAGAGCCATGAATTGCTTTTCTAATAAGAAAAATAATACAAGTAACCAGGGAAAAAAGAAAAAGGAAAAAAAAGGCCAAAAATGGTTTTCTGGTGTCATAATCTCTTCTTTCCCCTCCTTCTTTGAATTCTGTACCCTGTATGTTTGGAGCTACATCTCAAGCATGATAACGTTTGGTGGCTGCCTCTGCATAGATGATACTATTTACCTTTCTAATTGTGTAAGCCATGTCTTTCCAGTGTGGTTTTTACATTTTTTGCATATAAGGAATTTTTCTTAAATATCCCAGGGAGGACTTACTACATTTCAGACCACTTAGTAACTCTGTTCATGGAGAACTGCCAAACCTCACAGATGGGGAAGAATGATAGGGGAGAGATTAGGGAGATGACTGAACTGGTTACTCTCCCTCCACTCAGACTACTGTGGTGACATACACTTTCTGATACGTTAGTTACCAAATCAACTGGCCTGTTCTTGGGTTGTTGCTTTTTTTTTTTTTTTTAACCTTGCAGCACTAGATAGAGTTTATCACCCTCAGATGGATCTTCATAAAATCAGAAAACTTCCTGGGCTCCCCATTACTATCTGCGTGAACTCCAAGTTCCTTGGCTTACTGTTCAGGCTCCTGCCAGTCCAGCCTCTGTCCTCCTCTCCAGCCTAAACACCACTGCATGCCTTCTGGAGACACAGGTTTCCATGTCTTCTTTCTACCTCTCCCACCTCATACCCCAACTCTATTGTTAACATCCTGCCTGTCTCTTAGGTTCAGTCTTAAAGGCTTGATCAGCCCTAGACTGATCCACTTGGAACTTTTCCTGCCTCTGAATTCTTGGAACCACTCATGTGATATTACACACCACCTTTCTTACTGTGGCTAATTGTGTTTCAGCATCATCCTCCTTAATGAGACGGAAGCGTCTATAGATCAGGAACTTTATCGTGTACATCTCTATGGCTTTCTCAGTGCTTTTCTCTTAAGAGCTCCATAACTTGAGTACAAAAGAGGTTTTAAATAATGTTTCATTACATTTCGCTTGTGTTATCTCTGACAATTCAAGGAAATCAAACTATTCTTGGCAGGCTATTTGCAGAGTTTATTCAAAACTTCATGTGGTATAATGAGAATTGTTTTTCATTTTTATAAAAAAGTAGATGAGTATTTTTACAGTGCTCTTCAACACTGAGTGTTCAGACTCAATTTATTCCTGATGCAGAGCACTTACCATCTAATTATATGCAGTGTCTAGGGAAAGGAACATGCCTCTAGAAGGAAAAGTACCCCACCACCTACCCCTCTCGGTGGTTGCAATCCAGGAGCAAGCTGAAATGTGTCCTTCTCAGACTGAGGTATAGTATGGTGGCCGTATTGCATAGGCATTACAGGCACTGTTTGAAGGAAGCAGTCTTTACATTCTGGTAAATGGAAAAGCTTGCAACACATTTTAAAAACTGAGAAAAATATCTTAAGACCTTGAAAAATTTCTGACTACTCTCACCTAAAAAGGGACAAGTGATTAATGGGAGGATGTAGACCATGTTCCTGTCAGTTTTCCAGACATCTCTAGGGAACCTCTGATCCCTAATTTTTTGATGATTGAATTTGTAGGGCCAGATATTAGTGCCTAGAGAATAGTGTTGCTAGAAAGATGTTGTTGTGGATTTTGAGTCCTTGTTAATCCTGTCGTTATACTCCTTTCAGGGTGAACCAGATTCATATGAGAGAGAACCTTTCTGACGGTATGTCACAATGAGCTGGTGCTGTGGTTGCATGTCCAGGGCTTAGGATAGGGTTTAGGGCAGAAGCCCCAGGCATTGTCCCTGTTCTGTTACCAGTATTTTCCTTAGCAGAGTTAAAATATTGTGAGTAAAATTTTATTTGTTTTGAGAAGTCTTATGGTAACTAGAGCCTGAATTCTCAAAGAGGTTGCTTGTACAACTGGGTTTAAAGTACTTTCCCAAGGAGAGGGAGGGAGAGAAAGAGAAGGGAAGGAGAGGAAGAGGGAGAAAGAGAGCAAGAGAAAACGTTGATGTGATGTCCTGTCACTGAGGCTTTTGTATTATTTCCCTAATTTTCCTTTTGAAATAGGTGAGCCTCTCATTGATTCAGTCCCTCCTGGGAAACCACTTTCAGAAAAGGGTTTTGTGCTTTCCCATCTAGCACTCTTTCTAGTTATTGCTTTAGGAAAGTTACTCGTTTACTGAGCAGATGTTTATCAAGAGCTTACCACATACCAGGCTCTCTTTTAGGCACTGGGATACAGCTGTGAAAAAGCCGATAAAATTTCTGTCATCATGAAGGAGACAATCCTCAAACTTAAGTGTACAGAAACCAGCGTGTTCAAACTATTAGTTCAAGGGGAAAAGGGAAGAGGAAGGGAAGGGAAACTCTTACAAAAAACAAAATGAATTTAAATAGTACTCTTGTAAAGCACCTCTAAGCCATGTTCTCTCAGGTAGTTTGAGTCAGTGGGCCGTTGGTTGTGATCTGGTAGGGTTTGTATCTGCTTGGGTCTCTAATCCACCACATGAGTAATTTGTGCTCAGGAGCCCCTGAGCTCCATCTTACTCTTTAGTTTGAATACCTTAAGTTAACAACTCACATGGAATGCCACATCTTAAAAATCATTCAAATTGCCCTTTCCCCTGCTGTATGACTGTCTTGGGTCAAAATAAGCAGAAGGCAGTGACCATATTTGCTTTGTCTTGGCATATACTTGTTGGATTCTGGACAATGGTGGATGAAAAAATTTCTTGATGTAGAAAGACTGGTTTATATAAGCAGTGTGATGCCCTGTGGTGGTGAAGGACAGATGTCAAATGGAAGCTTCCTGGGCCTCTCACTGAATCAGCTTTTACGAAGCTCTGTGATCTGAACTTCCTGCCTTTAACTCAAACTTTTATTCTCTGTCTATCGCTTTATAGGAGTTATTTTCAAAACAGTTTCTTTCAGAACATATATTCTTGGCAGAAATTGACCTCAGCTAATTTCTCTTATAGTTTGTGAAAATTTTAAAATTAAAGTCGGAAGGCTTAGGTTCTGTACAACTGTGATGTTTTTACCTTGAGAATTGTGATAGAAGGATATATTTATTAATGAAAAATGTTTTTGTATGTCTGCAAAGTCTCTGAATTCTAATTTCTAGATCCCTAATTAAAATTTTTATCACTCCTTATTAAAGCATATCTCAGACCTGAAAGAAAGTTTATTTTGAAAGGGTGATATATTGAGCCAGCTAAGCACATATTCATACCAGCAAACATGATTATTTCAATGGTATATAATATTAAAGGGAAAAATTTGATTCTTAGCAAAATAGGCTGCTTCCCGCCAGAATGTTACAGGACTTTGACAGGCCCTGAGAAATCCTACAACATTCTGGAAGAGATCTGTTTCACCTTAGGCCTCAGCCCTGAAAGGAGTTAATGTAACACTTCATCTATTGTTAGAACCCAGGTGAGGAGTGCTGTCTAGAGAGGTTGTGTTCAGAGGGTGGGGACGGGTGTCCCCTTTGTTGTTGAAATAATACTCACTGCTGTGGTCTGTTGTTGGGACCTGTGCGGCCATTGGACCAGATGGGTGTGGCAAAGGGAACTGTGTGGGAATTGTCTAAACAGGGGTCAGCAAATACTGGTCCATTTTGGGGGAGATCAACAAAATCAAGGGTAATAGAAACAGAGTTCAGTAAGGCACTTAGGAGAACCACTCTTAGGAGGCAGGGTCCCAGTGCTGTCATGGGACAGAAATACTTGCAAGGGGAGTGGGCCCTGGAGGACCATCCCCCCACCCAACCCCAGTGAGGTGGGGGGCTTGCTGCTGTGCCCACTGTCTAGGTGTGCTGTCCTCCCTGCTCCGGCCTGTCTCAGGGTTCCAAATCCCCAAGCAGAAGCTATGGCTCATTCATTCACTCAGCATTACTAAGCATCCACAGTACGTGTGAGGTATTGGGGATACAGAGACGATTTGTCCCTGAAGGATTGATTTATAGCCTAGTGGGGGAGACAGACCAGGAAGCAAATGAATACGCAAGAGAGAGAACCACCACGAAAAAGGTGGGAGATCAGAGTGGCCATGTGTTCTGGCCTGCCCTCGACAGCCTGTCATTCCAGCATAATTATCAATAGCGCCCCCTGTCTGCAGGTGTCTTAAGTGTGGTCCCCCATGGATAAAGTGCTATGGGCATGCCAGGGAGAAGGTGTTAGGCCCTGCCCGGGGCGGGTGGTGGCGGCGGATGGACAGTAGGATTTTTGAAGAATGAGCTAGCCGCATAGATAAGGAATAGGATTTAGGGCCAGGATATAATTTTCCCAGCAGAGGGAACAGTGTTGATCCAGTGATTCAGTAGATGTTATCTGAGTGCTTGTCATGTACCAGGTACTGCATGAGTGCGGGTAACAGGCAAAAATCTCAGCCTTTTTGAGCTTACATCTAGCAAGGGGAGAGACCATAAACCAGAGAAGGAAATAAATGGTGTTGGAGATGGTGACAAGAACACAGGAGGCCTGTGTGGCAGTGGGAGTACCATGGAGTATCATTTTAAATAGGGCAGCCAGGGATGCCTTACTTCCTGAGATTGTGATACTGCAATGGGTCCTGGAGATAAGGGGATGAGCCATTTGGAGGGAAGAGTGTTCTGGCAGAGGGAACAGCAGGTGCCAGGGACTGAAGGAGAGAGACAGAGGTACAAAGACATGGCACATCCTTGATCTCAATTCCTGTGGTCTGCAGAGGCTAGAATGTAGGATGCATGCTGGGAAGGGGAATATATGTGGAAGAGGAAGAGCTGATCTGGGTCACAAAGGGTTTGTGTGCTAAGGATTTGCAGTTTTAAGCAGGCAGGAGAGATAGGGTCAGCCTTGAGATTTGAACTGTCCTGGTGCCCCAAGGGAAGGGAACTCAAGGACAGTGAAGTTTAGGGTTCTGGTCGGCTTTGGCAGTAATCCAGGCTGCAAGGGATGAGAGCAGAGTCTCATCTGGAAATGGAACATTTCAGAGGCAAACCCATAGAATCCAGTGGGAGTGACTCAGAGGGGTGGGAGGAAGCTCAGAGGCCAGTCTTGACTACTGGCTGAGCTGGGAGTGTGAATGCCAAGCAGTTCCCCCAAAGCTAAGCTAGTCTGGAGAGAGCCTTATAAAGCAGCTGTGGGCCCTGGGAGTTGGAATGGACATGAAATGGGGCACTTCTTCCCTGGAATCTTCATTTTCCCTGATCCAAGCATGTGGACAGAGCAGCTTGTCTGAACTTCTGGTAGAGAATGTGTGTAGACCTGCATTTCCAATATTAAATCCTTGCCACTCACGCTCACTCAGCCTTACTTGTTTATAAATGTGCTTCTGAAAGGTATTATGTAAAATTTGAAACCCTCATTAGTGTATGAAATTACATGTGGCTGTTTTATTTATAAGGTAATTATTTGTTCCGAGTCCAGTTGTTTATGTTTCTTAACACCTTGGCTCTGTGGTGCTTTGGTCTGATCTTTCTCATCGGGTGATTAAGGTTTGGAAAACAAATAGACCAGCCTTTGGTGTGTGTGATTTCCCCACCCTCATGTTTTCTACATTTAAGATCCAGAGTTACCTGTATATATTTTTAAGAGACTGCAGTTCTGTAGTCTTGTTTTCTTATTCCTTAAACCTGATCGCTTTGAAATTTCAGCATGGAGACATTCACTGCTGTCGTCAATTCCCATGGTCCCTCATCACTTGTTTGGTTTATTCCCTCATGGCCTAACAGCAGATGTTTTATGTTTTGTGATACCAGAGGTATGGTTATTTCCAACACCAGCCAGTTCTCTGACACCAGCTGGCAATTCAATTCTGGCACTAACTACCAGAGTTATTGCAGATCCCACAGGTCAGAGGCTCTGCCCCCAAGTTGGCCCCAGCTTCTGATGCCAGCAGAAAATGAAGTGCACAGGCCCCCCCCAACACTTCAAGAGCTGACTGCAAATTTGGAGGCTTCTGCATCCCCCTTTAAGTTCAATACTTTGCTAGAATGATTCATAGAACTCAGGAAAACACTTAGATTTATTGATTTATTTTAAAGGATGGGCTTCCTAGGCAGTGCTAGTGATAAAGAACCCACCTGCCAATGCGGGAGATCTAAGAGACCTAGGTTCAATTCCTGGTTTGGGAAGATCTCCTGGAGAAGGACATGACAACCCACTCCAGTATTCTTGCCTGGAGAATCCTATGGACAGAGGACCCGACAGTCCATGGGGTCTCATAGTGTTAGTTGTTTAGTTGTATCTGACTCTTTGTGACCCCGTGGACTGTAGCCCACCATAGGGTCTATTGGGTTTCTAAGAGTTGGACATCACTGGAGTGACTCAGCATTATAAAGGATACAGCTCAGAAACAACCAAATGGAAGAAATGCATAGCACAAAGTATAGGGGAAAAGAAGTACAGAGTTTCCATGCCCTTTCTGGGTGGATCAGCTCCCCAGCACATTAGTGCCTTCAACCCAGAAGCTTCTGAATCTCCTTGTTGAAGAGTTTTATAACCTAATCTGCAGCCACCCCCACCTGCTTCCTGGAAGTGGGGAGTGGGGGTGGAAAGACCCCCCCTCCCCTCTAATAATACATTCAGTCTTTCTGGTGACCAGTCCCCAAGCTGAAGCTATTTGGGGATCCCGCCGTGAGTCACCTCATTAGTGTAATCCCAGGTGTGGGCAAAAGGGACTTGTTATGAATAGCAGAAGACTTCCCTGTTACTGAGGAAATTCCAAGGGTTTTAGGAGCTCTGTGCCAGGAACCAGAGTCAAAGACCAAATATATTTCTTATTTTAGTAGAGACGGGCTTCCCAGGTGGCACTAGTGGTAAAGAACCTGCCTGTCAATGCAGAAGACGTAAGAGATGCAGACTCGATCCCTGGGTCGGGAGGATCCCCGGGAGGAGGGCACAGCAATCCACCCCAGTATTCTTGCCTGGAGAATCCCATGGACAGAGGAGCCTGGTGGGCTACAGTCCATAGGGTTGCACAGAGTCGGACATGACTTGAAGCAACTTAGCACGCACATGCCACAGGTTGGTACGTGTGGATACGCCCTTCTTGAGAAGCATAGAAAGCTTGCCCTGAAATACTCGAATGTTAGCTTCCTGAAGCCAGGTTAATGTCACAGTTTCTGTAAAGTGTTCTAGAAAGTTGAATTAGTGGGGACTCCTTTTTATAAGAAATATCTTAAGTAGCAGTTCAGCTTAAGGGGAGTTCAGTTCCGTAAACACTGAGAATTATAAAGCCGGTGCTGTCCAGTCCACTCTCAGCTCTCTCCTCCATGCTGGCCCTGGAGGAGATGGGCATCCAGCCCCTCTCATGCCCTCAGGACTTCGCTCTGTGATTATCTCCCCACTGCACTCTGTTATCAACCTTTTCTTCCCCTTCCATTCCCACCAGCATCCATGCTGTAACGTTTCTCTTGATTCCATGTCTCCGAGCTATCACGCTGTTTGTTTCCCTCCATTACAAAACTTTCTGAAGAAGTTGCATCTGTGTGTTGTCTCTGGTTTATCTCCTTTTCTTTGTTCTCTTTAGTCAGGCATTTATTTCTCTTCTCCATGAAAACTGTTTTTCATCAAGGTCATCTGTGACCTCCATGTCATCAACTCCAGTAGTCAAGTTTGAATTCTCTCCTTCCTTTAAGTGTCAATCATATTGGACAGTGTGCCCAGTTCCTTTTGAAACCCTGCTTTAATTTGGCTTTCTGGCCTCCACACTTTCTATTTTCCCCCCAGCACGCTGGCTGTCCCACTTGCTGGGTTGAAGGCTGGATGTGCCTGGACCTCAGAAGGCTGGCACCTCCGAGGGCTTGGCTGCGGGCCTTTTCCTTCTCCTCTGTAGACACTTGGACCCACATAGGCTTCAAAGATGCGCTGATATCCCCAGGTTTAGGTCTCCAGCTGGACTTCAGCCCCTAGCTCCTGGTAACTCAGCCACATTCAACCCTTCATTGTAAATGAACTTCAGCCGCTTCAAACTGGAGGGCGGGTTGCCCCCTCCGCTGCCTCTTTCTCATCTCTGGCAGTGGCAGCGCCATCCTTTGGCTGCTTATGCCGCAAGCCTTTTCTTCCTTTTCTCTCCCACGCCACGTTCAGTTCACTAGTTGGCACTGCCTGTATAGACCCCCGTGTCACCAGCCCTGCCACCGTGCTTGTCCGGGCCGCCAGTCTGCCCCACTTGGATTGCTGTGGGAGCCTCCTCGTGGGGCTTCCTGTTTCAGCTCTCCCAGTATCTCTACCCACACCTCCTACCTCAGCCATCTTTTGCCCAAGAATGTGATGGCTGCTGGCTGCAGTGATCTTTCTTAAAGATGCCCATTCGCTTGCTTTTCCCTGCTGCTCAGAAACCTGCAGGGCGCCCCTGGATGTGGGCGCCGGTCTCCTGACTCACGTGCAGCCTCTCGGCCCGGTGCTCGGCCACACCGGCCTCCTCCCGGCCCCGCGCCCGCCGCCCGCTCCGTCGCCCTCTCCCCCGGAGGGGACCAGCGCGCTCCTCACCTCGCTGCAGGTCTGTGTGTGCTTAGCTGCTCAGTCGCGTCTGACTCTTTGCCTCCTCACGGACTGTAGCCCTCCAGACTCCTTTGTTCAAGGGATTTTTCAGGCAACAATACTGGAGTGGGTTGCCATTTCCTTTTCCAGGAGATCTTCCTGACCCAGGGATTGAACCCTGGTCTCTTGCATTGCAGGTGAATTCTTTACCATCTGAGCCACAAGAGGAGCCCTCTTACTTCAGTTAGGAAGCTCTTAACCATCCACCATTACCTCAAATACTTAAAAGAGCAGTCCGTGCCCCAGCCACTCACTGTCCCCTGAGACTGTTTTATTTTCTTCATTTATCATCTGACATTTCATAGGTGTCTGTTGTGTCTCTATTATTTGTCCCCTATATTTGAATGTCACTTCTAGGAGAGCAGGGGCGGTGTTTATTTTACGTATCCATGTATCCATAGCAATTAGAATAATGCCTGTCCCATAGCAGCCGTTGGGTGAAGTGTTTGTTGAGTGAGTGACCGATTTAATGACTATGGGGAGCCTACTCTTTAGTTAGAAACTGTATAGAAGATACAGATGGTCTTTGTTCCCAAGACTCTCAGGCTAGTTGGGAGGAGAAAGGAATGGTTCCATGAGCAGGTCATTTTAATATAATAGTGTACTTGGAATGAGAGGGAATAAGGTGGAAGCACAAAAGATGGGTGGTGAAGCACAAAAGCCCTTCAAGGATTCTGAAGGTGCCACCTGTGTTGCGTCTTCAAGAAGGAATTCTAGAAATCGATGGCCACTGTAAAGTATAATAATGATCTGTATAGAAGAAAAAGCAAAGGTCTAGTTTTGGTTAAGGCACAGCGCGCCAGGATGATAGGAAGGTATGTGAGGAAGGGAAAAGGTGTTTGAGTCGAGATGATAGTCATATGTAGAACTTTTTTTTTTTTTTACAAAACTAAAACATTCAAATACCAGTCTACTTGAATCATTGGGAGGATTGAAGGATTATGTTTATTTTAAAGTAACAGGAGGAGGGTTTGGGATGAGGGCATTACTTAAAATTACAAGCTTATGTGTCTGAAAAAATTGTCATCTTGCATTTTCAGTCACCAACTGGAAAAAAATGACAGGCTTGTCAAATATGCCTAAATATGTATGTGTGTAAATGTAGTGTTTTAATGAATGAGTGGTAAATGACTGAATGTTGAAATGAACTTTATAAGTGTAAGCAGATGTTAATTCATTATGTTTTATGACAAAACCTCTAGTTGCTATGGGTGATGAATCATAATGTTATTCAGGAGGAAGAGCATTTGATGTACAGTAATCCTGATTTTCAGTCATTATTGACTTCTGCAAAGGATGTACTTTCCTTTGAATATGGAATCCTTCCCTTGTGAGATTCGTGTTCAGTGTCCAAATGCCTGGGTGGTCAGCTGGAGATCTGAAAAGAATATACTCAATTTGTAAGCCCTATTGATGGTTTGACTTAATTTCACAAAAAGCAGTAGAGGCATAAGTGAGAATGTATACATTTTCTACTAATCTTTTCCTTTCAGTCCACCTCAACAGCAAAACATTAGAAAGTACCTGGAGGGAGGGAAGGTTTGGCTGGTTTGGGCCAGGTGTGCGAGTTAGTTGCTCGGTCGTGTCCAACTCTTTGTGGCCGTGTGGACTGTAGCCCACCAGGCTCCTCTGTCCATGGGATTCTCCAGGCAAGAATACTGGAGTGGGTTGCCTTTCCCTTCTCCATGGGATCTTCTTGACCCAGATATCGAACCCCGATCCTCCTGAGTTGTAGGCAAATTCTTTACTGTCTGAGCCACCAGAGAAGTCACAGTTTGTACCATGGACTTTTATTTTTGGGGAACACAGATAGGCATCCTCCTAGGTTGTCTACTTAAGACCTAGATGGCCACTGGATGAGTCCATTTCCACTCCTGTCATCTATATTTTCATGAAGTGTAGGTTACTAAGGGCTTTTGAATGTTTCCTTAGGACTTGCTAATTTTTAAGCTGTTGCTTTGATTGCTTTCAGAGGACAGATTCTTGTCTCATTCACGCTAGCTCAGGTTCTGTCCTTCAGAGTTGCTGCTGCTTCTCTCTATGTTTAGAATTGCCTTGGCCATTGTTAATAGCAGAGGCTTAAACATAATTTATATGTGTGAATAGCATTATAAATAAAAACAAGGATATTAAAAATGGCAGAATCCCACCCATGGTCAGAGAAATGTATTAAAGAAAACGTTACCGAAGTATGAAGTTGTTAGGACATAAATCATAAAATGAACCCACTTAGCTATTTAAGATTGCTCTATATGGGTGAGTCATTGCTGTCTGGTTACTCATTACCTGAAACATGGATATAAGGAAGGAGGAAGTGTGGAAATGTCTCTGGGTGTTTCTTGGGCAACTCTCCTAAAACAAATAGAAAATAGTGTATAATGCTTTGAACATTTTCTTCTTTTTCAGAGTATAATATGATTGTCATTATAATAGTATCCTGTCTGTGATTGTATCTCACAGGCATAGATCAGGTAGCATAAATGAATCTTTAGATTTGAAAATTTGTCATTTTAAAGATTTTTCCTTGCTGTTTGCATATATCTGGCATTGATCTTGAATAGAACTTCCAAAATTAAAGTCAGTCCTAAGTGAAAATTTTGACTGAAAATAGAGAGGTTGAGTTTGAATAAATTTGGCTGGGGATCTGTTAGTTGTAAGCTTTCCTTCTCTTGGCCTCTCCTCACCTGTCTTGCTGTTGCTTTCATTTTTCCTTCTTTTTAGGCACCCTGGTCGTGTATTGTTTCACTCACTTCATTCTTCACCATGTGTTCAAATCCTGCTCATCTTTCAGGACGCATCCAGGGTACACCTGCACTTTGAAGTCATTTCCCAAAAGGCCACTTGGTGGTTCTAACATGTATTTTCCATAGCATGCATTATGTCAGAGTTGTATGGACTTTATTGTATACTGTCTTATATATCATTAATTGTTTCCGATTTAAGTATTGGACAAGAGGGAGCATCTTTTGAGCAGGGACTAAACAGTTATAAATATTTTCTTGTCTCAAGATCATGGGTCTTAAAATCCATCCAATATGTGTGTTTATCTATTGTATGGTGTACATTATGAAACATCCACAAGAACAAGAACTTTAAAAATATGATAAAGACCTATAAACAGAAATTCTAATATTTTACATCCATATTCCAGTGGCTTATCTTAGGCATACCCTGGGATGCCCACGTCTCACTTTGGAGACCTAGGATTAGGGACACATTAGGGATGCAGGAAGTATTTATTTTTAGCCTTCAGCTGTTTTCTGCTGGTTGTTAACAAGCTTTCTACCTGTCCAAAATAAAACTCAAGGCAGTAGTGTGTGTTTTATATCTAGTTAGGGAATATCAGGGATGTATTGGAATAAGATAGGTCATTCTTGGACAACAAGCCTTCATACCTTAAGACATAACAGAGTGAAAGTTTGCTTGTCACTGATAGCACAGTCTGATGGGGGTCAGATGGCTCTCCTCTGAGTGGTGACTCACATTCAGGCTGTAGTTGTAGCAACTGGAACACGTGGCTTTTAAGTTTGCTGTGGGAGGTAGAGAGAGGGCATGGTCAACCCTTTCCTCATTGGCTGGTGTGTGGTCACGTGGGTCCAGCCTCCTGCAAAGGAGTCTGGGAAATGCACCTAGGAAGTAGAAGATGGAATGGGATTTAGTCAACATGTGTCATGGCCTCCTATATGCTAGGATGATCTGTTCATTTCACTAGAGTTGTTGCTGTTTAATAACTCAACTCATGGTTTATCAAGTAAAGCAAGCTTCTGCATGAATTTAAACATGAATTCAGTAGTATAATTTAGAAAGAAAATAAGTCCTCTTAAAGTACTGTCAAATGTTTCTCTTGTAATGATTATAATCACGGTTCACATTTCCATTTGAATCTTATTTGAACGCATTTTAAGCTACAAAAGTAAAACTGTTCACTCATTTTTCATGTTTCTGTGGTTATTGCTTTCCTTTTTTTCCACTCAGTGGAGACTAATGGTTTATTTGTTTACTATGAACAAAGTTAATAGTAGTGTCCAGTTTCATTGCTGTTGTTTACAAAAGTAGTTTATATATGAATATTTGAAGATGTGTGTAAATGCTTTGATGGCTTATGCCAGTAGACCTGTCTTTGGTCCAATTGCCATATTGTTGATATTCTTGGAACAAATATGTTTATTGAGAATTTTAGAAAATTAAATGCTGATCTCATCTATGTTAATTCACATATTCACCTATTGAGAATTGTAGCAAAATGGTTCTGACCAACTTTGAAACTTAAGCCAGTGTAGTGTTAATTTTTTTGGATTCAACTCTTCTGAGAATGAAAGAATAAAAATCAGTTTCCCTTACATTGTGGAATTTAAGTTGTGTTTAAGGAAAGCTTTAGTGAAATTTTTTTTCCAAATATGAGTGTAGTCAAAGGTGGGAGGTGAAAAAATATTAAAATTTTAAACATGGATGCAGAAGAATTTTAATATTACTTCTGATCAATAAATTTTAATTTTAAAGCAATCAAATTAATTTTCATGGTGGGAAAACCAAAAACCATAAGTTAATAAATAATGTCACTCCCAATAAGTAATGCCACTCTATAGTTTCATCTTATAGAATATAGATGATATATTACTTATTAAATTTTGCTTCTAGTTTATAACAGTCATTCTCTCGTTAACTTTGGTCATGATTAAGTACTTTGCAAAAATGCTTATGGTATATCCTTTACATACTTTTCTTGGGTCTTCTTGATCTGGAAAAATACACTTGTTTTTGGTAAACAGTTTTATTGGATATAAAGATCTTAAGCATGGCCTTACTAGCATGGGAGATGAGTGCAATTGTTCGATGGTTAGCACATACTTTAGTACTACCTTTCCTGGGAATTGGGATGAAGATTGACCTTTTCCAGTCCTGTGGCCACTGCTGAGTCTGCAGATTTGCTGACATATTAAGTGCTACTCCTTGATGGCATCATCCTTTAAGGTTTTGAGTAGCTCTACTGGAATTCCATCTCATCCACTAGCTTTACTAACAGCCGTGCTTCCTAAGTCCCACTTGGCTTCACTGTGCAGACTATCTGGCTCTGGGTGGCTGACCATACCATCGAAGTAATCCGGTTCATTTGGATCATTTTTGTACAGTTTTTCTGTGTATTCTTTCAATCTCTTCTTGATCTCGTCAGTGTCTACTGTACCCATAGGTATGATTAAAAATCACTGTCAGTCAATTCTTTGCAGACATCAAATAGAACATTAGAATATCATTTAGTTAAAATAGGATTCTGTTTAACTGTTAACCTAGGTGCATACTTGCATACTGAGGGTTTGTACTCTCTCTCTCTCTGCTTGGAATGCCCCGGCCCCTGCAGCGCGTGCAGCCCCCCCTCTCTCTCCACATGTCCTCCTCCCTCACCTTCCTTGAGTCTTTGCTCACATGCTACCTTCTCAATGGGTCCTTCCATTGTTATCCTTTCTAACAGTTTCATCCTGGTCTCCTTTTCTGTTCTGCCCCAGCATTCGCCATCCTTCTTGCTTGCTTTGTTTCTCTCTTTTACCGTCTTCTGGTAGATTATACTTCACTTAGTTTCATTATTGCCTGCCTTCCCCTCCACATCGCTCACAGAAGCTTGGGTCCATGTTCATTGCTACATTCTTAGTGGCTGGCACATATTAAACAGTCTGTAATATCAGTTAATTAGCTTAAATAAACCTTTAATCACATGTTCAGAAATTTCTGATGTTCTAGGAATTCATATCAAAAGATGAAGCTAGACTGTAAGGACTCTGCTTGGATATCTCAGCTTGCTATTTAGTAACTTCTGAAAAAAGAAAAAAGAGGGAAAATTTTCAAATGGTATAGTTTTAAAATTTAGGAGCTGCCTTCTTTAAGGATTCACAACAGAAGTGAGAAAAGAGTAAAATTATTCAAGTACGAGATATGAATGTAATAATGATAATATATTTAAATGTTCACAGATGAACTTGTGCTGTCAATAGACTTATTGTTGGTGATTTTGAGTTGTGAATGCTAACAAAGAATTTGTGAATGGGAAATAATTTAATTCTAAAGTTGCTTTCAACTCTGAAATCCTATGAGTGTATTATCTTCCTATTTAAGAAATGTGAAGTGTATTTTAGGAAAGCTTTCATTAGAAGAAATTTTTTTAATGTTAACTGATTTTTAAAAATGTTAGTTGGTTCAGTTGTTTAGAATAACTAGGTAATAGATTTTATATGTGCATCCCTGGTAGCTCAGCTGGTAAAGAATCTGCCTGCAATGCAGGAGACCCTGGTTCAATTCCTGGGGGGGGGGGAGATCCTCTTGAGAAGGGATAGGCTACCCACTGCAGTATTCTTAGGCTTCCCTGGTAGCTCAGATGGTAAAGAATCCACCCACAATGCGGGAGACCTGGGTTCAATCCCTGGACTGGGAAAAATCCCCTGGAGGAGGACATGGCAACCCACTCCAGTATTCTTGCTTGGAGAACCCCCATGGACAGAGGAGCCTGGTGGGCTGTAGTCCATGGGGTCGCAAAGAGTCCGACACAACTGAGCGATTAAGCACAGAACAAGGTGTATATGGGACGATTTGATTCTTCAGTTTCTGAGGTCACAGTCTAAATTAGGGAAGTTGAAGATTAGTTAACATGTCTAGATTTAAAGTCTGGTTTTGCCCTTTTCCAACTTCATTGTCATTTGGGCACTTGTGACAAACTTTTCTGTATCGGTGTGAAGATGTACCTGAAAGGTCTTATTTCCATGGAAAACAAGGCAGATCTTCTTCAATTCTCTTTATAGAGATAACTTTAAAGAAGTCAGTCCTATTAACTCTCTTTGAGTTACTGGTGACCAGAATTTGTTTATTATACTCTGGAAATCTTAGTGATTGGGATAGTACATTTGTACAAGCACACACTTCATTTCTCAGCATCTCCATAAAAGCGTGTAAGGAAAGAGTCCTCTTGGAATTGGCAAGAAAGGAGAATATTGGAGTTTTTCAGAAGAGATGGGCAGTTTTGAGGTGTTTGGGTGATGGGTTAAGGGAAAACAGAATTAGGAATGAACAGATATAGAATCCATGCCAACAGTCACCCATTCAGTTTCTCTTTACATAACATGAGGTGGGGCAATAGTCTTGAGGTTCTCTTGACTCAATGTTGCTATGATTTTTAAACTGTAGTCTTTTTCTTCCGATAAACTTATGTCTGTCTGCTTGCACGCTGAAGGTTTTTCTAGATTTGTGAATTTAGAACGTTACAGTTTTAAATGAATAAATGAAAATTTTCTGGGAAATTGCCATTCTTAGCTATATTTTAAGTGAGCTCATATATTTTGAGGGAGGTCTGTCTATCTACCTACTTGTCTATCCTCCCCCCCTCCAAAAAAAAAAAAAAAAAACCCAAAGAAGAACTTTACATGTATCCATGGATTTTAGTCACAGCAATGTCAGTGTTTGGTCTTTTATCTAATTTTTTTATTGGAATATGATTGCTTTTAGTTTCTGCTGTACAATGAAGTGAATCAGCTTTATGTATCCATTTAAAGATATGTGAAGAGTATGAGTGGGAACTAATTGTTTTATCTCCTCACGTTGTAAATTGATTGAAAGCAGCTTACTGTTTTACAGTCAATATTTTATCTTATTATTATTATTTTTTTACAGTCAATATTTTAAAATGATAGCTTTCAAAAAGCCAGAGCAGGTTGGGTTTTTTTTTTTTTTTTTGCATGAGCCACCTGTTCTCCTTGCTTGGCTTTGTAATAAACCTTTCCTTTGCTTTAAAAAAAAGTAGAAAAAAAGCAAAGGAAACAGAAATAATGAGACCAAAGCAAAAGTTAATACCATGCTGTCCTCTATGGTTTTTGAACTTGGATTTTTCATTTCCTGGTGGTCAAAACAAAAAGGGGAATATGATCAGTTACATAATTCTTTTTGCACACAAGATCAAAGTACTTGAGTTGCTCAAGAGAAAAGTTTTCCTTGCCAGTTAGTTTTAAAAGAGATTTTGAAGTCTTACGAGACTTAGGAAGTGAAGGATAGCATCTTGAGCAACACCTCCCAAAATTTCTCTGCAGAAAATAAAGTAGTGAATTTTATATGGCTGCTTTTTATGTCACTTCAGTAAGTAGAAGCAGAGGACATAACACCGAAGCACAGTTTTGCAAAAGCAAGTCTATGAGACACTGAAGTCAGCGATTACTTGTCCTTGGCTGCTCCATAGGGCCCCCACAGAATTCCATCACATCTGTGGAGGGTGGGGAAGAGTAGCGAGGCATCAGCTCCCCGGGTGATTCTGACGTGTGTCCACGGCTGAGAACCACCAATACAGGTACCTAGGTTATTGATGGTTTGGCTTGATTCAGAAATACAAGGAACAGATGGATGACAGTTTCTCCCTCAGGTGATTATCTGTGACAGTTTTATGTGTTCCTTTATTTGTTTTCAGTTTTTTCATAACTGGGCTTTGAATTATTGGTGGTCTGCTGACAGAGATGATATTCTTTGGAAGGAGCCCAGAATACACGTACTCTGTTGTCAGGAAAAGATAGCGCCTTAATTTGGAAATAATAATTTGGCATTATTTTGTGAAAATCGAGGAAGCAAACCAAGACTCATTTAAATAGGTGGCTGCTTCCTCTCTGGAGAGTTGTGGGCTACAGACATGACAAATAGAAGGTTCTCTAGACTGGAACTAGTTTACAGGTATGCTTAGGCAACCATGAAGGATATAGGGATGGCCCTGGTCTTTGGGTCTGGGGCATCACTGCAGAGATTGATATTTCCTCGGTTAGTAGGTGTTTGAAGTACACGTATGTGGAGAGAGCAATCTTGTGTGTGTGTGTCTCTGTGTGTGTGTGTGTCTCTGTGTGTGTGTGTGTGTCTGTGTGTATGTGTGTGTTTAACCTTAAACAGTCAGTTTAGGGACCATAGGTCTCAATGGCAAAAAAGACACACGAAAAAGGGACAGAGGGTTGTGACTGTGGCTTTTCTAAGTAGTCTTGTAACCTGTTTAAATCTCAGAGATTTGATGTGTGGAGTCTTTGAAGATTTACTGGTTTATTCATCTGACAATAATTCTAAGCACCCCACCTCTGCCTGGCCCAGTGCTTTTCTTGCTGTAGAAACCCTGCTCTGAAGAACATAAATTCCAGAGCAGTGAAACTCCATTCCTTCTTCCAGTGGAGTCTTTTGCTGAGGGGGCTGAAGGGGACTGTGCTGGGTGGCTCTGAAGAGTCAGGGCTGTGAAGGGGAGCCTTGAACTTGATGGTCTGGATGGTAAGGATAGCCTCGTTTTCATCTGTGTGTCCTCTGATGTTGGGTATGTGGCTCCTGGTGGGTTGTACCCTCTTGATAGATACTGGCTGTAGAATCTGAGAAGCATGTTAGGACAAACACGATCATTTGCTCAAGGGGGTTCTTGCAGAGGAACTATACATATTTTGGAGAGGAGTGGGACTATCAGTTGAGGGCTCTGAGAAGCAGTAGGAGCAGGATCTTTTCATTAGGCAGTTCTGGAAATGACTCTGGTTGCTTTTGCCTCTTAGTTCAAGAAATGTAATAGCAAGGTCCTAGAGTGTTACTAGGGCAAATATAATCATGCCTTGTCTTTCTAAAGCAGAGGATTTTAGATGACCATTTGCCTGTGTCTTTAAACAGAATCTATATGGATTAACATTAGGGAGAATTGCCAGATAGTACCCACTCCAGTACTCTTGGCTGGAAAATTCCATGGACAGAGAAGCCTGGCAGGCTACAGTCCAAGGGGTCGCAAAGAGTCGGACACGACTGAGTGACTTCACTTCACTAAGAAACCTAAACAAAAAATTTCAGCTAGAAAATACAACATAGAGTCCCAGTTCTCTTCAACTTTCTTCTCTGAGTATTTTAAATCCGTAAGTCTCTTTCTTTGTAAAGATGTGAATGTGCACTCACATATGCATACCTGAATAACATTTCTTTTAATTTCTCTCTAACTTAGTTACAGATAGTTGGTAAACTTGGAGTTTGAAAATGCCATACAGTGATTCTGTCAATTTCTTACATGACTAGGAGAGAAGACTGTTAGGATTCATTTCACAAATTTATTCTGACCATACACTGTGTATCATCCACTGAGATGATGAGTCATAATTTTTGCTCTCAAGGGAGAAAAGCAAAAAAAAAGTTCTCCAGAAATTTAAACCACATGTTAAGGACACAATAGATATATAGATGGGATTTTTGTAGGTTTGTAGGTAATGCTGTCTTTGAACAACGGGAATCAATGAGGATTTCCAGAAGAGAGTGTTTGGTTGGGGACAGTGGGGGCAGAAGAGGAACTGACTGGGAGATAAAACAGGAGACATACCTGATCTTGCTCCCGGGAGGGGCTTGGCTTCTTTAGCACACCAGTGAGAAATAAAGCCCTTAGAGACTGGATTCTGGGTGGGTGACCTGCCCGATTTTGACCCCTTGGGCCAGAAACCAGTAGGGATATACATGAAGGACATTTTTAAGTGCTTCATGTTTTAGTCACTAAGTGGTGTGACTCTTTGTGACCCCATGGACTGTGGCCCACCAGGTTCTCTGTCCATGGAATTTCCCAGGCAAGTGTACTGGAGTGGGCTGCCATTTCCTACTCCAGGAGATCTTCCTGAGTCTTGAGCTTATACTCTGTCATAAAAACATACCCTGGCCCTGTGCATAGCTTTTTAGGGACCCGGTATTTGTATCCAGAGCGCCTGGGGGCATGCTCTCATCTCATCAGAATCTTTTGTCCCTATTCCGCTCATCTGGGAGGATTTCTGCTGGCTTCCAGGACTTTATTCTTAGTATTTCAAAGTTTAGTTTTTTAGGACAAAGTCTTTATCAGATGACTTTTTGTCCTTCAGTCACATGGTAATGATACTAACTGCCTACTTGCAGATCTGCATCTTTCTCTCAAATATCCGTGTCTTCTATGTGGCATTTCAAGGCAGTCATTTCCTTGTGGCCACTTTGCACTGTGACCTAGCTTGAGAATCTTGAAAGCAGATGTTTGCATGCTCTGTGTGTTAAGTCCATTCTGGAGCTGTGCTTTCTGTGTGCTGCAGTGATAATGAGCGTTGTTTCAGACCCCTTTCTGAGTGTTAGGGCACTCTGTGAGTATCAGCATTAAATCTTCCTCTGGCAGCAGCTCAAAGTATTGTTGCTTCGTCATCCCCTGTCTCAAGTGTGGGCCAAAGAAGCTTGTGGAGGAGGGAGTGACCTGCTTGCGTTTTAAAAGGAGGAGGGTTGTGGGGAAGCCAGCCTACAGACAGAGTGGCATATGGTATTTTTGGTTTACCCATTCTTACGTGGCCACTTTGAAGCTGTTTTTGAAAGGCAGATATTTTAGCATAAGACACACACACACACACACATAAAAGTTAACCAAATACTGTACAGAGCAGACTTCCTGGCATCTTACGAGCCTGCCTTATGTTGCTGTTGAAGCCCCTTCCTTGTGAAGGTAGAGTAAAGGAGGGAGTCGGAGTTGGCGTGAGATCTGTCTGGGAGCCACACCCAAGTGAAGAGTAGTCATGCTTGGTCAGCCTCTCAGAGATGGCTGTCAGTCACCCCAAGCCCGGAGCCTGCTCATTCTCTGAGGGGGCTTCTGTCTCAATGGTCTGTTTCATAATCCTCTGATTTCCTCCCTTTATCTTAAGTTTCTTTTTAAAATTGAGACATGGATTTGACCATGAAATTTTTTTCCCCCTGTTTGGAAATTCAGAAGAAAGGCTTCTGCATCTTGTCTTTGTCCTAAATTTGTAAACCTTATGAGAATAGGTACATGTTAACCTGGTGGATGGTGGACCGGCCGCGCCCCTTAGGCTCACTCCAGCTCAGCCCGCACCTCTGAAGCCCTCATCGTGTGTTCAGTGCTTGTGTCTGGTGCCCGTGCAAAACAAATGCATCACACTTAAAACCACGGTGCTCCAGAGGACCATAGCTTTGGAAGACAGAAGCGATACCACCTAGCTTTGAGGTTAACAAATTTGGGGGAAAAGCTTTGTCACAGAAACACGTAAAATCAAGAAGTTAAACCTGGATGCAATGAGATCAGGGGAGAAAGTCATGTCAATGGAAAATGGCCTCAATTTTTGACAGTGTTATATCAAGATGGCTTGTGAAAAGTGTCTTACTTGGATATAGAAAACCCCTTTAAGAGTTAGCAAAGCTCAGGCCATAAATGAGGAAGTCATCTAAGGCAATAAAAAACTAGTGATGGAGAGGAGAGAAAGGGGTAGAGTTGAAGGGTATACTGAGTACCTGCATGAAAGAATCAAATAAAAATTCTTTTGTAGTACCGGCATCCCTCAAGCTTTAGGAAATGGATTTCTTGTTTTTTTAAGTAAGCCACATAGACCATGTGACATGTCCTCAAATGACTGGATTATTGTCTCATTAGATAGTATGTGATTTCTCTAAACTGAGCAACCTGAGGGTGGGGATGACATCATTTATATTCCTCTGCCTGAAACACTCCATGGCACATAGAATGCTTATTGAATTAACGAGTACTAAATTCTCTTAAAATTATTTCCCAAGATGTTTTTCCCTTACAATATCATGATATGAATTTAGCTAATTTCAGGAAGTTTCATTATTATTATTATTTTGCCAATTCACTTTCTTTTCTTCACAGCAATATACATAAACTCAGGCAATTGCATTGTATGTGCACGGTGATCTGTCTGTGTGTATGTACGTATGGACATGTATCTCTTTGTAACCAGGAATCTTAATATTAATATTGGATAGGCCAAAAAGTTCGTTCAGGTTTTTTCTGTAAGATGTTATGGGAAAACCTGAATGAACTTTTTGGCCAACCCTATATTTGTTGATTTCACTGAATTTTGTATCCACTCTGTGAAATGGTGGTGGATCTCTTTCTTTATATGTGAGTCGATTTGTGAGCTTGATTCTGTAGCATGCAATCGTAGCCACATCTGGCCTCTCAGTCCTTTATTTAGATCCTGTGGGCTCTGTATAAGGGGCACCTTCTGCCAGGTCTGTTAGGTTGGAAAGCTAACAACTTTTTCAGAGCTTTCACTGCTGCCCACTCCCTCTCCTCTGTGCCTTTTTTTTTTTTTTTTTTTTTAACTCCAAAGCAGGTGTACTTGGGGTTCCTGTTCAGAGGCCATCTCTACTCACTGTGTTCCATGTTGACTGCGGCCAGATTTCTCTGCACTTCTTCAGTACGGGGTGCCAGGCAGGGTGCTCAGCACGGCATCTTCTAGTGTGGATAGCTGTCCGTGTTCCTCTTCCTCCCTCTTACTGTGGGGAAGCTGAGACTCCACCTCATGTCATTGTATCCTGTGTATATACCTGACGATGGGGACTGTCAAAGTTAGATGACACAGAATGCGTGACGTTTGAATGTTGAAAGGTTAACTTTACCAAACAGTCTTCATTGTTTGGCATGTGGATGTGAAGTGCTTTAAATCAGAACATGTGTTTCAATGTTACACAAAGACACACAGAATGGCATACAAGGTGGCACATTTTTGGGCTTCTGGTCAGTAGGGAACACTGATCTCAAAAATCAGCATTTTGAGAACTTGAAGTCATTCTGTTTTCTTAATGAATAAAATATTAAATCCTAAGGACAATTAGGAAGGTCATGGGAATAATTTCTCTTGGGATCAGTTCAGTTCAGTTGCTCAGTAGTGTCCAACTCGGCGACCCCATGGACTGCAGCATGCCAGGCCTCCCTGTCCATTACTGACTCCCAGAGTTTGATTAAAACTCATGTCCACTGAGTCAGTTGGGTGAGATACCATCCAACCATCTCATCCTCTGTTGTCCCCTTCTCCTCCTCCTTCAATCTTTCCCAGCATCAGGGTCTTTTCCAGTGAGTCAGTTCTTCACATCAGGTGGCCAAGTATTGGAGTTTCACCTTCAACATCAGCCCTTCGAGGGAACACCCAGGACTGATCTCCTTTAGGATGGACTGGTTGGATCTCCTTGCAGTCCAAGGGACTCTCAAGAGTCTTCTCTAACACCACAGTTCAAAAGCATCAATTCTTCGGCGCTCAACTTTTTTTATAGTCCAAGTCTCACATCCATACATGACTACTGGAAAAATCAAAGCTTTGACTAGGTGGACTTTTGTTGGCAAAGTAATGGCTCTGCTTTTTAATATGCTCTCTAGGTTGGTCATATAACTTTTCTTGCAAGGAGTAAGCGTCTTTTAAAAATTTCATGGCTGCAATCACCATCTGCAGTGATTTTGGAGCCGCCAAAAAAAAGTCGGTCACTGTTTCCACTGTTTCCCCATCTATTTGCCATGAAGTGATGGGACCAGATGCCATGACCTTCATTTTCTGAATGTTGAGTTTTAAGCCAATTTTTTCACTCTCCTCTTTTACTTTCATCAAGAGGCTCTTTAGTTCTTCGCTTTCTGCCATAAGGGTGGTGTCATCTGCATATCTGGCGTTATTGATATTTCTCCTGGCAGTCTTGATTCCAACTTGTGCTTCATCCAGCCCAGCATTTCTCATGATGTACTCTGTATATAAGTTAAATAAGCAGGGTGACAATATACAGCCTTGATGTACTCCTTTCCTGATTTGGAACTAGTCTGTTGTTCCATGTCCAGTTCTAACTGTTGCTTCCTGACCTGCATACAGATTTTTCAGGAGGCAGGTCAGGTGGTCTGGTATTCCCATCTCTTTAAGAATTTTCCACAGTTGGTTGTGATCCACACAGTCAAGGGCCTTGGAATAGTCAATAAAGCAGAAATAGATGTTTTTCTGGAACTCTCTTGCTTTTTTGATGGTCCAACAGATGTTGGCAATTTGATCTCTGGTTCCTCTGCCTTTTCTAAAACCAGCTTGAACATCTGGATGTTCACGGTCCACATACTGTTGAAGCCTGGCTTGGAGAATCTTGAGCATTACTTTGCAAACGTGTGAGATGAGTGCAATTGTGTGGTAGTTTGAACATTCTTTGGCATTTTCTTTCTTTGGGATTGGAATGAAAACTGACCTTCTCCAGTCCTGTAGCCACTGCTGAGTTTTCCAAATTTGCTGGCATTTTGAGTGCAACACTTTCACAACATCATCTTTTAGGATTTGAAATGGCTCATCTGGAATTCCATCACCTCTACTAGCTTTCTTTGTAGTGATGCTTCCTAAGGCCCACGTGACTTCACATTCCAGGATGTTGGGCCCTAGGTTAGTGATCACATCATCGTGATTATTGGGGTCATGAAGATCTTTTTTGTACAGTTATTCTGTGTATTCTTGCCACCTCTTCTTAATATCTTCTGCTTCTGTTAGGTCCATACCATTTCTGTCCTTAAATGTGCCCATCTTTGTATGAAGTGTTCCCTTGGTATCTCTAATTTTCTTGAAGAGATCTCTAGTCTTTTCCATTCTATAGTTTTCCTCTTATTTCTTTGCATTGATCCCTGAGGAAGGCTTTCTTATCTCTCCTGGCTATTCTTTGGAACTCTGCAATCACATGGGTGTAGCTTTCCTTTTCTCCTTTGCCTTCTGCTTTGCTTCTACTCACAGCTATTTGTAAGGCCTCCTCAGACAATCATTTTGCCTTTTTGCATTTCTTTTTCTTGGGAATGGTCTTGATCACTGCCTCCTGTACAGTGTCATGAACCTCAGTCCATCGTTCTTCAGGCACTCTGTCTATCAGATCTAGTCCCTTGAATCTATTTGTCACTTTCACTGTATAATTGTAAGTGATCTGATTTAGGTCATACCTGAACAGTCTAGTGGTTTTCCCTACTTTCTTCAATTTAAGTCTGAATTTGGCAATAAGGAGTTCATGACTTGAGCCACAGTCAGCTCCTTGTCTTGTTTTTGCTGACTGTCTAGAGCTTCTCCATCTTTGGCTGCAAAGAGTATAATCAGTCTGATTTTGGTGTTGTCCTTGTGTAGTTTTCTCTTGTGTTGTTGGAAGAGGGTGTTTGCTAGGACCAGTGTGTTCTCTTAGAAAAACTCTATTAGCCTTTGCCCTGCTTCATTTTGTACTCCAAGGCCAAATTTGCCTGTCACTCCAGGTTTCTTGACTTCCTACTTTTGCATTCTAGTCCCCTATAATGAAAAGGACATCTTTTTTGGGTGTTAGTTCTAGAAGGTCTTGTATGTCTTCACAGACCTGTTCAACTTCAGCTTCTTCAGCATTACTGGTCAGGGTATAGACCTGGCTTACTGTGATATTGGATGATTTACCTTGGAAATGAAGAGAGATCATTCTCTTGTTTTTGAGATGTTTTTGCATCCAAGTACTGCATTTCGGACTCTTTTGTTGACTATGATGGCTACTCCATTTCTTCTAAGGGATTCCTGCCCACAGTAGTGGACATAATGGTCATCTGAGTTAAATTCACCCATTCCAGTCCGTTTTAGTTCACTGATTCCTAGAATGTCGACTTTCACTCTTGCCATCTGCTGTTGGACAACTTCCAATTTGCATTGATTCATGGACCTAACATTCCAGGTTCCTGTGGGATATTGCTCTTTACAGCATCAGACCTTGCTTCTATCACAGTCACAGCCACAACTGGGTATTGTTTTTGCTGGCTCCATCTCTTCATTCTTTCTGGAGTTATTTCTCCACTGATCTCCAGTAGCATATTGGGCACCTACTGACCCGGGGAGTTCCTCTTTCAGTACCCTCTCATTTTGCCTTTTCAGACTGTTCATGGGGTTCTCAAGGCAAGAATGCTGAAGTGTTTTGCCATTCCCTTCTCTAGTGGACCAGATTTTGTCTCTTGGAATAGGTAGTTTTAACCTGAAGTTTGAGTTTCCTATAATAAAGTCATAAAAAACCATGATGTTGGTTGTTGGTGGTTTAGCTGCTCAGTCGTGTCCTACTCTTTGCAACCCATGAAGTGTAATCTACCAGGCTCCTCTGGCCATGGCATTTCCCAGGCAAGGATACTGGAGGGGGTTGCCATTTCCTTCTCCAGGGAATCTTCCCAACCTAGGGATCGAACTCGGGTTTCCTGCATTGCAGGCAGATTCTTTACCAACTGAGCCACCAGGGAACCCATAAGTTGGTTGAAATAAGCTAATTGCTAAAAATCTTGGAAACAATTGTGCTGGGAGTTTGTTTAAATTATATTTACCCTAAGCAAAAAAGGCTGTTTTTGTAGATAAATAGCTGTGTCCTTACTTTTATGAGAGTTGGGTAACAAAAGGTTATTTGTTAGTATTCTTTTGTTAAAAGAGATGCTAAAAATACTTTGAGGGCTTACTGAATTTGCATTAAGAGCTCAGTTGTCTGATTTTTTTCCCCTCAAATCAGGTGTGTTTTGTTAATTTCTGGACAGAGGAAATAACACAATTTCCTCCTTGTTTTCTGTGTTCTCCCAGCCTCTGTCCTTGCATATGCCTCAGGGTTCTGATGTTGCATCACTGTCTTCTGTGATATACCTTTCTCAGTAGAAGTTGTGTTCCCTGCCCCCCGTTTTCCTTTTTAGGGGATTGATCATATGTTTCTTACCTTCTCCCACACCTTTTTTTTTTTTTTAATGAGGAAATCTGTTCAGATCTATTTACAAGTCAATGGAAAACCGGAGAAGACAGGCCAGAATGCTTGCTGCTTGTGCTGTTTATTATTTTATCATATTCATTGAAAGGATATCCTGTGTAATGGTAGAAGTTAGATACGAAAAATATAGGAAATGCAGAGCTCTACACAGAACTCAGGATTCTGTGTAGAATGAACCTTGTCACGTTGTGTCGTTGTTTTAGATAGAATCTTTTTTAAGAGTGGGAGTGGATTAGAAGGGAGAAGTAAGTGTGGTTCGACTGGAATTCCTCTTGTATGAATAGTATTATGCACCTTAATGTTCTTCTACGCCTCTTTTTTGGGGGGATTTAATGTCTTTCCTGTTTGATTTTAAGCTGTTAAAAGACATTCTCTTCATCTTTATTCCCAGAACCCTCACAGTGACTATGATGCCTCTTAGCTTGGGGGTGCCTGGGAACCTCACCCTTGTGGATGTTCTTGCTCTAACCTCCGCGTGCTCTTCCATATTAGTTGTTAGAGGACCTCGTTCAAGATAGAAGACACCAACCACACTTCATTAATTTGCGAGATAAGGCCCTTCAGCAGCAAAGACTCTGCTTTTAACTGCTTGCCAAGTCCCAGGCAGGATGCTGGCCCTGTGCGGGGCTCTCCCCCCTGGCCTCTCATGCTCAGGACACCATTTGCAGAAGGAAGTCCTCAGCAGCACAAGGGATTACTGCTAGTGCTAAGAGCAGCCTCTAGGCCCTGAAGGCAGATGTTTCCTCCTCAAGGCCTTCATATCTTAAGTCCAGTCCTTTTCATTCCTGACATAATTTAGTCTCTTTAAACCTCTTACCTACTTACTAATGTGTGTCTTCAATACCTGGCTTTTACCGTTCACCTTTGGAAATGAGTCACCCCTTGGCTGGGTCCACCTTCACATCCCTCTCCAGGAGAAGGAAGCTGTTTGTTTTGTCGAGGGACTCTCAGCCAGCTGACCCCGGGCTGAGTAGAACTGAGGAACTCCATCATAATTTTGATAATGGTCGGGTCCATGGGGTTGGGAAAATGTGAGCATGCCTCAGAGCTTCTTCCATCGCAAGAGGATTGTAAATAAAATTCCTAAAATCTTGAAAGAAGACAACCCCTAAGTGCTCTTTGCTGTTTGTTTTGGATTATATTGCATATCTAGCACGTGAACTGATGAATTAAAGAGGTTTGTAAATTCTAGTACTTAAGAATTTCTTGTCTAATTACACAGGAATTTCTGTTAGTCCTTAGAACGTTACAATACCTACAAACCATTTTATTCACACAAAACATTCTAATACTATGGTTTTTGTCCCTTTAGTGATTATGTTTGACTGTCTAGAATGTATTTTTGAGTGACTCTTTAAAAAATAATGAGAGACCTAGTGTACATTGAGGTTGACTCAGTCTATGAAAATTTGCAAAAATACTCTGTAGTCTGTTTTTTGAAAGCCAGTGTAATTCTAGAGAGGAAGAAGAACCTTTTTGTGCCCATTTGTTATGTCTTATTTTAAAACCTGACTTTTGAGCTTTATTTGATGCCTTAACTGTGTCACTTCAGAACAGATGTCATTTTAAAATGATTCATCCCTGATGAGATTTCTGTTTTGTACCTAATGGAAACAAGCCTTTTAGGATATAAGAATGCATATGAACTTTAAAAAGTAAGTATTGATAAATATTTTTTAAAAAATGATTGAAGTTAATGAAGTTTCACCTTTAATCTGCCTTATGTCATGCCATGGCATAACAGCCTTCTTTTCGTTGAGATGACAGCTAGGGACCTCTTTGAGTTTAAATGAATAAAGAGAAAAGAAAGTGAAATGTACTTCTCTGTCTTTCTTTTTTTGACCAGTTGTTTTGGCACGGTGTGTGTGTGTATATATATATATATATGTATGTATGTATTTTTTCTTCATCTTACTTCCTTTTAGTCTATCCATGTCTTCATATTTTAAGTTTGACTTCCATAGGAAGCATCAAATTGAATTTTGTTTTTTTATCCATTTTAACATACTCTGCCTTTTTATTGGAGTATTTTGTCCATTAACATTTAGTGTAATTATTGATGTGCTTGAATTTAGGTTTGCCATTTAATAATATGCTTTCTGTTTGTTCCCTGTTTTTCTTCTTGTCTTCTTTTGGATAATTTGAATTTGTTTTTAGAATTCCATTTTAATTCTTTTGTTGTTTTACACCTCTTTGTGTTATTATCTTGTGATTGTTCATGGTATAATGTATATGCTAAAGTTTTCAAGATCCATGCATAGTTAATGTTGTACTGCTTTATGTAAAATTCAGAAAGCTTGCCATCGTTTAGGTCCATTTACCGTCTGTCTCCCTCCAATTCTGTTCTTTTTTCTTTCTCATAATCTTTCCTTTTTACTCCATAGTATATGTATGTCCCCTTGGAGAAGGGAATGGCATCCCACTCCAGTATTCTCGCCTGGAGAACCTTGGACAGAGGAGCCGGGCGGGCTGCAGTCCGTAGGGTCGCAAAGAGTCAGGCACGACTGAGACAACTTAGCATGCACGCGTGCACGCATGTGCCCGTTGCTACTTATTTTGAAGAGAGGCTTACTTTTGTTCTGCCTTCTCTTGGATTGTTAAGAATGCTTACCAATGTTGTTGCTATGTAGGAATGAATAAATGTATTTTTGTAAATATGTTAATTTACTGTGCTTTTTTAGGCACACCTCAGAGATATTGGGGGTTCAGTTCCAGACTACCTTAATAAAGTGACTATCTCAATAAAGCAAGTCACATAAATTTTTTTGGCTTCTTAGTGTATATGATAGTTATGTATACATTATACAGAAGTCTCATAGTAAAGTATGTAATAGTATTAAATCTTAAAAATGTACATACATTAAATAAACAATATGAAACAAAAAGTTATAACAGTGACATCAAAGATCACAGATCACATGTTACCGTAACAATCATGATAATAATGAAAAAGCTTGAGATACTGTGAGAATTATGAAAACATGGCATAGGGCAAGAATAGAACAAAGCTTTCCAGGATAAAAAGTTACAGTTACTTGTAACAAGTATAGAAACTTATTTTCCCTGAAGTTTTTCCTTAAGATGTGGGATGCATGTGTCATAGAAGAGCATAACACTAATTTAACTCAGTGTTATTTTTCAAGCAAGTGAATGTTTCTGACTGAAGAATATGAGACAATTATAGGTGTACAGATGTCTGCAATAGTATTTTACAAGAAAGGCCAACATTGTGCTTCTTCTTAAAAGCCAGCAAATAAACAAACAGACCTCAAGGATACTGTGCAAAATATACCACACATAATTCCCTTTCTTTCTTTCCTTCTCTTGCATGTCCTTGCTGTGGACCTTAGTCCTTAATCAGATTTAATATGAAGTGAGAAGTTGGTGGCACACTTAGAGGTTAGGAATTTTTTTAGAAAGCACTTTATTTTGTTGTTGTTGCTTAATTTTAAAAGCATGTTGTTTTTAGAGGTTAATCAGAGCTGGAAAGTGGAGAAATAGTTAAGTTTTGTAGGTCTCAATGTGGATGAGAATTTTGAGACAGAACTGTTTTAAGAGGGTTAAATTCAGGAGCAGAATTTCCTTAGTGTGATTTGAAAGTATTCTAGCATTCAGGATTGAATGAAAGGAAGTACCATTTTGAGAGTTCTTGAAAAAAAGACAGAAACAGAAAGGTAGAAACAGTCATCTAAGGCTAGGAAAGTTTCCTAAGACAAAATTTCTTCTGTGTAACACTTTGGCTAGAGGAGGTGACAAACTAGAAGTCTTCAGAATGGATTAGACTGCTTTAGAGAATGATTCCTCAAGCGCCTCGTTAGGAGAGCCAGAGGACTGAGAAAAAAGGGTCTGCTTGGGAGAACATGGGTGGGCTTCCGTGCTAGCTCAGCTGATAAAGAATCCACCTGCAATGCAGGAGACCCTGGTTCAATCCCTGGGTTGGGAAGATCTGCTGGAGAAGGGAACAGCTCCCCACCCCTGGAGAATTCCATGGACAGAGGAGCCTGGTGGGCTACAGTCCATGGGGTCACAAATAGTTGGACATGACTGAGCGACCTTCACTTTAGTAGAACATAAGCTTTAGGTGGTGGTGGGTGGTATATTTGGTGTCACACCATCTTTTCTGCTCCCTGAAGTAAGTGAAGGAAACCTAGAAAGAAAATGACAGGGTGAGGAGCTTGGAGTTTTGGGCAGGGACGCCCTGATGCCCACAAAAGCAGGACCATGGCAGAGATTCCCATTCTGAACAGAAATGGTAAAGAACATGAATACCAGCTAGGTAATTTTGAACATGCAACACAATCTTCTACTCTGACAGGGCATGACAGATGAGCCCCAAATCTAGCTTCCAAAACCTATAAATGATAGATACAACTGTTTGCAAATGTGCAGCAACATGCTTGATATTGGTGGAAGGTTGACCCTCAGTGAACAGCCGTTTAGCTGATCTGGAAATGAAGGGGGGACTTGCATTCAAACGTCAGGCTGTCACTATTCTTAGAGCTCAAGTAGAGGATAGAAGAAATAGATGAAGCCCTGCTCTTGATGTGGTGCGATGAAGACCATATTTGCCCCTTAAGTTATCATCATTACAGTGCAGTAAACCGTTCATTTTTGTGTGTGGTAAATCACAATGCTGACATGCTCACAAAATAATGTGAAGCATATGGGTCACAACTGTTTTTAAGTAAAAACTGCTCTAAAGGTTTATTTAGATTCCTTAATTGTAGAGTGGTTGGGAAGATGCATGTGGTTTCATTTTAGTTACAAATGTTGGCTGTGGTGATGGGTACGTGCTAAAGTTGCCCCAGAGAAGGGGAATAAGAGTGAACATCGCCAGAGAAAGAGAGTGAGGTTGGGAGGGGAGCTCGTGTCCTGGCCCCTGCGTTATTTTTTAAGTGAAGTCAAGATCTTGTGTTTATGTGAAATAAGTAAGATGGCATTATTCTCTGCTCTTAGTGGATGTGCTAGTATTCCGGGCCAGTTTTCCCAATGTGTGAGTACTTTAATTGGTAAATTTTCATGACAGTTTGAAATCATTGACTCTTCAGAAACCTGACAGAATAACCATCCCTTTTAGCTGCATCAAGCCCAGGTTGGGGGACAGCAGTTAACGATTCTGTCTAGACAGACAAGAGAAAACGCAGTGTTCCACCTGTGTGTTTTGACGGGAAATAAACCCGTGTCAGGGTCATTTGGTGATCTTCTGAGCCCGTGTGTGTGTGTGTACACATGCATATATGTGTGCAGTCACAATCACATATGGTTAATCATGTTAGAAGTAATTTTGTATCATTTGGGATCTAATGATGGTATAATATATAAAGCTAACTTGCAGTACTAGGAGCCTGGGGAAAGGCCTGTGTTAATCCATGAAGAGGTCAGCGAATATATCAATATATGATTGGAAGAGTTCATTTGTATTTGGTGTAACGTGCTTTCCTGTGCTTCTTGCCAGTGGTGAAGATGACACTGGCTTTGCTGAACTATTGTCTGGAAGTGGGAGGGATGGGAGGGAGGAGGGGGCTAATAAGAAATCCAAGTAAAGCTTTCCTTCCCTGTCTGAAGGCAATAGGAGATATGAGTTTCCTGCTTCATGGAGCTCAGTCCATTAGGGGCTTTGTCAAAACTTGAAGGTCCACTCATTCATTCATTCATATTTTGGTATAGACAGTGTCTTATGTTTATAGCTCTGTGGAATGCACGAAAATTAATTCCACAGAAAGGCTGTGCCCCCAGGAGCTTGCACTCTGGTAAGGGATAAGAAGATATCTGCATAACTAATTATAATACAGAAAGACATTAGACATCTATTGAGGACTTAGTCACTTTTAAGGTGCTTTCATACAGTTTGATTTAATTTTCTGAGCTAAAGTACAGGGCTACATTTCTTTATTTTGTACCTGGAGAAACCAAAGTTCAGCCAGGGTGAGTGACTTGCTCCAAGTCCTGTAGGTGGTAAGTTGTGGGTCTGGAACCCAGAGAATCCTGTCCATCTGGGATGCCCTCTGCCTCCAGATTCACTATTTTTTCCACTGTGCCACGATGCAGTGGTGCTTCCCAGGTGGCTCAGTGGTAAAGAATCCGCCTGCCAATGCAGGAGATGAGGGTTCCATCCCTGGCTTGGGAAGATCCCCTGGAGAAGGAAATGGCTACCCACTGCAGTATTCTTGCCTGGGAAATGCCCTGGACAGAGAGGAGCCTGGCAGGCTACAGTGCATGGAGTCACAGAGAGTTGGACACAACTTTGTAATTAAACAACAACAGTATGCAATCACACAGAGGGGCTTGATTGCTTATCACTTGGGAAATCAGGGAACACTGGACAAGGATGATGCCACTGAGCATCCTTGGGGGTGAGCAGAGCACTGCTTATTCAGGGGATGGCTGAAGGGGTTTGAGGCTGAGGGAGGGAGGGCTGCCGGATGGAAAGAGATCAGTGTACACTGTTCACATAAGATTCAGCTCCTGGCAGATTGAAGGTGCTCAGTGCATTGTCAGTATTAATGGCGGCACACACTTTTCTGAAGAAAAGCCCGTCTGTGATTGAAAGGCTGAACTGACGCCCTTCCAAGTGTCCCAGCCTTTCACCGGGCTCCTTGCCTCCAGATGGATCTCTCTTACTGTACTCTTACGACCCTGCAATCTGTCCAGAACACAGAGGTGGTGTGGCCCAGTGGTCAAGAGCAGGGCTCAGTTTGGGCTCCACTGCGTCATACTGCCAGTGTGACCTTGACAAGTTCTGTCTTCACTTTGTGCCGTGATGTTATCATCTGAAAATATTATGTCATCTAATAATAATATATTCCTCGTAGTTTCATTGTGAGACTTATAATCCTTAAATAGAAGGGCCTGGGGCCCATGATGGTGCAGAGTAAGTGTTGCTGTTTTAGCTCTGGTTACTATCTGGTTATTATCTGGTCCTGCCCCTCCTCTACTTACAGTCCCAATGGGTGACTCCATTCTCCTGATTTCTCCATTCTCCTCATCTCTCTGGGCTTCCCTGGTGACTCAGACGGTAAAGTGTTTGCCTGTGATGCGGGAAACCTGGGTTCAGTCTCTGGGTTGGGAAGATCCCCTGGAGAAGGAAATGGCAACCCACACTAGTATCCTTGCCTGGAAAATTCCATGGACGGAAGAGCCTGGTAGGCTACAGTCCGTGGGACAGGACTGAGCAAGTTCACTTCATCTCTCTAGTGCATTTCTCCTCAGGCCTTGCCTTTCAGCAGCATGCAACTGCTCATACAACTTAGCCTACCTCTAGGATATTTTGGCCTTTGTTTTTACCTCAAAGTCCTTTGTCTTGCTGATTAATTCTTTAGGACTGTTTTTTCCACCTCTTAAGATACTCCAGCTCCAGTCCTCACCCTACTGAGGGCCCTGTGTGGTTCTTTTTCCTTGCACTTATCTATTCTCTGTTTGTATCTCTCCCCTACTTTTGGCTGAGAACTCATCAAAGAAGGGCTGAATCTTAATTATCTTTGCATTCCTAGCATGTTCTTCACATTGCTGCTGCTAAGTCGCTGCAGTCGTGTCCAACTCTGTGCAACCCCACAGACAGCAGCCCACCAGGCTCCCCCGTCCCTGGGATTCTCTAGGCACGAACATTGGAGTGGGTTGCCATTTCCTTCTCTAATGCATGAAAATGAAAAGTGAAAGTGAAGTCGCTCAATTGTGTCCGACTCTTAGCGACCCCATAGACTGCAGCCTACCAGGCTCCTCTGTCCATGGGATCTTCCAGGCAAGAGTACTGGAGTGGGGCGCCATTGCCTTCTCCGATTCTTCACGTTAGGTAGACTCAAAATAAATGAATTAGAAGAGGAGCTTTACCTATTTTAAGACAGCATCATATTGTCAAAATTATTTTTCAGTTAGCTAGAGGGAGTCAAAATTTACCTTGTTAGTTGATTTTGAGGAAGAGAAGGTCAACATGAGAGCTTACTTGATAGAGGGCCCTTTGTCATCATGGATTCCAGGACTGGACAAGAACCACGGCAAACCTACAGGACCACCTGCCACTGTGGATCTTATAGTTTTTACCATCTTGTTTGTGAAGGTGGTAGTTCTGTTTTCAGTTTTGTGATGGTAGTATCAGCTATTTAGTATTTGATAACATTTTCTAATGTTTGAAAAACTTTTTTCTCCGTGTTTTGAAACTCCAGTGTATCATCCTGGAAATAGCAACATTATCCAGTTGTGGACATGTGATGTAAATTTTTTTCTTGGTTCTCTTAGTTGCCCGGATTCTAATAAAGTAAGCTGTAAATATAGCATCTGAGTTAAATAAAGCATATCTTTATCATGTACAGTATATCAATACCATTTTAGTTAATAGGGAATGCATAGGAGAAGATAACTTGGGCCACAAAGAATAAATAACTTTATTTATTTACTTGAAGAATTTGAAGAACAACAATGTGGTGTTTCTGCTTTCTATCTGAAACATTTCAGTGGCCCTTAAAGAGCCTGTTATATCTGGTAAATGAATAATAATGAGCTGAATTGTAAGGACTTTTTTTTTTCCCATTATCCCCTACAGCTTTGCCCTGTCAGATGAAGCATACAGATCCCTAAGAGATCAAGATAAAGATCAGTGTATTCTGATTACTGGGGAAAGCGGAGCAGGAAAAACAGGTAAGGTCACCACCAGACAAGTTACTTTCTCTTCTAAGAAGGTGAACCACGGACAGGATGATGTCAGCAAAGTGGGCTCATTAGCATGAAACTTACAGAGCTTCTTTGTGGGAAGGCAGAGTTGTTAGGATCCTGGAATGTTTTCCGGGAAGAGCTTGGCCTCATCTCTCATGTGAAGGAATGGGCACCTATCAAAAGGGGTTCCAGCCAATGCGGGAGTCGATTCCTGGCTTCTAGACCTCTAGTACAGTTCCTGAGTACTTCAGGGTCTTTGAGCTTTCCTCCAAGACACCAAAAGCTGTAAAGTCTTACCTCTTCCCTAAGGAATAATTATTTGAGTTTAGGGAGACCACAACCAGAAGCCTACCTCTGCTTAAATGTGAGGGAAGGCCCCAAGAAATGCTGGATTTCACTCCAGAGAAGGCTTCCTCTGGGTCTTCCCTGTTTTCCCAGTGGCTAAAACTCTAAGCTTCCGATGCAGGAGGCCCAGGTTCGCTCCCTGCTCAGGGAACTTGATCCCACATGCCACAACTAAAGATCCTGTATGGCGCAACTAAGACCCAGTGCAGCCAAATAAAAAATTGTAATAGTAAATATTAAAAAACTATTTGAAAAAAGAGAAGTCTTCCTCTGAAGCCTGAAAAATTTAGATTTCTGTATATATTTTTAGACAGGCTGGCAACCTACCCATAAAACAACCCCTCAAATGGAGGGATTATGCTTTGTTTCTCGTGCTTTTAATAAAAACTATTTGTGTGATTGATGGTTTTGAGTGAGAATGTGCTTTTACAGGTGGTGCCCAGCTACCTGGAAAAGGTTCAGAAGAGCTGTGCTGTCTGAGTCAAACTTGGACAGGTTAGGACTGCTTTCGTCAGTGGGTTTTTGATTGAACTGATGAGTCCATGAAAGAGGAGGATGATATTTTCATAACTGTTTCATCTCTAAGATGTTCTTGTTTTATAGATAAGACTCTTTTAATTAGTGATTTTTACTTGTTTGCCAGAGTGGGATTTAAATGTTTCCACTTTGCTTGGCTAATTAGCTATCAGATTAATAACTTTGATTCCTGATGATCAAAAGAAGAAAATCCCGTGTGGATGTTTCAGTCATCTGACTGCATCCATCCTGTTCATCAGCCCTTAGTTAGATCTGTGCCTTGAAATATCTATTTCTGTTTCCCCTGACCTGCCCTGAAATATCTATTTCTACTCCACTTTCATGAGGAGTGGCTCTTCCCTATTCTCTAGAGTAGCTGAAGAAAGAACGATTGGATCAGTGTGTCGAGCTCCCTTCCTAGAGCCTTTGAACACACAGTGCACTATTTCCTTTGGCTGTGCAGGTTCTAGGCTCTGGGTGAACAGAAATGGAGGGGGAAAGTCCAGCATGTGAGAATCTAAGGTAACAGAGAGCATAGTCTAACATAGACTGTCTATTGTAGGGTCCTCCCAGGGACAGCAGAATCTGATAGAAGGCTCACCATTCTGCGCGGTGGCCTGTGGACTTTGTCACAGAGGTTTGGCTAGCAAAGTTCTTCCTTACCCAGAGATGAATTCTTCCTCTATGTGTTCCTCTTTACTCAGTAGTCTGGAACCTTACCAAATAAGTCTACTTGCTCTTCTGGAGGACAATTGCTTAATTATTTGAAGTCATCTATATTATCAATTAAAAGAGAGTCACAGTGAGTCTCAGATTATGTACTTGCCTCCTAAACTGTGTACTCCAGTCACTTCCTCTTACCTGGTCTTCCAGCTTACACATCTAGTACCTGCTTGTCATGTCTAAGTGCATCTCTAAGAGACATCTCAGACTAAGCATGCCCCAGACTGAACTCTTGATTTTACCCTCCTACCCAGACTTCCTGATCTCAATAAATGGGACCACCTGTCAACCTAGTTTCTCAAGCTAGAGATGCAAGAGTCACCCTTGATATTTTCTTTTCCTGTATCTTCCACATGAATTCCATTTTCTGTCAGCCCTCCTTCTAAAATATATCTCCTGCCAAGCTCTTTCTTCCTTTTCTTTGTGTCCACCTGGAGACTCTAGTTAGAGCAAGCCACTGATCCTTTTTTCCTTTGAGGACTGTTTGTAGTAATATCTAAGAGGTCTCTTTTCCCCTTATGCTAGCCTGCAGAATGACACCAGAATGATCTGTAAAACTGAAAACTGGAGCAAAGCCTTGGCCTGTTTAATTTTTTTTTTTTTTTTTTGAGTTACCTTCTTTTGTGTCTATGTGGTGAGAACTTTTAAGATCTACTCTCTTAGCAACTTGTAAGAATACAATACAGTGTTAACTCTATGCTGTACATTAGATTTGTAGCACTTTATCTCATAACTGAAATTGTGTACCTTTTGACCACATGTCTTCATTTCCCCCTTCTCCCCCAAACCAGCAATCTACTCTTTGATTCTATGAGGTTTTTTTTTTTTTTTTAAGATTCCATGTATAAGCAAGATCACACAGTATTTGTCTTTCTCTGTCTGACTTCAGTGAGTATAATGCCTTCACAGTTCATCCATGTTGTCACAAGGGGCAGGATTTCCTTCCTTGTTTTTTAGCTGAACAATATTCAATTGTATATATACAACACATTTTCTTTATTCATTCATCCATAGACAGACACTTACTTTGTTTCCACGTCTTGACTGTTGTAAATAATGCTCCAAGGAACATGGGAGTGCAGATATCTCTTCAACCTAGTAATTTTATTTACTTTGGATATATACCCAGAAGTGGTTTTGCTGAATCATATGGTAGTTCTGTTTTTTTAAATTTTTTAGGAACCTCCATGCTGTTTTCCATAGTGGTTGTACCAATTTACATTCCCAGCAATAGTGGCACAGGGATTCCGTTTTCTCCACATCCTCCCCAGCACTTATGTTTTGTGTGTGTGTGTGTGTGTGTGTGTGTGTGTTTGTTTTTTATATATATATATATATTAGCCATTCTGATAGGTGTGAGGTGATACCTCACTGTGGTTTTGATTTGAATTTCTCTGGTGATTCATGGTGTTGAGCATCTTTTCATATGCCTGTTGACCCTCTGTATGTCTTCTTTGGAAAAATGCCTATTCAGGTCTTCTACTCACTTTTTAATCAGATTATTTGGGTTTTTGAGGGAGTGAGTTGTATGAACTGTTTATGTATTTTGGATAATAACCCCTCACTGGTCGTATTATTTACAGATATTTTCTCCTGTTTAGTAGGTTGCCTTCCATTTTGTTAATCATTTCTTTTGCTATGCAGAAGCTTTTCAGTCTGATGTAATCCCATTTGTGTATTTTTGCTCATGTTGTTTGTGCTTTGCGTGTCATATCCAAAAAATCATTGCCCGGGTGGAGAGGGAGGTGGGATGGGAGACCGGGATGGGGAATTCGTGTAACTCTATGGCTGATTCACATCAATGTATGACAAAACCCACTGAAAAATTTAAAAAAAAAAAAAAAATCATTGCCAAGACCAGTGTTTAGTAAGAGTTTTCTTCTTTGTTTCCTTTTAGAAGTTTCACAGTTTCAGGTCTTGCACTTAAGTTTTCAATTCCAGTTTGAGTTAATTTTTGTGAGTGGTAATTAAGTTTTGTCAGTTTCATTCTCCTGCATGTCACATGCTTTTTCCGGATCTGTTGAGATGATCATATGATCTTAACCTTTTATTCTATTCAGATGTGATACATGTATCAACTGTGATGTATTATGTTTATTGATTTGCATATGTTGGATCATCCTTGTGTTCCAAGGACAAAGCCCACTTGATCATTGTGTATGAACCTGTTGAATTCAGTTTGCTAGTATTTTACTGAAAATTTGACATTTATATTCATCAAAGATATTGACCTGTAGTTTTCTTTTCTTGAGTGTCCTTGTTTGGCTTTGGTATCAGGGTAATGTTGGCTGTTAAAATGAGTTTGGAAGCTTTCCTCTTCTTTGTTTTACACGAGTTTGAGACGGTTCTGGTGTTTTTATTTTGGGGTTTTTGATCACTCTCCCTAATGTGATTTTCTAGTCATGATTTTCTCTTCAGATTTTCTAGTCATGATTCTAGAGACTTATCCATTTCTTCTAGGTTGTCTAATTTGTTGGCATATGATTGTCTGGAGTAGTCTCTCATGATCCTTTATTTTTGTGGTATCTGTTGATACCTCTTTCATTTATGATTTTAATTACTTGAGCTCTCTTTTTTTCCTTGGTTAGTCTAGATAAAGGTTTGCCAATTTGGTTTATTTTTTTTGAAGAACCAACTCAATTTTCTATTGCTTTCCTATTCTCTATTTCATTTATTTATGCTCTAATCTTTATTGTTTCCTTAAAAAACTATATCTTCTGCTAAGGTTAGGCTTAGTTCTTACTTTTCTGCTTTTTTGAGGTGTAATATTAGGTTGTTTATTTGAGATATTTCTTTATTCTTGATGTATGCATTTATAGCTATAAAATTTCCTCTTGGAACTACTTTTGCTGCATCTCATCTGTTTTGGTGTATTATTTTTCCATTTTTGTTGCCTCAAGGCATTTTTTTAATATAAAGTTTCATTGCATGAAATGGTTTCTGTTGCGTTAAAATATAAGCCTGACCCAGAAGATTCTGCCTGGCCTAGCCCCTACCTGCTTCTGTACGTTCCCCTCGTGTTTCCCCCACCCCAGTGGCAGGTCATGTTACTATTCATTAAAGGGTTTGCTTTTCACTATGTGTTGTCAGTATATATTGTAAATAGTCATTATATTGAGTTTCCCACCCCCTTTTAGATCATTTGTTTGAACTCTGGGTATGGACCCTTACCTCTTTTCACTCAGAAATTTGTGAAATCTTTCACTATTTAGGATTCCCTCTTTCCAGTAAGAACTTTAGGAGGATATTGCTATCTTGGGAGAAAGTTTTTGCTCTTTCACTGCCACTAGCCATTCTTTCTTGTGAAACAGAATTTAATTCTTAAAAGCAGTACCACTTCTTGTTTGTTTCCAGGTTGACCAGTGAAAGTGGTGGTAAGGCCAGTTAAAAACTGCATCCTTTGATAGAGTCATTTGTGTTGGTGATGTCTCATGTCACCTATCCCCACCCCAGTCCTTTTGATGGTATCTACCAGCCTATTCATTTCACATTTGTTTCCTTTTTTAAGGCATGAAGGAGGAAGAGGTGAAAATATTCCTAAGTCTATTAATTTTCTTTTAGATTTTTACTCATTCTTCATCATGTTTTTGTAATTTTTTGAGTATCTGATTATTTCAGTTTGTTCCCAGGTGAGTCATCAGAAGTGGGTTGTGGTCTCTGATTTGGTTGGCGTGGGCCAGTTCTTCATCTCCTCTGGAACATATGTCCCCTCATGAGCCATGTTAGTATACGGCCTCCTTCTTCTCAGAGAGTCGTAAGCCACCTGCTTCCTCCTGGTGCAGAATTCTGTTTCCTGGTTGGGCTTGTGTCTCTTCCTTATTGAGAGATGGAGTAGAGGTTGCTGTTAATGTTTCATGTGGTTGGCATTCATTCTTTCTGTGCAAAGCAGAAACACCTTATTCCTCTAGTGGAAATCTAGTGGCACATCGAGTTCATTCTTCTTTTCTATGTTTTTCTCTTCTCTTGATATTTTTCTACTTGATAACTTGTCCTCTTGGTTTCAGCGTCCCATTCACTGCTTGAAATCCTATCCTCTTCCCTGGATTTAGTCCTTCTAGCACCCCCTTAGCCTCTCACAAGGTAAAGAACGGACAACTGCTTCACAGGGTCATTGCCGCCTCCTCTGGTGGGAAGCTTTGTTTCCAGGCGCTCCTTCCCGCGGGAGGCTGGAGGAGGGTACCACCTTTAGTCATGTTGTCAAACCTTCCACTGGGAAGGACCGGCTTCTTCACTCGCCCAGACTGTTGCTGATCAATACCAGGAGAAATCAAAGAAGACATAGAAAAGTTCCCAACTTACGGTTTTAGTTTCAACAGACAAAGTACCAGATTGCTGCAAAAACTTATCTCAAAGTCTATTCTCATGTGTAGACAGACCAATAGCTGTTCATGGACCAATCAGCTTTTGAGTAGTGCTGGTCCTTGAACCATACTTTGAGTAGCGCTGTCCAAAAGTCACTTGGAACATTTGGGTTGTTTTTGAGCTACTGGGCTTCCTCGATCTTGTGAGTCTTCACTTACCCATCACACTGAACTCCTGGTGCTGGGTGGTGGGCACTATTCCTAAGAGCTTTGTTTGTAAAGATCCACTCAGCTGTACTCTTTGGCGACTGCTTAGCCCTTCCTTTCATTTATAGATTCCAAAAGCATCTCCTGCCTCTCCATCTCCATAGAGACAGTTAGTGTTTTACTTACTTAGTCCCATCTTTATCTACATTTATTTCCTTTTGAAAGTACTGACACAGAAATTGTTTCAAATTGCATTAAGGTTTTGATTGTCATTAGGTTATAGTTTTGAGTAAAGACACTGTGTTGTTTACCGTCTCTGTTTCATGGAGATTACTTACAGGAAAGTGAAATGATGGAAAATAATACAGGGATTGTAGCACAGTGTCTGAGGCTTTTCTAGAGGGGGTTTAATCTCAGTTTTGTGGGGAAGGGGAATGCCAGGCCATTTTTTGAATGTCATGTTATTATTCACCAAAATTTTTTGAGTACATGTAGTTATTAGCATTTTTGCTAATGAATGAAAGGAGAGCTAACATTTATTGAGGGTCTGGAATGTGCTCTGTACTTACACAGTGTCTCTTTTCAGTGAGAGTTTTTACTTAATAGCATATACAGAACCACCATGTAGTATCAGAGGGCTCATTTTATAAGAAGTAATTAACTTAATGAGGTTGTAAACCTCTCTTGGCAGATGATGATGTTATTGGTCTTAAACATTGGAGACACTTGTACACTGCAGGGTCGTATAGTGAGAGCTCTCAGGGAGAGGTGTAAACTCTTTGAATCCTTTGGGGTCCTATTTAATTCATTACTGCTGTGCTAAATAAAAAATTCATCATGCCTCATAAAAGTGCCCAACTATTTCTAGGCAGTGAACTCACAATCCACCGTCATGAATACAAATAGCCTGTGGAGAGCCATTCAAGCACTGATGGGGGCAGGGAGGCAGAACATGAGGGAACCATCATAACTGCATCTTTGCAAGGACGTCAGAGTAAACTGTGGGCCTGAGAAGATTATCCTGATATAAGAAAGCTTTATGAATTATTTGGCTTCTAATTTTGCAGTTCCATCAGTTTCTAGGAACTCTGCAGCCATCTGCTACAAGAGTTGTGAAGCCTGCCCTGCTCGTTAAGACCCTTGGTTCTGAACCCCAAATGACCTTGCACTGCTTTATATCTGTGATAGTTTTTTTACTTGGTCAGCAACAGAGATGTGACTGACTTTTTGTAGCCTAAACATCCATGAGCGTTTTACAGTGCTGAATATCTCCACATGGACGCAGAAGAGCTAAGCAAGCTCAAGGCCAAAATGCCGTGAGCTTCATTTTCTCTCTTCCTCATGTGAGCGAGGTCTTTCATGACTCACGTGTTTTATATGAATTATCAGAGATTTTGTGGCCAACTTTCAGAGGCAAAGCAACTTCTTTTTAATTGTGTTTCAATAAAAGCATTTCCAGTCATGACTCCTCTCGGAGCAGAGGCAGTATTTCTCATTGCAAGACCCTTGATTTTGATTGGGGCAGTTCACAGCTGCCTGTCTGGTTAGTTTGGATGTGCCGCAGCTGGGTTATTTTGTAGCACTGCAGACTCAGGGCTACTAAAAAGGGTGTTCTTCTATGTTTCAGAGTCCTTGTTTCATTGTATACAAACATGGCTTGCTTGATTTAGGCAGCCATACTCTTTGGGTCACTGAACCACCAGACATGTATAAGTTCAGTCCCTAGAAAACCTTGGGTGCTTTAACCAAGGAAATAGAGAGGTGTGTAAGTAGATAAATATATCAGTATTGGGTGTGTAAGTGTATGGCTATCTCTATGGTATGTGACATGTGTAACATGGTTTATATGATGTGTATGTGACATACGATAATACTTACATTGGATTCCTTAAGATGTTCCAGGAAAAAAACAAAATGAATTTTTTGGCCAACCTAGATATCTGTTAATGCATGCATGGGTACTTGTTAACTCCTGGATAAATTTATTAGTTCTGAAAAAAAGATCCTCAGAATAAGCCTTGCTTATGTTCATACCTTTCTTCCCTGACACTGATTGAATCCATGCGAAGCCTGTTCCATTACATGTATGGGTCTTCCCTTGCAGTTCAGTTCGGTTCAGTTGCTCAGTTGTGTCCGACTCTTTCTGACCCATGAACCACAGCACACCAGGCCTCCCTCATCACCAACTCCCAGAGTCCACCCGAACCCATGTCCATTGAATCGGTGATGCCATCCAACCATCTCATCCTTTGTCGACTCCTTCTCCTCCTGCCCTCAATCTTTCCTAGCGTCAGGGTATTTTCAAATGAGTCAGGTCTTCACATCAGGTGGCCAAAGGATTGGAGTTTCAGCTTCAGCATCAGTCCTTCCAATGAACACCCAGGACTGATCTCCTTTAGGATGGACTGGTGGGATCTCCTTGCAGTCCAGGGGACTCTAAAGAGTCTTCTCCAACACCACAGTTCAAAAGCTTCAATTCTTCGGTGCTCTACTTTCTTTATAGTCCAACTCTCACATCCATACATGACTACTGGAAAAACCATAGCCTTGACTATAGACGGACCTTTGTTGACAAAGCAATGTCTCTGCTTTTTAATATGCTGTCTAGGTTGGTCATAACTTTCCTTCCAAGGAGTAAGCGTCTTTTAATTTCATGACTGCAGTCACCATCTGCAGTGATTTTGGAGCCCCCAAAAATAAAGTCAGCCACTGTTTCCACTGTTTCCCCATCTATTTGCCATGAAGTGATGGGACCGGATGCCATGATCTTAGTTTTCTGAATGTTGAGCTTTAAGCCAACCTTTTCACTCTCCTCTTTCACTTTCATCAAGAGGCTCTTTAGTTCTTCTTCACTTTCTGCCATAAGGGTGGTGTCATCTGCATATCTGAGGTTACTGATACTTCTCCTGGCAATCTTGATTCCAGCTTATGCTTCATCCAACCTGGCATTTCACATGATGTACTCTGCATTTAAGTTAAATAAGCAGGGTGACAATATACAGCCTTGATGTACTCCTTTTCCTATTTAGAACCAGTCTGTTGTTCTATGTCTATTTCTAACTGTTGCTTCCTGACCTGCATACAGGTTTCTCAAGAGGCAGGTCAGGGGGTCTGCCATTCTCATGTCTTTCAGAATTTTCCACAGTTTATTGTGATCCACACAGTCAAAAGCTTTGGCTTAGTCAATAAAGCAGAAATAGATGTTTTTCTGGAATTCTCTTGCTTTTTCGATGATCCAGTTCAGAAACTTGCTTTCTGGTTCTTCTACCTTTTCTAAAACCAGCAAATGTCTGGAAGTTCACGGTTCACATATTGCTGAAGCCTGGCTTGTAGAATTTTGAGCATTACTTCACCAGCATGTGAGATGAGTGCAATTCTACGGTGGTTTGAGCATTCTTTGGCATTGCCTTTCTTTGGGATTGGATTGTAGATCAGTTGGTGAAAGAATCTACCTGCAATTCAGGAGACCCAGGTTCGATTCCTGGGTCGGGAAGATCCTTTGGAGAAGGAAATGGCTACCCACTCCAGTATTCTTGCCTGGAGAATCCCATGGACAGAGGAGCCTTGCAGTCTACAGTCCATGGGGTCACAAGAGTCGGACATGACTTAGCAACTAAACCACCAGCACCACCAGTATTCTTGCCTGAAGAATCCCATGGACAGAGGAGCCTCATAGGCTATAGTACACGGAGTCGCAAAGAGTTGGACATGACTGAGTGACTAATACTGTGAGATTCCCATCCTTTTGTCCTTATGGTTGCAAATCTCATTGTTTTCTGTTTCTCAAGCACCTATTGCTATTTTGCAATGTTTTCTTACATAAAAATATTATTATACATGAATTTATATGATTACATATTGGGCTTCCCAGGTGGCTCAGTGGTGTAGAATCTGCCTGCAGTTAACAGGAGCCGCAGGAGACATGCGTTTGATCCCTGGGTCGGAAAGAGCCTCTGGGGGAGGAAATGGCCCAGCCACTCTCAAATCCATAGGATTTGCCTGAGAAATCCTGTGGACAGAGGAGCCTGGCAGGCAGCAGTCCATGGGGTTGCAAATGAATTGGACATGACTTAGTGACTAAACAACATGATTACGTATTATGTAATTCTACAATGATATACAATAGGTATTATTCACAACACAGTGCAAGGTATCAGAGTATACAGGGTTGAATTAGTTATCATTATTACCTTAACAAGTTAGAATTTCTAGAATCATAAGCTGTCTCCTATAACCCCTTTCCGTTCTTTGTAGAAATGATTTCTGATCTAGATATTTTGATCTAGAAATGTTTTGTTGTAGGCCATTTGTCCATTAGTGTGCATTGTCTGGATAGCCTTTGATGTTCTGCTGTTCTCTGGTGAGAAGATGTTTTGACATCAAAGACTTCATATTTTATTTCTCTGACTCAGTGCATTTTAAAATTTAAGTTACATTCAAATGTGTATGTGTACATAAATCTACACATGTAAAGTATCTGTGAGTTAGAGAACATGATGAACTAGAACCAGTTGTACGCAACGCTGTTATGTTCTGCCAATTTTAAATGTCAGTGCTCTTATATCTAGATCAGCAGTGCTTTTCAGAGCTATGAGTACACACTAAGAATACCTTTTTTTTTTGTCCTAAATAGAACCCTTTTATATTTTTACAGCAAACATGCAAGACATTGTCACTGAGAATGTGATTAGTGGATTAATGCATTCATTTTACTCAAAAGTATTGTCTTGGAAAAGGCTTACTCTTTGTTGTCGTTGCCAGGGTCGTGCTTAGTTGGTTCCTGTGGAAGTTAACATGATTCAAAAATTGGGCTTTGTAGTGTGGAGGAGGATGATAATCTAATTCTTGATTCTTCTCAGAAATGTAATATTTTTCATTGGTAGAGGTGATTATATAAAGTTTTGATTTAGATAAATATCTAAACATTTGAATAAAGATCCGAATTTATTTGAACTTTGGCACAGAAGAGCCAAAGAAAATGAAGCAGAAAGTCTCATGAGATAACTATTATTTCTTGTTTCCAGCATGGTGAAATATAATGAAAACAGTCCTCTAAACTACCTTGGACCTTGCAACTTGTCCTTACAGGTTTACTTATTTTCTCTAAAGTAGTCGACTATTTTGTGAACTACTTGAGTTAAAGATCAAGTATTATGTCAGAAAAAAAAAAATAAGAGTTGTCTCCTTTAGATAGTTAAGAATCTGAACATAAAAACTTGTTAACAACTTAGAAGGATCTTTGAAGTATATTAAAAAATTATAGTTGAATTACTTAAATAGATTTTAAAATTAATAAAACTGATTCCTAATTTCAATTTAAGTTAACCTCATCTTGATATCTCAGTAGATATTGTGGGTTTACATACAATTTTAACAGCCATATGATGTCAGTCCAATCCAAATCCCAAAAAATCTGCTACTGGTGCCATTTTAAAATAGATTTGACCCTGAGAGAATTTGCTACTATTTCTTTCAGGCCATTAAAAGGTCTCCGGGAGGTCAAATCAATCCTCTGAGCTACCAAAGAGTTCTCATTCTTGGTTGACCTCCCTTCCTCCCTCTGTTGCCATATACATCTGCACACACACGTGCATGCACGCACGCACACACAGCAGTTTGTCGCTGGTGTCCATCTTGGACTCGAACAGGATTTCCAGAGAACTGGGTGTAGCCATGTACCTGAGGTTTGAGGTTTGGCTGCAGTGAGACTCATAGTCACTGAAGTAAGCAAAATAGCCTGGCCTGGACTTTTACTATTTCTTGTTAGTTTACCTAAAAGAAAACCTACCTTTCCATCTGAAATTTTTATGTATATACATGTGTGTATGTGTGTGTGTTTACCACTACCTGGAGCAGTTCTTTTGCCTGTAAATGCTTCCATTCTTCTAGGAGTATAATGAGTAGAAGGGCTGGAAATTCAAGTCAGGAAGAGTATAGGTAATACATGTGAGAGTGTAGGTGGGGATGCGGAGCAAAGAATGCTGCTGAGAACGCAGGATGGTGAGAAAGCAAGCCTGGAGGTGAGTGGTTTCAGAGGCCACACCATAGTGTTGGAATGCGTGGGCAATTCAGGAGAGTTGGCCCACAGTTGGGAGACCAGATAGCACAAGGTGTCAGGAGTTTGCTGGGAGGGCTGTCTCACCTGACTTTGAAAGCCAGGGATCCTAGAAACAAAGTATTTCAAAGTGACAGAAGAAGAGTTCCAGTGAGGACCGGTGGGCACGGGGAAATGCAGCGCTCAGAAGTGAAGTGAGAGGTAACAATATGAACTCAGTTCATGACTGAGGCCAGGTCACGCTGATGGAGCAGCAAAAGCGTGTCCATACGGTTCGCTTGCCTTTACATAGTGAAACCCTGAGCACAGGGGGAAGTGTGGTTCAGAACTAGACATGATGGAGCGTGTGTTAAGGGGCAGTGCCCTCTGGAAGGAGGGCATTGCAGAAATGCAAGGCTGATATTTCTCAGTTACAGTCTTTAAGAGGAGACAGCAGAAATCGGCCATCACAGACCACCAGAGAACCTATCTGGACTCGTTCTCATTACCCAGAAAGCAAATTGGAGGCAGCGTTAACTCCAGCCATTGAAGAAGTACCCTGCCCCCCACCACCATCCCGAGGGCTCCAGTGAGATCGCCTGCATCCTCAGCACTGCTTCTAGCACCTCCTGCTTGCGCTCCCTCGAGGACTCTGTGGGACCTGGCGCTCTGTGGCTCCTGCTACTAGCTGAAGCTTTGGGTTTGTGTGTAGGCCCTGAAGCACGTGTTGGGCAGTGCACCCAAGGTCGTATTCCAGTCATTCATTTCTTCACATATAGATGTGGGAAATGGGCTGGAAGTTACCTGTAGATGTCCCCATGAGAAAGGGCAGCATTGAGATTGATCCCCTTACACCCATAGGTAGGGGTCCTGCCACTCACACCTATGGAAGGCTCTCCTGCCCTCCGACAGTGGCACCAGAGCAAAGAACCTGCAAGAAAGTAAGATTTGGGGAGATTGGTTTTTCTTCTTGACTGCCCGAATGTGAGTCCTTGTGTTATTTTGCTGACATTTACTGGTTGAGTGTTTATCACATCCTGATTATAGAATATTAGAACTGGGGTAGTTCGAAAGAGATTGGATAGCAAATAAGTTTGGGAAATGGTGCGTTCTTGACCTTTTTCCAGACTTCTACAATGCACATGCTCCTCTAAGAAGCCATGTAATAAGGAAACCTGTTTTACTTAACCTAACTCACTGTGGCCTTTAAAAGGATCAGTTTTTTGGAAGTAGATGCTGAGAAGAGACATGTACTGATTGCGGAAGGATAAAACTGGATTTGACCCACCTTACCAGTTCCAGCTGGGCTTCCCATGTGGCTCAGTGGGAAAGAATCTGCCTGCCATTGTAGGAGATGCAGATGTGGGTTTGATCCCTGAGTTGGAAAGATCCTCTAGAGGAGGAAATGGCAACCCACTCCAGTATTCTTGCCTGGAGAATTCCATGGACAGAGGAGCCTGGGTGGGCTACAGTCTATGGGGTCACAGAGAGTGGGACACAACTGATCACTCATGCAAAGCAAAAGCACCAGTTTGAGCAAAGAGTTCTTTGCATGCCTCTGGTGGCCTGCGTCTTTTAGCAGGGAACTTTCTACTAGTGAGGTCTATGAAAATAACTAAAAGGTTCCCTAGAAGGTCTGTATTTCTTGTATTCAAATCCTTAAGATTAGCTGCTTAGTTTTTTCATTGATTTGAGGAGTAATTAATCTGATTGTAAGTAGGCCAGTTTGATTTAGAAAGTATTTTTGAAGAGAGGCAGTTATTTTAAACTTTAAAAATACATTTGGTAAAGACACTCAGGTTATCAAGTTCATTTTGACTTGAATCACCTGTGTATAATATAGTAATTGTATGTAGAATTAATTTTAAAAATTGCTTTTTAAAAATTAATTTTTTATTGAGGTATACTTGATTTACAATGTGTTTCAGGAATATAGGAAAGTGATTTAGTTATATGTATATATTTATATACACAATTCTTTTAAAGATTTTTTTCCCATATAGGTTATTATAAAATATTGAATATAGGTCCCTGTGCTATACAGTAGGTCCTTGTTGTTTATCCGTTTTATTCATACTAGTGTAAATTATGACTTTTTTCTGGATTATATGTGATAACTCTATTTTTAGTTTTTTAAGAAACAGTTGCTTTAAGAAGATAGTCCTGAGATCTTGTTGGCTATGTTTACTCAGCCAATTTTTTAGCAACCCAGTGATAACCTTTAAGCACAGTTCCTGTTATATCTAAATCAGTGATATATCTGAATAGAAAGCATGAATATTTTAAAAGGTTTCCAAAACATTTTTTGCTCCCAGGAAGTGGAGGCTTTTGAGAACACTATTAGTGCATATTCTCTCCTAGATCTCTTCACCCCAAAATTTAAAAAAAAATTTTATCTGCTTAATTTATTAATATGGCTTGTTTTCATCCACAGAGGCCAGCAAGCTTGTTATGTCCTATGTGGCAGCTGTTTGTGGAAAAGGAGCAGAAGTTAATCAAGTCAAAGAACAGCTTTTACAGTCCAACCCAGTTCTGGAAGGTAGGATTTTGGGTGTTTATTGGTTCAGTGTGACTTGAACAGTAAATCCAGTTTTCGGGGCACTTCAGGCACCTGGAGGTAGCCTAGGAGGGCAGAGGGAAGAGGAGAGTCAGGCCCAGACCTGCTGAGCAAGGTAGCATGCCATAGGAACTCGGGGCTGCATGAACTTGAAGGAGGGAACACTTTCCTTGGCTAAAGGAGCTCTCCTACTTGCAGCCACTTTTTTCCCCTCTCAGTTTTTGTTTGAATTACTTAAATTTTGCTTAATAATAATCAATTGATATTTGCCTTTGACTTGACAGCTGGGAGAAACTTAGTGAAAAAGAATAATGTGAGGGCAGTGCTATTTTATTCAGAATAACACCCATGACTGGTGATTTCTGTTGTCAGGGAAACCAAGGCTATGTCAGAGAAACATTTAAGGACCAGTTTCTAAGGGTTACAGAAAGCCTAAACTTGACTTTATTCTCTGTTTGGCCATCTGGGTCAGTCAGCTTGAGCTGCCATAACAAAGTACCACAGACTGGGTGGCTTAAACATCAGAAATCTATTTTCTCACACTTGGTGAGGCTCTAAAGTCTAAGATGACCTGCTGCTAAGGTAGGTGTTCTTCTGAAGCCTCTTGGTTTGTAAGCAGCTGCCATCCCGCTGTGTGCTCACATGACCTCTTCTTTGTGTGTATATGTGGGAGGAGGAGGGGGATGATGGGTGGTTGGGGGCTGGCTCATAACCTCATCTGATTACCTCCTAGAGGCCCATCTCCAGATACCATTACATTGGGGGTTAGGGCTTCCAACATGTGAAGTTGTGGGGAGGGAAGGACATAAACATTTAGTCCATAATACCATCAGGAAACCAAGCCAAAGATAAGTCCCCTTCTGCCACGGAGGTTGGCATAAACCATCAGCATAAGCCATCCTTATGTTGAAATGAGTAAATCAAAGCCTGTCTCTGTTGATGGAAGGCCCACTGCATTGTGTATACTGTAAGCATACCTGTATTGTCATTTGACACAGTTGTTAGGATAGAATAGGTTTCTCAGCCAGGGCATTGACAGTTTGAACCGGGTAAGTCTTTGATATGGAAGGCTGTCCTGCACCTTGTGGGATGTTCAGTAGCATCTCTGATCTCTACCCCTGGGTGCCAGTCACACCCCTACCTCTAGTTGTTACCATTGAAGATGTCTCTGGACGTTGCCAGCTGTCGTGGGGAGCAAGACAACCCCTGGTCAGAAGTTCTGGTCTCAAAGAGTAGTTTGGTTCAGCCGTTTGTTCAGAGTCATGAAAGGTCAAGATTTAACATGGATTAAAGCAGAGCTCCTTTTAGAGGAAGAACCCTCCACCCCGCCCCAACCCAGTATGGAGAAGCAGAGCCCTGCCCATTGTCTCTGTTACGCAGGCCGAGTCCCTGCATCCACTGTATTACACCGTATACACCTTTATCCCCCGGATAGTGAAATAAAACTCATGGAAATACTTTGCATATGAGAAACAAAGGCCAAAACATCATTGTTATATTGTTACTGATCTTTCTTTCCCTTCAGTACCTTAACAAATAAAGACGCTATGATAGAAAGCACTGTATCTTCTTCTCATTCCAATATTTGACTTTTTGTTTATTGTCTTTTGCTTTTAAGTTAGGATGCTATACATGTGTTATATCTCTGTAGATGCTTATTTTAAGAATGCTGAGCTCTAACAGAAACACTGTGGAATGCTATAGCTTGCATCTGTGATTAGAATTTGACTGTTTATTTGATGGTATTTGAAACGAGGTCTCAGTGCAGGAAATGGGAGAAATGTCCACTGTAGGCATGTATTATATTTTATGGGAATGCTTTACTTTTTAACTGGAGTTGCTACTGTAAATGAACACTTAGCACAATGAACTTAAAAAAACAATTGACGAGTGTGTCTCGAGTGTTCTATAATGGAACACTTGTTTTTGCTTCTGAGGCTTACAATAAAAGACTTTAGTGTTTAGAGCTATGTTTAGTAACATGCAACTCAGATTTGTTTGATGAAAAGATGGTCTATGGCTTGCAAATGGCACCCTGAATAAAGTTTTTTGAAGCAATTCCTTCACTTGCCCTTGACCTTCAAGCCACAATAAACTCTCCTTTATGTGTCAGCATCTTGTGCTAGACTTTGGGGCTGTGCATATTAGTTAATTTGGCATCCCTGCGTGTTCACCCCCACCACAAAGATCTAGCCTATGAAAACACGGAAAAGTTATGGTGTTCAGGATGACCAGGTCAACACTCACCATTAGCAAGGTTACATGTATCAAAGCCCTTTAGCTGATGGTGGACATGGGATAAGGACGTGAACCTCTTCAGCAAGCATCCTTTTTTGAGTGTTTTTCATGTGCAGGTTTCTTTACTTAATACAGCATCTCAGCTTATTTACTATCAAAAAGAGAATTTGTTGTCAGGGACCGTGAAGCCATACCCATTCCAAGTGGAATCTCCGAATCAAAGAACTTGCCTGGTATGACTTTGTAAATTTTGTCTTAACTGGGCAGGAACCAACTATTTTTTTTTTATCAAAAACATAAAAATACCAGCTAACATGAAACACAGTAGGTTTGGTTACTGAATATCCACAGTGAACTTTCCAAATTTTGATCAGAGGATTGCTTTCAAAATTTGCACCATCTTTTGGCCATTGTTAATCATTGTTAATCATCAGAATAATAAATTCTGATCTTCTTCCCTCTGTTTAACTTAATGAAGCTGTGAGGGCTTCTGGGGTTTTGATACCTGGCCTCTCATCTAAAGAGTCATTTCTATTCGCCACACCATCACATATCACATTGCAGAACCTACTGGCTGCAATATGGCCCATGTATCCCTCAGGGTAGGGTGGGAGGGTATTGGTAGAAGAGCAGAATTTCATGCCCATCCCTGGATTCAGTGAACTGAAATGTGCACTTGAACAAGATCCTCAGGCGATTGGTTTACACATTAAAGTTTGAGGTATGCTTTTGGGCTTCACAGCATCAAACAGGGATCCCCTCTGCTTCCGTGATTTACATTTATCCCACTTAATCATCTGTTACCAAGGCCCAGGTTAATCTGCTCCTATCTTATGCACAAGCTTGATGAAACAGTCCTCTTAACCTTTTAACACTGAAAGATCTTTGTCTGACTGGAGTGTTCTGTGCCTGGGGCAGTATAATCCCCGTGGTTCTTCTGTGCTCTCATTGGAAAAGGCATCCTGTGGAAGATTCTGGCTCCTTGAAGCAGCTAAGCTTGGGACTGACTTGATTTTGCCTTGTGGGCTGTTTTTGTTTTGTTTTTCTGGAAAAACAAGCTTAGGTCTGATGGACATAAACTAATGAAAGTATGTGGTATTTTTAGTCTATTGGAAATGACGTTAGTTTCCAAATTTCTTACTTTCTGTATTTCAGAGTTATATATTTAATCACATTTAAATAGCTTTTATTTCAAAGTTAATTAAACAGTTTACAGTTTCTCATGCTTTTTTCCACCTGGAAACCTCATGAATTGAGTTTCATAAAACCTTTGGTAATGTTAACTAGTTACCTCTAAAATAACCTTATTTGTTGTTTATAATGGAAGAAGAACACAGAAGCCCTGCTTGCTAGCCATTCAGTTGACTACTATCAAAACAGTTAAAAGGTGTTGAATTAGACAAGATTGTTTACAGTAGTACTTGGAAAAAAGTTCCATAAATCACAGGGATGACTCTTTCTATGAACTTATAAGAGGACATGGGAGCTTTGGCAGCTTACTAAAACTTGCGTTTAGTTTCTATGGAAATTTTCTGGACAGAAATGTCATTGCTGCTAGTAGCATTTCTAGAAATTTATAGCTGTCATGTATTTGTTTTATTTTTTGGCTTGAAATTATTTTTCTGTCGCTTGACCACACATCTGTTTCTTTCCTACCAGCATTTGGAAATGCCAAGACTGTAAGGAATGACAACTCCTCTAGATTTGTAAGTATTTGTATAAGCGTAAGTGTTAACACTAATATTTAGCCCATGTATGTTTAAACAACCAGTAGATGTTTAATATTTCTTAATACCCACATTTTAAAAAATAAGAAGCACTGTATTGAGACAGGCTAAAAGTTCTATAAGGACTATTTTCATGCTTTCTGGAATTTTCCTTTCAAATTCTTCTTGGAGTGACAGGCTTTTTTTTCCCCCATGTTTTCTTATCATCTATCAGAAAATTCTATGAGCAATTTAAATTGGGCTGTTTAGAATCTTTACTAGTGTTGAGTTTTGATATTCAGAAAGTGTAATTAAGACTCAGAAATTAAGTAGAAAGGAGGATAGACTAGGTAAGTTTGTTTACAACTCTTACCCTTTCTTCAGTGGGGCCAGAAAGGTTGGACATGTATTCTAAAACCTTGTAGAGATAAAAATCAGTTAGTGTGGCCACCAGTAGGGGATGAGAGGAATACCGAACAGTGATGACCGAAGCTGACTGAATCCTTTCTAGTCTCATCTCCATGTCTCCAGCATGCACCCTGCACATCAGCCCCTGGGATCTCTCCAGCTGGGCTGCCCTCTCTCCCACCGCTGGACACACGCACTGCCTGGAGACAGCTGGGGGAAATAGGATGAGTGTGATGGTTGCATTTTGAAATTGATGGCTTTTTTCCTATAGTTTAGTTCTATGAATTTGATAAAGCTGTGTTCTCATGTACATTGCTTGGGACCATTATTGATGATCTTCTGTGCCTCTCTGCCAGCCATTCTTCCTACACCCCACACCTCCTCCCCAACCCCCCACCCCTAGCTTCCTTTAGTCCCCTTTTACTTTTTTCTTGTTAGAGTTATCCCATGCTTAAGGCACGAGAATGACCTCAGGTGGGGATAGTTTTGATAGCTTAGAAAGTGGAAGACTAAGTTTCCTAATTCCAAGGCAGTGAAATTTTTCCATTGGATTACCCCCTTAAGTTGTTAAAACTGATTTGAGCCGTGCCTTTTACTGTTGTGGTAACTTGGCTAATCTCATTACATAAATAGAACTAGACACAAAGTGTGGGCGAATAGGAGTAATTCCAAAGATCAAGCTTCTATATAGGTTAGAGATTTTATTTTTGCTGTTGGCAAATATACATACATTTTAAAAATTTGCAAATATATTTAGTCTATAGACCATAAAAATTCAGAAAAGTATATTGCTTAAAGAGTCATTAGTACTTAGAGATATTGGAAAATCTAGCAAAAGGCTCAGCAAGTGATTTAGCTTGTTGAATAACTTCAGAGAAATCCTATCATAACACGGGTATTAGGATATGAGATTAATACTTGATTAATTGAAGCTAAATCATTTCATGCCCAGTTTTTAGTAATTACTCTGCTTTGTGACCTGTGACTTTGACCAGTAATATACTCAAGTCTGTATTATAATACTATAGTAGGACTCTTGTATGTTTAAAATTACTGCTGTATATATAACAGGGGTTTATGAATCCAGGGAAGTTACCTTTCCTCCAAATATGCTTGACTGATTGTCCTGGAATAAATTTCTTGATCTCTTTGCTGAGAAATCTGGTAGACCCTTCATCTCACGGTAGCTGACAGTGTGGACCCGTGTTCCCATGATATATCTCATAGTGACCCCCACCCCAGCCCACACTTTAATTTGACATATTGAGCTTCTGTTAAGACTCAGTGTTTTTTTTCTTGGGGGGGGTTAGTTTAAGGCTTTGAAAATCACTTCTTGATCGAAGAACTTTGGAAGGGGATTTTGTTGAGCATCTGCTGTGCACCCCGAGGTGAATAAGGCTCTGGAGAGCATGGGAGAGAGCGTTATAGGGCCAGGAAGGTCTCATCACCACGCCTCTCATTTGGTAAGAATAGAAACACACACACAGTTTATTCATTTGTTTGAAAACTCTGTTTATTTTTTTTAAACGTAGTTAAGCTTAGGTCTCCCTACATGTCCTCTTGGAGCTTGCAGTCCTTTCCCCACTAGCAGCCTGAGTGATCGTTGCAAACTGCCGTCCCCTGCCAGTGACAGCCTCTGCGGTCCCCTTGCACCTGGAATACAGCCTGGGCTCCCTCAGCCCTCCTAGGGCGAGCTAGGCTGCCCAGCCGACCCTTGCCAGGCTCCTCAGGCCTCAGCCACACAGGCCTTTGTGACTGTCAGGCATGTCCGAGTGATTCCCGGCCTTAGGCTTTTCTGTTGCTGGTCCTTTGGACCAGGGCGCTCCTTCCCCAGATCTGTGTATGACTGGCATCTCGTATTGTGTAGGTCTTATCTCAGATGTCACTTCCATGATGCCTTTGGTAGGCATCTCTGTGACTTCACCCTTTTTTCACTTTTGAAGGCATTCATCGGGCTCTGGAGTTAACTCTGCTCTTTCCCCATTTCCATCCTCATTGGCCCTGGAGGGTAGGAGCCGAGGAAGCGAGCTCCTCAGCCTCTTGTTCACTAAAGTGGCCCCAGGAGCATGAGTGAGCTGGTGCCATAGTGGACTCTGGAAACATTTATTTGTTGATGAATGGATACCTATTTTGAAGAAGCTTAGAGGCTAGTCAGGAAAATGGACATGTCTGAAAATAATTACAACACAGAAACTAGTAAGTTTCCCATGAAAAGTACAGATGAAGTGTTAGGGAAGACTCAAGAAGCTGGAGCAGTCCGGGGCAGGGACAGTCCTGAGTGGGTCCACAGGATTTAAAGAAGCCAAATTCGAGTGGTGAGCCCAAGGAGCTGGCACTATAGCATGAGGATCTGAGGGGAGAAGCCAGTGTGGACCTGCATTTGCCAGAGTTCATGGCCAGGCCAGAGGTTCTGTGAATGGAGCCGTGGAGCAGAGCACTGGGAAGATGGGTCTGAGCCCCAGCTGGAGGGCCGGGGGAAGCAGGGTCGGGGGCTCAGACTTGGTTGTGTAGTCTGCGGGAAGCCCCTGGTTGTTTGTGAGCAGTCTGGTGACAGGATCAGAACCGAGCCTTGGGGACGCCATCAGCTTGGCGTCAGCTGGGTTCTCAGTGCTGTCCTGGAGTTGAGCCCTGGTCGGTTTCCATTTCCCTTCTCCACGGGGTTTACTCACTTCAAAGCTCCTGTTCTTTATTCTCAGCTGATGGTCTCATGCCTGCCTCACAGAAATCGTCTTCCAGGCTCACAGACCCACTTAGCCCCACTCCTTGACACCTCGCAGTCCCGGTGTCAGCTCACACATGCTCCTGTCTCTCGCTCGTCCCTCCTGCTCTCTAGCTCTGTCTCCTCCTGTGCCCAGGGAGCACCTGCCATGAAAGGCATCTTGTCTCATCTGGTCAACCCTGACTCTTGTGAAGTTGCTCTTTCTCCCTCCTTGATGCCTGCTTTGGCTCCGGGGTCCCCGTGTCTCCTGCAGAGCACTGCTCTTGGTTGCCTGGATCTCAGCCTGGACTTTGGAATTCTTGACCCCAATCTTCTTTACTTTCTACTTCCCACTGCAGCCTGTCATTGTGACTCCCTTCATAGCTCTCAACTCCGTTCAGTTTCCTCCTTTGCTACTCCAGCTGCAAACTACCGTTTCTCCCCACATGCTGTCACCTCTGCCAGTTAGATCCTTTGCAGTCCATTCTACACAGCCAGAATGATCTTAGAGAGAGGCAAGTCTGATCACGGCATCCTTGTTGAGGAACCTTGAAGGACAAGACTTTTGTGTCAGGAGAAAATGTTGGTGTCATGATGTTCTGGCTTCCCTTGCCATCCTCATGGGTGCCAGTCCTTAAGCCTGCTCCTCGCTGACCCCCGAGCTCCTGCCTGCCTGACCTCCCCTGGTACTTCATCTCTGAGTCGGGGCAGATCTCCCACACCGTCCCCCGTGCCCTGTTCTTTGTGTACGGCACCATGACCCACTGTACGATGCAGCCCTGTACGTGATTATGTCCCGTTTATGTCCCAGTTCCCCCAAGGCTGTAAGTTCCTTGAGGGCAGGAGCTATGCCTTGCTTTCCCCTGTGTCTACGTTAGTATCTAGGAGATGCTTGATAGACATTTTTATAATGAGTAAGTGAAGACTTAGGCCAGATGACCCATGACAATGAAGAAAAAGGCAGGGGAGCATTCACGATCTAATAAAAAGTCACAAATTGCATCATTGATTGTGTGCCATGTGATCGTGTTTCTTCTCCTTTACCATTATTTTGAAGAATAGAATTAATTCTCTGGGAGGATTATTTATAAACCATAGATCTGACTAAGGTAGAACATGAAACAAAACCAGACTACTTATTAGATCAACACACGCTTTTCCAAATGAAAAACAGCCGTCAGGGTTATTCTGATATATTTGTTACTCTTTCACCAGATGATTCAAGATTTTTCTCTACAAATCATGGTATAAGAGACTCCACGTGTATTCCTGTGTGTTTGAGATTCCATCTATATAGTGTAATACTATATAATGGGTTATATATTGCTATATAATCTAGATTAAAAGCCAAAAAGAGTAATAATGATCAGCCTTTGATTGTGAGGTGGTCACACCACATAATTGTGCATTTGATTTGAGTAGATGTAAAAACAGAACTTTAGTGTTCCATTTTACCCACCATCCAGTATGTTTGAAATGTCTAGTCATGGCTTAAAACATACTTTGCCTGTAAAACTGAATTAATTTATATTCCTAGCTAGAGCATATGCAAGGAATACTTTTTTTTTTCTGGTTTTCACTTTTGGATTGAATACACACACCATTAAGAGCTTTGAAGCACATATCTGAAATGGAAAAGTCTTATAATGGTTGAGAAAATGTGTTCTTAAATTAGCAATGAGATATGTTCAGTTTGAGCTAATGGAGTATTCAGTATGAGTTATTTATGGAGGCATGTTGTTTTGCATCATGGCTACATAGACTATGTCCTTCTTAATTATATTTAAACCAATGTATAAAGGGCTGATTATACTATGTTTTAAGATACAGACTGAATATTTTGAGGTGAACTTAACTCACAAATTCTTTCTTTTGCAGGGCAAATATATGGATATTGAATTTGACTTTAAAGGCGATCCACTAGGAGGAGTGATAAGTAACTGTGAGTATTTTAAAGAAGCTCAGAATAGTAAAATATATATTAATATATAAATAGAATCAAAAGGCGATCCACTGGGAGGAGTGATAAGTAACTGAGTATTTTAAAGAAGTTCAGAATAGTAAAATATATATTAATATATAAATAGAATAATTTAGATACTTGGGTCTTTAAGAAACAGCTATGAGAATACATTTCCTGTTCTTACATTTATATTTTTAACCTATGCATTTTAGATTGTTTTTATAATATTTAATTTCCAAGTCTTTTTTAAAAGATCAAAGTCATTGCCTTTGAGAAACTTTTTAGAAGTCTGCTAAAGAAATAAATATTAGTCCAACTGTATTTTATATTCTATAGACAATCCAGTAATAAAAAAGATTCTTCAACAGTTGTTTTCTTTAACAAAATTATGGTTAAAAGAAAACATAAATAATAATTGATTTTAATAACTTTTGGGGATAACATTTATCTGATAGAATGAGAAAAACCTGTTCAGGTTTTAAGAAATTTTGTCTTTAGTGAATTTAGATAATTGAAATGTGATACACCTGTTAGGTAGAGACAGATTTATTTAGTTTTCTTTAGTCATGATTTGTGATTGTAGTGAAACATTCTCTCAAAGGTAAAAAAAAAGGAACAAAATCAGGTCAGGTCTACTCAACAGCCCCAGGTGCAGAGTTTTCTCAGGGGCGCAGTGGTCAGTACCTGTTGTCAATGAGGCCCCTTCATCCACGCTTCGGAACTGTCCTGATGTCTCTGCTCATGTCTGTTTCATCTGATTTGTTTGGGACGTGTAAGATGACAACTCAGGGTGTGTGCCCATCCAGTGGGAGTCACAGCCTGTCTACCCTCTTGTTTTTTTGAGGGCCAGACTGCTGAGCCACCCCACCTCTCCACCTTCCCCTGGCTCTTCACTGCCCTAAGATGCTATTGGGATTGTTAGAATGAAAACAGTCTAAGCGTATACCAGACAAAAAGCAAATTGACTCAGCTATCTGAAGCACTGCCTTTTGTTATAGTAGTGGCATTCTTTCTCCAAATGAAATTTTACTCCAAATATGAAACAGATAGAACAAGGCCTGATCTGGTTAAAGAAGATATGAGTTGCCAGAATCCCTAGACCCCCAGGTGGCCCCTGAGGTCTTCCTGACAAACTCTAGATCCAGAGGAATGCCATTTGATTCCAAAGTGAGTGTTTTTAAATTTGGGCACACCGTGCAGCTGAATTTTTAAAAAACATTTAAAACTATAATTCATGAGTAAATTTCTAGGGCTAGAGTTTTTTCATCTTGGAAACAATAGAACTGACTTGGATGAATTCCATGGTTCTTCCCATTTCTACCATTTATAGTTTTTAAATAACTTAATTTTTAAATTTAGTTTGTGTGCCATCCATTGGAATTATCCATATTTTCAAAAATGTATTGTTACTGAGGAAACTTCTTGAAGAGGAAGATTTAATCTGAAGTGAAATTGGCTAGGGTGGTGCTACTTATGTTAAATGATTTTAAATGTCAAATAAGGACGCAGAAGTACTCATGCAAACCATTTATGATGCCACCAAAAGCAAATGATTACAACCCTGCCAGGTTTCCTAGGCAGGCTTCCTTCACGACGCATGCCAGTTGGTGAGCTGTACAGGAAAGGGTAGCCTCAATTGTAAGAAATGATTACCTTTTATTCTGAAAGACAGTTATGACACTTGCATTTTATAAGAGAAATTAGCTCTAGTTATTAATTGAATAGCACACTATTTTTAAAATGAGAATAAATGAACTCTTTTTATTATAGAACATTCTGAGATGACTGAACCTATGTTACTCTTGAGGACTCTAGAAAAATATTTAAGGATGACTTAGATTGCAAGTATTAGAAAATCACTTGGGTTTTACATTTTGAAGTTTCAAATTTCAAACAGAAATGTCTTCCTGTCCCTAGTTCTTGTAGTATCCATGGAGAATAAATAGTAAACACTCAGTTCATTTCCAATGAAAATTAATATATCATCATGAATGGATTTCAGATGGTCTCTGTTACCATTTGTTCCCACTATGAAATTATATTGAAGTTTGTGGTAGTGGGAACACCCTGGTATTTTAGAGTATCCTTTGCTTTGGAAAGGAGAGGGAAACATTAGTGGTGAGAGCAGGAAATTTCACCCAGTATAGACAGAGGACTGACTCATAGGTGGCCACAGGGAGCTGCTGCCTGCTATCTTAAAGGGGGTAGAAAGCCTTGGGTAAACCCACTCTTGTTCTCACCAAGCTGCCAAAAGTTAGCTTCTTGTACCCAGAAAAGAAGACAAGATTTACCATTTTGTTCCGTTCAGTTCAGTCGCTCAGTTGTGTCCAACTCTTTGTGACCCCATGGACTGCAGCACGCCAGGCCTCCCTGTCCATCTCCAACTCCTGGAGTTTACCCAAACTCATGTCTGTTGAGTCGGTGATGCCATCCAACCATCTCATCCTCTGTCATCCCCTTCTCCTCCTGCCTTCAGTCTTTCCCCGCATCAGGGTCTTTTCAAATGAGTCAGCTCTTCGCATCAGGTGGCCAAAGTATTGGAGTTTCAGCTTCAACATCAGCCCTTCCAATGAATATTTAGGACTGATCTCCTTCAGGATGGACTGGTTGGATCTTCTTGCAGTCCAAGGGACTCTCAAGAGTCCTCTCCAGCACCACAGTTCAAAAGCATCAATTCTTCAGCTGTCAGCTTTCTTTATAGTCCAACTCTCATATCTATACATGACTACTGGAAAAACCATAGCTGTAACTAGTTGGACCTTTGTTGGCAAAGTAGTGTCTCTGCTTTTTAATATGCTGTCAAGGTTGGTCATAGCTTTTCTTGCAAGGAGTAAGCATCTTTTAATTTCATGGCTGCAGTCACCATCTGCAGTGATTTTGGAGCCCCCCAAAATAAAGCCAGCCACTGTTTCCACTGTTTCCCCATCCAATTGCTATGAAGTGATGGGACCGGATACCATGGTCTTAGTTAAAAGAAGATAAGATTTGCTGTTTTGTAGGAAGTCTATATTGCTTGCTTTGTTAGCAGCCAGCTAGTAAAAGTGTAAGTTGCTTTGGCTGTAATTATTACCTTGAAAACGTCATAGGATCTCTTGAGCCCACAGGAAGGGGGGGGGGGGAAGCCCAATAACTTACCCTATCTTTCTAAGAGAGTTTGTACTGTAAAACTTGTCTTCAGCTCATTTGAAAGCTATGTGTTTCTGAGGTTAGTGTCATTAGGAGAGAGGTATTACAAAAATAGAAAATGGCAAACATTTACTTAAGTAGACAAGATAAAATATGGATGCACATCCAGATTTTTGGCTGATGTGAAGTACTGTTTCTCCTATTTTGTTAATACTTGTAGATCTCATAAAATTTATACATTTACATTCGAGGATTTTGGACCTAATGTTATGAACTTAAAATGTTTGGAAATCTGTTGCTTTTATTAATAATCATAGATACTTGTTTATAGTTATGGCACTAAAAGGCAATTCAGACTGTGCAGACAATATGTTACACGTCTCAAGGGATTTTATTTCCTAAAAGAAGAATAGCATATAGATGTATTGGGTAGGCCAAAAAGTTCATTTGGGCTTTTCCATAAGACTTTACAGGAAAACCTGAACAAACTTTTCGGTAATCCAATACTAAGAAGAAGCCTCAAGATTTCAAGTGTGCATATATACCTGAGAGAACTGCAAGGATGGGAGACAAGACTGTCCCATTCACAGCAATGTATCAGGAGCCTAGGGTGATACCTGTCACACAGTTCAGTTCAGTCCAGTCGCTCAGTCGTGTCCGACTCTTTGTGACCCCATGAATCGCAGCACTCCAGGCCTCCCTGTCCATCACCAACTCCCGGAGTCTACCCGAACCCATGTCCATTGAATCGATGATGCCATCCAACCATCTCATCCTCTGTCGTCCCTTTCTCCTCCTCCCTCAATGTTTCCCAGCATCAGGGTCTTTTCAAATGAGTCAGCTCTTTGCATCAGGTGGCCAAAGTATTGGAGTTTCAGCTTCAACATCAGTCCTACCAATGAATATTCAGGACTGATCTCCTTTAGGATGGACTGGTTGGATCTCCTTGCAGTCCAAGGGACTCTCAGGAGTCCTCCTCCCCAACACCACAGTTCAAAAGCGTCAATTCTTCAGCTCTCAGCTTTCTTTGTAGTCCAACTCTCACATCCATACATGACTGCTGGAAAAACCATAGCCTTGACTAGATGGACCTTTGTTGACAAAGTAATGTCTCTGGTTTTTAATATGCTGTCTAGACTGGTCATAACTTTCCTTCCAAGGAGTAAGCGTCTTTTAATTTCATGGCTGCAATCGCCATCTGCAGTGATTTTGGAGTCCAGAAAAATAAAGTCAGCCACTGTTTGCACTGTTTCTCCATCTATTTGCCATTAAGTGATGGGACCGGATGCCATGATCTTTGTTTTCTGAAGTCACACAGTAGGTGCTCAGTAAATGCTGGAGACGAGGATGGAATTAGTTAAATATAGGCAGGCTCTGTGTTGTCCTGCTATATTATTTGGGGCACATTCATTAGCTTACTTATGCAGCTCTCAGTGATTTATCATGTGGGTGCCGATGTCTAAACAAAAAGACAAGATTACCTAATTCTCTGTGCCTTCATTTCTTTATCTTTGAAATGAAGGTAATAGGGTTGATGTCATAGAATTGTGATGAGTTGTGAATAATTTGTTCACATCCAAAGCGCTTGTAACAGCGCATGTAGTAAGCACTCAGTGAACGTTAGCTTCTTTTCATTATACTTATTTGTTGATGGTCTCTAGCACCCAGACCAGTATATGCCCTATAATAACAGAGGCTTAGTTTGTATGGTTGCTGAATGACAATAACTAAAATAGTGTCTGATGTTTATTATATAGTTGTTGAATTAACTAATCATGTAAGTACCTAGTGTACATCAAGTACAATTTGACATAGAGAAATTTATTGAATAATAAAGCTGCTCCTTCATTGGATAATTTTATCTGAAAGTTCTATGCTAATCATTTAAAAATACTTTTTCTAAATCCCAGAAAGGCTAACAGAGTTGTTGATAATCAAACTTCCTCTGTTGCTGATATCTGTTCAGGTTGAAAGAAGTAATGCAATCCTGTGATTATGAATGAAAGCAAATGTTGAAGTTGGTGTGTGGTCCTGTTATGATTACTGCCCAGTAAACCACCCCAGGCTTAGTGGAGTAAAACAACGCCCTGTCATATGCTCCTGGATTCTGTGGGTGAAGAATTCAGATGGAGTCAGCAGAGCTGGCTTGTCACCACCGCATATGGAACTCCAGCTGCATAGACTTCCCCAGTGTTGGGGAAGATTTACACAAATGGTGGGGTCACAGTCCTCTGGAGTCTTTGTCATTCACGTATCAGGCTCCTGGGCTGGGATCATTCAAGGACTAGGCTCAGAGCCTAACCCAGGGACTAGACTGAGAGCCATCTACGTGTGGCCATGGGTGGTTTGGGCTTCTCACAGCAGGCCGGCTAGATTCTGAGAGGGAGTACCCCGAAAGGGTAACATACCGACCGACCACGTTCTGAAAGAACCAGGAAGAAGCCTGAGGAACCTAGGAAATGGTACAGTGTTACTTTGACTCTCTTAAGTCCGTGTAGACATAAGTTTGCTCAGTTTCAGTGCTGGGGGATGTGGATTCCACCTCTCAGTGGGAAGAGTGTGGAAAGAATTGGTGACCAGTTTATTTTAAATAGCCTAAACCCAGTAGATGGTTTGTAGAAATGGCCACAACAGTTTTTTTAGCTTGGATCCACCCTCTGGGGTAGTTCCTTCCCTCAGTGACATGAGGCTTGGCCGTGAGGTTTGTTTTGGTCAGTGGGACAGTTCACAAGCATGGCGCCCTGACAGACTCGAGAATTGGTTCTGTGCTGGGACTTGTCCTCTCTCGCTTCTCTGGGGAACTCTCTCATCACCGTCATGTGCATGAGCCTGGGCGAGTCAGCTGGGTGATGAGAGACACATGGAGTGAACCAGCAGGCATGTGAGTTGAGACCATCTTAGGTCAGCCAGCTGCCATCCAACCTGGGTTAGATCAGAAGAGCTACAAAGCTACCTCTCAGACTCAAGAGTTAATAAATGATATTGGTCCAAGCTGGTAGGTTTTGGGGCCTTTACTGTGCAGCGGAAAGTAAATAACTAAGACAGAAGTCTAAGAGGTAATGTGCTTTCCCCACACGGTTTGGAAACACATGAGAAATAGGCATAGGAATCAAGCTGGAGAGAAGGCAGCTTTGTTACTGTAGAGGCAAGGTGGAAGAAAGTGATTTGGTTTATCACCAAGGGGATGCTGGTAGTCCTCGGGCAGGCGGGCGGGTATCCACAGCACTGAGCAGCGCCTGGGGGTGGGGCTGACTGCACAGCTATACACTCATGCCCGTTTCTTCTCCAGACTTCGCTGCTCAGAGGTGCATTTCCTCCCGCCAAGTGGAAGAGTGACTGAGGGTCTGCGGGGCTGGGGAGTTAATCGCAGAAAATCCTTCCACATGAACTCAGAAAGCAAGAATAAATGCCCACCTTACTCACTGGAAAGATGGGGGGGGGGGGATGAGTAGAAGGAATTGCTTTGAATGCCTTTTCTTTTACATTTCTTTTGAATTTTTGATGCAGTTAATTTATGTGCTATCTCATGGCATGCTGTTTACTCCATATGTGTAGCACACTCACGCCATTTTGTAGCATATGGAATATAATTTTACTCTTTTTAAATTGTTTGAGATTTATAGCTTTTTTTCTTCCTTTTACATTATACCTTTGGCTTAATTGATGATGAGTGGGTGATTGGGAGCAGAACTGCTTGTTACAACACTTCCTAAAGGAATCTTGAATCTGCTTTGTTTTCTGGTGTGTGTGTGTGTGTGTGTGTGTGTGTGTGTGTCATCAACGTCTGTTTTTATAAATAAATAGAGTCTATTTTTAATCTGTCATCTTTAGGGTCAAAATTCATCAAAAAAACTGAGGCAGTACATCACCTAGTTTATAATTCAAGGCTGGACTTTTTTAGCACTTTGACATTTAACACCCCTACAGAAGACAGAAATAATCCACCACTGGTTGTGAAGTATCTGTAGCAATAAAGCTGAAATTTCAGAGAGCAGTTCTGTTCCTCTGTAATGGATGGCTTTGTATAAAAGTAGATGCTTTGTCTCATTTTTACTTTGGTATTCTTTCTTATATAAAAATATGTTTACCATGAAAAGAAAAGACTGCATGTTTATCATGAAATAAGACTACATACCAATACTATAGAAGAAATCAGATGTTCACATATGTCTAAATTAATTTCAGATTAAGAAATGATTTGGTAATTTCACAATTTGTATGGAAATACAAAAAACCTCGAATAGCCAAAGTAATCTTGAGAAAGAAGAATGGAACTGGAGGAATCAACCTACCTGACTTCAGACTCTACTACAAAGCCACAGTCATCAAGACAGTATGGTACTGGCACAAAGACAGAAATATAGATCAATGGAACAGAATAGAAAGCCCAGAGATAAATTCACAAACTTATGGACACCTTATCTTTGACAAAGGAGGCAAGAATATACAATTGAAAAAAGACAACCTCTTTAACAAGTGGTGCTGGGAAAACTGGTCAACCACTTGTAAAAGAATGAAACTAGAACACTTTCTAACACCATACACAAAAATAAACTCAAAATGGATTAAAGATCTAAATGTAAGACCAGAAACTATAAAACTCCTAGAGGAGAACATAGGCAAAACACTCTCCGACATAAATCTCAGCAAGATCCTCTATGACCCACCTCCCAGAATATTGGAAATAAAAGCAAAAATAAACAAATGGGACCTAACGAAACTTAAAAGCTTCTGCACTACAAAGGAAACTATAAGTAAGGTGAAAAGACAACCCTCAGATTGGGAGAAAATAATAGCAAATGAGGAAACAGACAAAGGATTAATCTCAAAAATATACAAGCAACTCCTACAGCTCAATTCCAGAAAAATAAACGACCCAATCAGAAAATGGGCCAAAGAACTAAACAGACATTTCTCCAAAGAAGACATACAGATGGCTAACAAACACATGAAAAGATGCTCAACATCACTCATTATTAGAGAAATGCAAATCAAAACCACAATGAGGTACCATTACACGCCAGTCAGGATGGCTGCTATCCAAAAGTCTACAAGCAATAAATGCTGGAGAGGGTGTGGAGAAAAGGGAACCCTCTTACACTGTTGGTGGGAATGCAAACTAGTACAGCCACTATGGAGAACAGTGTGGAGATTTCTTAAAAAACTGGAAATAGAACTGCCATATGACCCAGCAATACCACCTCTGGGCATACACACCGAGGAAACCAGATCTGAAAGAGACACGTGCACCCCAATGTTCATCGCAGCACTGTTTATAATAGCCAGGACATGGAAGCAACCTAGATGCCCATCAGCAGACGAATGGATAAGGAAGCTGTGGTACATATACACCATGGAATATTACTCAGCTGTTAAAAAGAATTCATTTGAATCAGTTCTAATGAGATGGATGAAACTGGAGCCCATTATACAGAGTGAAGTAAGCCAGAAAGATAAAGAACATTACAGCATACTAACACATATATATGGAATTTAGAAAGATGGTAATGATAACCCTATATGCAAAACAGAAAAAGAGACCCAGAAGTACAGAACAGACTTCTGAACTCTGTGGGAGAAGGTGAGGGTGGGATGTTTCAAAAGAACAGCATGTATATTATCTATGATGAAACAGATCACCAGCCCAGGTGGGATGCATGAGACAAGTGCTCAAGCCTGGTGCACTGGGAGGACCCAGAGGAATCGGGTGGAGAGGGAGGTGGGAGGGGGGATCGGGATGGGGAATACGTGTAACTCTATGACTGATTCATGTCAATGTATGACAAAACCCACTGAAATGTTGTGAAGTAATTAGCCTCCAACTAATAAAAAAAAATTAAAAAAAAAAAAAAAAAGAAAACATAAAAAAAAATGATTTGGGATTTATTAGGATAGTGTGTATAATAATAAGATAATGTGGATTAGATATTTCATTAATTTTATTTCAGGGTTGGGCATCAAATTTTAGATTCAGATATATAGACACACGAGTAATTTTTCAGTTATTAGATAAACTTTAAATTTGTATTAGGAAAAAAATCCGTGGCAAAAATGTGTAAGTGCTATATATATGGAACCAGATTCTAGTAAAAACCCTGTAGTTAATTAGGTAGATAATAAGGCACATTTTCTTAGTATTTCAAACCCCAAGTTGGTTTTTTATGTGCAGACACTGAGAACCCTTTCACAACTTTTAATGCAACATGTCCAGCTATCTTTGGTACTGATTTATCACTTTAGGATTCTGACTTTTGAGTTAGAACTTTAAGCTGATTTCCTAAAGGTGAAAATGCTGCATGGAGGTGGAGGTATAGGAAAAATTGTCATGCCAGGTGTTTGAGGGCTTTTAAAGTCTGGGACATGTAGCCACACAGAAGTCTGTGTGAGATCCGGGCTGAGAGAGCCCTGGGGTGAACACCCATGTCTGCTTTATTTTACTATAATACAGTGCACAGGGAGTGATTTGTAAGAAGATATTTGCCCCATCTTTTTTACTTTAAAGCTTGTCTTTAGTGAAACTACCTAATTGTCAATCTTGAGGGTTATGTTGTATATTTCCAAAAATATACTGTAGAGTTGATTTTAGAATATATACCTCAGTGTATGAACACACATTTGTTCATAATCCAAGTTTTTCATTGAAATTACCATCAGTTATGCCCAGTAACTCACTGGTTATTTGGCATTTTTTCTTCAGGGATGGTGATCCAAGGCAGCAGAGTCCATATGGAGATAAATGTTGTTACTTAGGTGGCAGGCCCTTAATTACTGCTAACTGTATCATTTCACTTTAGGGAAGGGACATAGATCCTTTGGAAAGCCGTGTGTGTACGTTTGTGTGCACACATGCACACGTGCACATACATTTGCTCTGTTATGTCCATCTCTTTGTGACCCTATGGCCTGTAGCCTACCAGGCTTCTCTGCCCATGGAATTTTCCAGGCAAGAATAGTGGAGTGGGTTGCCATTTCCTATTCCAGGGGATCTTCCTGACCCAGGGATTGAACCTGTGTCTCTTGGGTCTCCTGCATTGGCAGGCCTATTCTTTACCACTGTTGTACCTGGGAAGTCCTCAATGCCACTCAGTTTTTTCATAATGTGTATCTGTGGAGAGGAGCAGGGCTCGTTGTCATTCCTGCCTTTCAAGCAAATCAGGCAAAGCTGATTCTTTATAAGCTTTAATCAAGATCTTGGACCATTTCTTTTTTTTTTTTTTTCCCCAGGAAGAGAGATTATACATAAAGTAAAGAAACTTTGATCCTGCTATCTAATCCTTCATCTGTTATGCTCCAAGTAATGCGAAATTTCTGTCAACTTTATGTATCCTCTTAACCCATCTCTGCATCCTTACAAACAGCCTTATGTATTTGGAGCACCCTAGGGTGTCCCTGTTCATTGAATCTACACTTTTTAACTCTCCCTAAACTCCTCCTCTTGTGTTGGTAAGGTTTCCAGCAATACAAATTAAGAAGTTCAGTGAAAAGTCCCTGTGAAATTGTACACTGTACTCTTCTTTACTAATTTTTTGGATAATGTTTAGATTTTAGCCTGATGGTAAATCGAATGTGTCTGTTCTCTAGAATTAGTGCTCAATAATGGGATCACTGATGCATAATTTTTTAAATAAATCTGGCCTTTGACCACAGAACCCAGACCCTCCTTTCTGTTGCTGATCAGTGATAAACAGGACTCTAGGCAGGAATATTCTCTGCAGTTGTACTTGGCCACTCCCTGTTTCTGCCACGGTGGTGCCTTTCTGGTTGACTTGCTGGTATTCGTCCCTTCCTTTCTTCCTGTCTTCCTTTCTCGCTGTCTGCCTTCCTCCCTTCCTGAAAATTTGATAATGTGTCAGTTACAGCATGAAAAAATCATCCAGCATCAATGAAAGTATACTGTCAAATAACTCCAGATTCCATGAAATGAGAACCACCTTTCATTCTTTAAGACTTCAAGAGAGCAAAGAGGTTTGCTTCTCTTATGCCAGGTAGCACTGGGGTCAGATTGCTTGATTTCAAGTCCTTCTCAAGCACTTGGACTATCAGTTTTTTCATCTGTGAAGTTATACCTTACAAAATGATGAGGAGGATTCAATGAGATAATGTCTTTTATAGATGTCTTTTATATGCATTTAGCATAAAATATAAAAAATATTTAATAACTCTTCAGTGAATTCTTAACTGAATGGCTGCATTTCCTTCTTGGACTTGTAATACCACATATTGAAGAACCTAATGTCATCAGGTTGCGCTAGTGGTAAAGAGCTCTCCTGCCAGGGCAGGAGATGCAGGACACTCGGGCTTGATCCATGGGTTGGAAAGATCCCCTGGAGGGGATGGCAACCTACTCTGGTATTCATGCTTGGAGAATCCTATGGACAGAGGAGCCTGGCAGGCTACAGTCCATAGGATTGCAAGGAGTCGGATATGACTGAAGCAACTTAGCTTGCATGCAGTGTCATCATATATAAAATCAAGAGAACATTATTATACAAGCTGTGTTGTCTTTAATCAACTTGTTGATTGTATTGTTAAACTTATTTTGCATGTTCACTATTGTTCAACCAGAAGCTGATTTGTTTAATTTAGTGGTTTTAATTAGAGTTGTGCTTCTTCCTGATAGTAGAACTGAAAATGTAGCTTCTGTTATTACTTTATTAGTACAAGAGAGCAAATGAAAAAGAAAGTTGAGGGGGAAGAGAAAGAAGCACAGTGTATTCGAAAGTGAGATTAATACTGTATTATGATTTTGATTCTTTTTCTCTTTAGATCTTTTAGAGAAATCTCGAGTTGTTAAGCAGCCAAGAGGTGAAAGAAACTTTCATGTGTTTTATCAGCTGCTTTCTGGTGCCTCTGAAGAGCTTCTCAGTAAGTGCCTGTTTTTGTGTTTTAATTTAATTTTTACTGTTGCAGCATCGAAAGCAGAAGTGTCCCTTATGATTTTCCTCTTTTTCTCTTAAAATTTTTCCATGATTCCACTTGGAGGGAAGAACACGATGGGTTGGCTTCTACCACCTTGCACTCTTTGTTTGGTATCTATCTCTGTAGTACCCCACCAGGTACTGGAACATGTCTCAGATGAGTTGCTGAAAGAGCTGAAAGTTGGGGGAGGGACTCATTATCAATTTAAAAAAATAAAATGGAAGACTATAATTTGTGTCTCAGATGGGTTGCTAAATGAGCTAAAAGTTAGGGGAGGGGCTCATTATCTATTAAAAAAAATAAAATGGAAGAATATAATTAGTCCAGTTGGAGAGAAGTTAGCAGGGAGCAGTAGATGAGTATAATTATATAAAAACATACTACTCAGTGACAATTTAAAAATAGTGGAAAAGACATTTGCAACTGATACAGAGATAAAAATCTGACCTTTAGATATTTTAGAGAATTATTATAAGTCCATCAGGAGAGTATCCAATAATCAGTAACTAAGTGATGAAAAGTTTTGAACAAATAGTTTAAACAAAAAGAGCTATGGAAAGTCAACACACTTGGGGAAAAAATTACCCTCATACTCAGTTCAGTTCAGTTCAGTCGTTCAGTCATATCTGATGCTTTGCGACCCTGTGGACTGCAGCATGCCAGGCCTCCCTGTCTATCACCAACTCCTGGAGCCTGCTCAAACTCAAGCCCATTCAGTTGGTGATGCCATCCAACCATCTCATCCTCTGTCGTCCCCTTCTCTTCCCACCTTCAGTCTCCCAGCATTAGGGTCTTTTCCAGTGAGTCAGTTCTTCACATCATGTGGCCAAAGTATTGGAGTTTCAGCTTCAATATCAGTCTGTCCAATGACTATTCAGGACTGATCTCCTTTAGGATGGACTGGTTGGATCTCCTTGAAGTCCAGGGGACTCTCAAGAGTCATCTCCAACACCACAGTTCAAAAGCATCAATTCTTCAGACCTCAGCTTTCTTTATAGTCCAACTCTCACATCCATACGTGACTACTGGAAAAACCATAGCCTTGACTAGACAGACGGACCTTTGTAGGCAAAGTAATGTCTCTGCTTTTTAATATGCTGTCTAGGTTGGTCATAGCTTTTCTTCCAAAGAGCAAGTATCTTTTAATTTGATGGCTGCAGTCACCATCTGCAGTGATTTTGGAGCCCCCCAAAATGAAGTCTGTCACTGTTTCCATCATTTCCCCATCTATTTGCCATGAAGTGATGGGACAAGGTGTCATGATCTTAGTTTTCTGAATGTTGAGCTTAAGCGAACTTTTTCACTCTCCTCTTTTACTTTCATCGAGAGGCTCTTTAGTTCCTCTTCGCTGTCTTCCATGAGGGTAGTGTCATCTGCATATCTGAGGTTATTGATATTTCTCCTGGCAATCTTGATTCCAGCTTGTGCTTCATCCAGCCTGGCATTTCTCATGATGTACTCTGCATATAAGTTAAATAAGAAGGATGACAGTATACAGCCCTGATGTATTCCTTTCCCAATCTGGAACCTGTTGATCCATGTCCATTTCTGACTGTTGCTTCCTGACCTGCATACAGATTTCTCAGGAGGCAGGTCAAGTGGTCTGGTATTCCCATCTCTTGAAGAATTTTACACAGTTTGTTGTGATCCCCACAGTCAAAGGCTTTGGCGTAGTCAATAAAGCAGAAGTAGATGTTAATTATCAACAGATGTAAATTGAAGGAGCTCTGAAGTAGCCCCTGCACTACTTAGCTAAAGTTATTGAAGAGGATAAATCTGGCAGAGCTGTCAGGACTGATCTGCCTAGAGCCTCTGAGTATCACTTCAGAGTGAGGACTTTTTCCTGAGGGACTTTTGGCAAAGCAGAAGAAGTCATAAGATAATCAGACCCTGCTGCCCAGGCACACCACTTGTTGGATTACACCCCAATGGAATCATTCAAAAGAATGCAAAAAATATTTTGTGTGAAGATATTCATCACTGCCTTTTATTTATTATTACAAACTGGAGAAAATCCAAGTGTCCAACAGTGGGAGAATCACTAGACAGACATCATATGTTATAAGGAAATAGCACATTGAAGATAAATAATCAAAATATGGAAAGAGTCTGCGAAAAAAAAGTTTGAGATATGTACACATGATCAAGGTGATTTTGGGCAAATACTGTTCCTGATTATTTGAGTTGATGCCATTCATTCTTGTTCTTTTGGTTCAACGCATAGTATGAAAGTCTTTTTATCTGAAGGGGTAAAGAAATGAGATGTTAAAGATGATTAAATTTATTGAAGTAACTTACCAACTCGTATGTGTGATTCAATAGATAAGCTTAAACTTGAGCGGGATTTCAGCAGATATAACTACCTGGGTCTGGACTCGGCCAAAGTTAATGGAGTGGATGATGCAGCAAATTTCAGAACTGTTAGGGTAAGATGTAATGCTTTTATTACTCTTTAAAATGGGTAATGTTCTATTGCTCGTCAGAATTGTTAAAAGTTTAGATTTTTCTTTGATTCCTAACTCATGCTCCCAAAGGTTTTAGAATTATAGAATTTATTGTATTTTTATTAGTTTGCTATTTTACTAGCTCAATCGTCATATGGTGTTGAGAAGACCAGGCTTTATGGAGCAAGCAATTTTACTGTTTATCAAAAGGAGCCTCTTATCTATTTTGGGGTTTGACTTTTTATATTGTCCTGAAATTCCAAATGTATTTATAACCAATGCTCAGTAGTTAATTTCCACATGTGAAAACTGTCCTACAATCATGCTAAGTCAAATCTATTTTTCAGACAGAAAGTCATGTTTATATATAGTTTTTGAAAAACTCCTCCATAAAACAGAATAATTAGCATTTGTGTTCATTAGAAAAAAAAATTAGTTTAAATTAAATTCTGCTTTCTATGTTTCTGAGGCACTTGGAAAATTGCTTCTATTAGGAAGTGATCCCGATAACTGTTATTTACTTCCAGATGATACAGCTGCAATAGTGGCAGGGGTGGGAATAGGCTGGATTATAGATAAAATAAGATTGGAATCAGTTCATCTTTAGGGGTGAGTGAATATAACATGGGGTTCTTTTCCTGCTCTCTAGACTTGTATATGTTTGAAATTTTCTAGAGTGATAAATCTTATAGTACTCCCATTGCTGTGTAACCTAGTCATTATAAATAAATAGGCAGGTAGATTGATTGGGGTGGGGGGGAGTAAATAAGTAAGCAAGCAAACTGGGCTGTTCTCCAAAAAGAAAACGTTTCTTGAGAGTATCATTTTTTCTAAATTGTCTGAATAGCCTCATATGGAAGCCTGTTGATCCCTGGTCATGATTTTAAGTTTGGGACCAGTTCTGGGACTACTTTGATTGGCAAATCATTGGCACTCAATAAAAATTTATGACTGGACGGATGTTCCTTATTACCCATAGTTCCTGGAATTGAGCATTTCACCTTTGCAAACCACAGTCTTTCTCATATGTAAAATAAATGAGGAGGTTTTTTTGTACGGGATTATGTGAGGTTTTTTGCTTGTTTTTGTTTCTAGCAGCAGAACTCCAGTATGAAAACACACACACACCCAGACCCAGTATGAAAACACACACACACACACCCCCTCCCCACACACACACACACACACCCAGACACACACATACACACGCACACACACACACACACACACACACCCCACCCCTGCTGGTTAGAGTTGGAGTGGGAACCGAGGCTCAGCTCTCCACCTGCTCTCCTTCTATCTTCACACACACACACACACACACACACACACACACACACCCCACCCCCGCACCGAGGCTCAGCTCTCCACCTGCTCTCCTTCTATCTTCACACACACACACACACACACACACACACACACACACACACACACACACACACACACACACACACACCCCACCCCCGCTGGTTAGAGTTGGAGTGGGAACCGAGGCTCAGCTCTCCACCTGCTCTCCTTCTATCTTCACACACACACACACACACACACACACACACACACACACACCCCACCCCCGCTGGTTAGAGTTGGAGTGGGAACCAAGGCTCAGCTCTCCACCTGCTCTCCTTCTATCTTCACACACACACACATACACCCACACCCACACACACACACACACACCTACCCCCGAGGGCTCAGCTCTCCACCTTCTCTCCTTCTATCTACACACACACACACACACACACACTCACACACACACACACACACACACATCCGAGGGCTCAGCTCTCCACCATCTCTCCTTCTATCTTCCTCTTTGCCGCACCCCATGAAATACCCGAGGGCTCCTTGATTCAGAACTTCAAACCACTGAACAAGATAGAGCCCTGCATTGATTCTAATTCAGTTCATTCATTATTGGGTTGGCCACAAAGTTCATTCAGATTTTTCCATATGATGTTAGTTTTGCCTTTTGGAAAGTTTACTCTGGGACGCTTTGTCTTTTTGATTTTTTTTCAGAGGTGAATCTGTTTTATGATTTATTTTTTTAAATAATAGAGAACTGCAGACAGAAAACAGGTGCTTTTTCTCCCCCAGAATGCCATGCAGATCGTGGGTTTCATGGACCATGAAGCTGAGTCTGTGTTAGAGGTGGTGGCTGCGGTATTGAAGCTGGGGAACATTGAGTTCAAGCCCGAATCGCGAGTGAATGGCTTAGATGAAAGCAAGATCAAAGATAAAAACGGTAAGTTAGTGGAGGACGGGCCCTGTTGAACGAGACTGACTTTGAACTTCTGCCCAGTTTTTAATGTAGAAAGTAAAACTTGCTTTGAGTTGAAAAAACTATCTAGTGAAACTGAGCAGAAATGTAATTACAGCTCAGTCTGAAGTCTTTTGACTTATATCTTTTACACTGATTGGTTTGAAAATGATTTGGAAAGAATACTGTAAGCCTTGAAAGTGATTGATTATTAGCAGCAGATATGCAGTAACTCTTTGTGACCATTCTCCCCATAACAGAGTTAAAAGAAATTTGCGAACTGACCGGCATTGACCAGTCAGTTCTAGAGCGAGCTTTCAGCTTCCGGACGGTTGAGGCCAAGCAAGAGAAAGTTTCAACTACACTGAATGTGGCTCAGGTGGGTGAAACATAATGTCTGGAAGGGAGTTTTTATAAAGTCTTCAGAATCTTGTATAAGTGGAAACAAAAATTTTATTTTTCAGGCTATTATCCTGTCATATTATATTCTAGGCATTGTTTTAGGCACTAGGGGTACAGAGTAAACTAGACACACAAAGATGCCTGCCTTTGTGCAGCTTAAAATTTTGGCAGGAGGAGCCAGACAACGCAGTAGACCTAGAAAATTCACGCAGCAAGCTAGCAGGTGATAAGTGCAATGGACAAAGAGAAGAAAGTAGAGCACAGTAAGGGAGACCCATCGTGTTCGGGGCAGAGGGGTTGAGTGAGCTGAGAAATAGCTGGAGAGTTGTGAGCACAGGTGGTGTAATCTGCTTGTAAGGGGTCATTCTGGCTGCAGTGTAGACAGCAGAGTGTAAGGGACAGAGGGTGTCTTAGTCACTTTGGCTGTTATAACAGAATACTGTAGACTGGGTGGCTTAAACAAAAAACAGTTATTTTTCACAGTTGTTTTTCTTGAGGCTGAAAGGCTGAGATTAGAGTGCCAACACAGTTGAATTCGTGATGAGGGCCCTCTTCCTTATATACAGACACCTACCTTCTTACTGTGTCCTTACATGGCAGAGAGATGGAGTGAGCAAATGAGCTTTGGTGTCTTCATCCCCTTTTAAGGGTACCGGTCCTGTTATGGGGACTCCAGCCTCACCACCACATCTAAATCTAATTGCCTTCTCAAGTCCCTACCTCCAAATATCGTCACGCTGGGCCTTCAACATACGGGTTTGGGGGAGGGGAATACACATTCATAGCTCAGGAGCGTGCACGGTTGTGTGCTAACCCAGAGTCGACGGTGGCTTTTGAACCAGGTGGCGGCAGTGGAATGAGAAGTGTATTTTGAAGGAGGATGCAGGGGGGTAGGAGGGGGGTTCAGGATGGGGAACACATGTACACCCATGGCGGATTCATGTCAATGTATGGCAAAACCACTATAATACTGTAAAGTAATTAGCCTCCAATTAAAATAAATAAATTTATATTAAAAAAAAGGAAAAGGGATGCAGTAAGATTTGCTGATGTGTTGGTATGTGTGAGATAAAAGACAGAGAAGAGTCAAGGATGACTCTCAACATTTTTGGCCCAAGCACCATTATTGATTTGGAGAAGACAGCGGGGGGAGCTGGCTGTGGTTAAATGACCAGATTGGCTTCCCTGCCTTTCTTACTGTTCCCCCTCTACCCTCCACACTCAGGCCAGTGCAGTCTTTCTAAGACAAAAGTCTGACTTGCTTATGTCTTCTCTCCTTTGGTTCAAGGATGGATGAACAGGTGTATTCCGGCATGCTTGTATATGTAGGAGCTTATGTAGACCTTTTCAGTGTAAATCCTTTGTTCTATGGCTTAGACACTGTCCCACCAGTCACTGTTGATCTGGGCTAGAATTAAACGGTTAACTCAGAATTCTTCCCACTCAGGCTTGTTCTGTCTAGCTGTATTTTCATCCTCCTTGTAAGTAGCCTTAAGCATCTGTAAGACGTAGAGTGGGCCTAGTCTTTCTCTCTACTGCTCTCAGCCAGTCTTTCTTACTAACCCAAAACACATGCATGCTTTTAGCTTTCTTTCAACATTGATTTTTTATTTTAAGTGAACAGTTTTGACTATGAAAATACTATACCTTTATAATTATGTAAATTGAGGTGTAACAATCCTTTTCTAGCTATAACTGCTATATGTCCTTCTTCCTAAGTTACTACCGCTGCTACGATGTCTGTCCTTGTCCACCTCACTCATTCAAAGTCAGATGGTGAGTCAAGAAAAAATTGGTTGAAAGCCCACACAGTGGAAGCCTCGGTGTAGACCATTAGTAGGGACATAAGGGATTAAAGAGGATTTTTGGAGAATATGATTTCTGAGCCAGTCTTTGAAGGATTTAGATGTATAAAGAATGGACGAAATGGTATTTCGAAAAGAAAAGTGTGAGAGGAGCCAGGTTTGGAGTACATAGCAGAAAAGAGTTGATCAGGCTTGGTTAAGGCTATAAACATGTAAAGAGGATTCAGAGCTATATGGCTAGAAATGATGTCAGAGTGGATTGTATGCAACAGTGGTTCTCTCGAACTTGAGGGTGCATGAGAATCACCTGGAGGGTTTCTCAGACACAGTTTGCAGGTCATACCCCCTGGAATGTTTGGTTCAGTAGGTCTGAGGTAGGATGGGAGAATTTGCATTTCTAACAAATTTCCAGGTGATGCTGCTGCTGCTACTGTCCACCCCGAGGTCCCATTTTGAGAATATTTCAATACCCAGAGTGGGGATGGTGAAGTATATACTGATACGATGAGAAAATATCTGTTTAAGAGGCCCTTTAGGAATATTTCATATATATTATATACATAAGGATGTATTTTTGTCTTTTTAGTGTGTGTTTTATTCTTGCTTTTTAATCATCCTGTACAGAAATCAGAACCAGGTGCCTCTTAACATTTATAATCTTGAGTCACCTTGCATCACTGGGTAGAACTTTCCCCCATTCTTTTAACCATTGGCATAAAAGAATTGGCTTGAGATCTTAGATTATTCAGCTTCTTATTCTAGTTTTTGTTGTTGTTGTTGTTGTAGAGTTCAGAGAGTTTGTTTCTGCCAATCTCATGGCCTAAAAGATTTTGATTCCTACAAGATGTGATTTGTTTTATTACCTTTTCCTCATAGCTTCAATTCTTGGGCCCCATTATCGTCTTTACTGCCCTACGCCTCATTTTCCCCAAGGCATTTAGATCTTTCTCCAGTTGGAATGACTAATATTGAAATAGCAGAAACTCAAGTCAGAGTCATTATTCAGCTTCTACCACATACTTGGTCCTTGGCTCCCAGAGTCCCTATCATCTGACCCTAAATGACTTCTCTCAGTTTATTCCCTGATAGTTTCTAAATGCCATACTTATTTCTACCTGGGGCCTTTGTTCCTGCTTATCCATGTCATTGCTAATTCCTTCTGCTGTCTAGATGGTCCTTGAACTGTACCTCATCTCGGAAGCCTTCCGTGATCATAAGGCCCTGATTATTCCTTCTCTGAACTCATTTTTCTCCTGCAAACTCCCCTGGAACTTGCCCTTTGATTGTTTGATGTCCCATATTCCTCTCTAAGCTCCCAGAAGGTGGGCCCCATGCCCACGCATCTCTGTGTCTCCACTTGCCCTACTGTCCTGGGTCACGCCTGATACTGGACATCATCATGGAAGCATATTCCTCCTGGGGTTTTTCTCTAAGAGCTTCATCAGCTGCAGAAACTGTCTTGTCATTCGTGCTAGAATCTGAGATGGCGAGGCTGTGCACTCCGTCTTCCCTCGTTTCTGCACACCTTACTCATGATCCGTATGTGGGAATGAGCCTTCCTGTGGAGGACATTACTGTGGAGATGAGGTGGCACAGTCAGACCCAAGAAGCTACAGGTAGCAGGCTGACAACCGTGAGGCCAGATGCAGCTCAGTCGGTGTGTTTTATTTGATGAATATTTGAGGGAAGAGTAGTTTTGGCTTATTTCTTTTCTTGTGTTAACTTACTTTTTAAATTTTGAATTTGAGTGCCTTTAACCTGGAATGCAGCCTCCAGCTTCCTTGGACCCTGCTATTTCCCATTGATTTCTATTGTGCAGTCCCTGAAAGCATCTGAGTTTGAGACTTTTAAATAAGTATTTGAACAAAACAAGGACGATTAAGATTGTCAGTGGTTACACTTTAAAAAATATAAAGCAGTTTACCAGAATAAGTTGTCACTATTCATTCAGTTGCATACTGAAACAGTGGTTTGTTTATAGCAAGTTGCATACAGTTAGGAGAGCTGGATGATGTGATGATGAAATAGAGTCTGTTTATAAATAAGTAGTGTTTGGAAATGACTTGAACTTATAGGAGGAAAGGGGAAAGGATTAAGAAAGAATTATCTAGGTTTATGAGGCCATAGAAGAGGATGAGGACACTTCAAGATACACCTGCAGACTGTGTGCCCAGCACTATTCTAGGCACTTAAATTATCTATTAAGAAAAAAAAAAAAAAACAGAACAAAACCTAGAAGAAAGGGTATTGGAGAAAGATCGTTCTTCTAAATTAAACATTCTGTCTTTGTGTCAGCATTTTATTTTTTTTTATTTTATTTTTTATTTTCCATACAATGCATTTATTTACACTTGAAAGATAATTTTACTGGGGACACAATTCCAGGATAACAGTTATTTTTCTCTCAGCACTTCTGCCAGTCTAATAGTCTTTCCTTCCTAACTGATCTTTCTTTTCATTTGGGCTGATTTAATCCTCTTACCTAACGACTCTGCAGTTCTGCTAGAATTTGCTTAGGCATGAATTTCTAATTATTCTACTTGGAATATAATATGATTTACATATATATAGATTTAAGTGTTTCAGTGGCTTTGAAAACTTCTCAACCTGTATCTTCTAGTATTGCCTGTCCTCTAACTACCCTAATCTCTTTCTTGGACTGTGATTAGGTGTGTTAGATCTTCTCAGTCTGTACTTCATATCATTCAAAACTTGCTGTCATATTTTGACTCTATCTATGGTGCTACATTTTTGTTAAGAAAGTGCTAAGTTTTATATATATTTTCTTCTGTGGAATTATTCTCCCTGCTCCCCAGCCCCCACCCCATGTACAGTATTGAACAGTCAGGCTTTATTTTTCTACCAACGTCTAGGTGGATTTTCTAACCCTTATTGGAGTAACTGCCTGAGACTTAGGGAGACAGGTTTGGGATTAGCGTGGAAGTATCAGATAAAGGGAAAAGATACTCTCTTCCCAGCTCTAGTATGTTACCATGGAGTGAGTTTGTTGTTGAAGTTGTCACACTTCATTTTAAAGAAGAATTGTAGAGAAAGAATTTTCACACAATCTAGTATGTTGTGTTCTTTATAAAATAAAAATATAATGATTTACTTTAACTGTAATGCCCAACTTTCTATTTATAAACAGTGAAGTACACACATATGTCTAGTCTTAAAAACAGCAACAGAACCTCTTCTTTCCTTTCCTGGGGCCAGTTTCTTCTTGGGCTGCTGCTGCCCATCTCCAGGCCTGACCCCAGAGCAATGATATCTGATGTATCACTAGTACCTACTCCTGCATACATACCCTTGGCACGTTTGTTTAGGGTCTGTTAGGTCTCCCGACCAAACGCAACTTTCTCCAGCCTTTGTATTCAAAATCAAGGTCAGAGAGACATCGATGTCTTCTACCTGTTCTTTGTTAAGTAGCTGTGAACAGCTTTCAAACAGATAAGCAAATGAAAGTGCTTTATTTTTATTATACAAAGTATTATCCAACAACATGTTGTTATACTGCTTATTATGGAAATTCTTTTAAATGCTCAAAAGACTGATTGATGAAAAATAATTACAGATCTCATCAATCAAAACCATTTTCATTGTATTTGCTTTGAATTTCCTACATCTAGTAGTTTAAAAAATAGTTGTTATTATAATGACTGTATACTTTTTATTATCACAAGCCATAATAGGAATTTTTCATTTCATTATCTGATGTTTATAACAATCATTCTGTGATGATTGTGTAACTTCCCTTCTGCCAGGCACTTATTTGTTTATTTTACTATCCTTCTGTTGTTGGACATCTAAATTGCCTGTGATTTTTCTCTGTTCTATAACACTGAGATGAATATCCTTGTGGAGAAAGCCTTTGCAGTGTTTAAAATTAATTTCCTGGGATGCAAAAAAGTATAATAACCGGGTATAAGCAATTTGCCCAGTTTTCTTAATGGCTTGACTTTTCATCCAGAGTACAGTAAAAATCCTCTGAAAAGAAATTTGAAATAAAAGAGTTTTCAATATCTTTTAAAAATATCTTCATTATTTTATTGAAATTAAGCATTGTGGTAACTGTGGGTATTGAGTTTTTCTTTTTCTTTTTAATAGGCTTATTATGCTCGTGATGCTCTGGCTAAAAACCTCTACAGCAGATTGTTTTCATGGCTGGTAAATCGAATCAATGAAAGCATTAAGGTACTGAATCTCTATAAATAGATAAATAATTGTAATAAATGGTATTCAGAGTATAAACATTAAGGATATTTTAATTTTATAATCAGGTAATCGGTTAGCACTTACCAAGATTGTTCCTTGAAAAGCTTTTCCCTTGTTTAGGATTGAAATTTGTCAGCAGTTCTGTTTTGTTTTGCATGCATGTTATAAGATATCTCACCAGTGAATAGTCTAATGGTATTTGCAGAGTTGCTACAAAAGAGAGCATCCTAGGTCTAGGTTGTGACTCATCTGGTGCCTAGTTATGTACACTTGGCTGAAGAGGTCACTGGATCAGTCTAGCTATAATATGTTCTTCAAGAAAATGAGAGTATTGGACTAGATGGTTTTGAAAGACCTTGTGATCTCTTTTTTTATAATTAAGCATCTAATATAGCATCTGATAAAGAAAGCATAATGATTCCTTCTTTAAGTCATCTATTATTAAAATTTTGGGAAGATTCCATACAAATGGAATTTTTATATAAATATAAAAAAAAGAAATTAGGAGAGACTTTAAATACTAAATTTGTTTAGAGTTTTCAAATAAACACTTTTCAAATATAAACTGGCTTTCTTCTTTCATGTGTTTAAAAAAACCTAAATTATATTCTTCTAGGCCTGAGACGCAATTAACTTGTAATCTATGTCTATAGTCCTTGCTATGCTTTTAGTGTTATATGTAATGCTTAAATTAACCCTTCAATTTGAAACTATTTTTAAGGCACAAACAAAAGTGAGAAAGAAAGTCATGGGTGTTTTGGACATTTATGGCTTCGAAATTTTTGAGGTGAGCTGCTTTTTATTATTATTATTACTGTTATTATTATCTTTATTTTGTGAAACAGTTGGAGATTAAATCATGTGTCCTATAGACAACATTTAATATAATTAATATGAGTCTTTAATCTACAAATAACTTTTGTAAAGATGTCACAGTTTGTGTGTGTGTGTGTTAAGAGCTGAGATCCAGCATTTTGGAGACTGTGCTGTTTAAAAAAACTTTCTTCCATTAGTACTTGACTTTTGAAATTGCAAATTCAAAATTCTTACTGTGAAATTCTTAACAAAGTATATAGACGTTATGTCTGTAGTTATTAATGTTTGTTCACTTGTAGGTTGCTTGAAAATCAGATAGGATGGTGCTGTAAAAAAAAAAAAGCCAGAAATAGGAGAGCCAGAGGCTGGCTGTGGCCTGGCCAGAGCTGGTTACTTCATCTGCGTAGGACTCAGGCAGAGTGTCTGCATTACGTGCTTTGTTGGGTCTTATCCAGGTCTCATCCAACTGTAATCTTATGAGTTCTGCACAGGTTGAAAGAAATTTTCAGCTAAAAGTTCATAATGAAATTGTTTAAGAGACTCCATATTCATTGCAAGTTAAATATTTAAACATGATAGACTTATATTGGACTTTCATATTTACCCCCTTGCTAACTTCGGCATTTAGAAGCTGTTTTAAAGACCTGTTAGGCATCCTTAAAGGACTCTCACTTAAAGTGAGACCTACAGGAGTCTTACTTTTAGCACTGATATTTTAGTTTGGCTCAAGAAAAAGAATGAGTAGATCAGGCTCCTCCTTTCTTAACTCTCCCCACCAGTAATTTGTGAATTCCTTTAAACAGCGAGGCCCTACCCAGAGTGACCACTCAAAGAATTTACATGTTCCAAGTATCAGTGTCACAGAGTCACAAATAAGACATCAGCTCACTTCCTGCAGCTCAGCCAGGCCTTTCTAGTCAATGCCTTTTTCTTACAACATTTACTTTGGCGATTATGCCTTCTGCTTGCTTTATTATGTTCCATATTTAACAGCTAGAGGGAAATAATCATTGAGGACTGCCTATATGCAAGAACTGTAGTGTTGTGTACGTTGTCTGATTTAATTGCCACAGTAGTCTCATGGAGTGGCTGCTATTATTTCTCCTTTTATAGAAGAAGCAGCAGCAGCAGGGCTTTGAAGGTCAAGTAACTATCCCAAGGTTACATGGCTACTATATGTCAGACTCAGGACCTAAATCTTAGGCCTCTTTGATTTTTAAAAAGGCCTTTTACTGGGTTTTTCTTTACTTTTCTCCCCAAACTCACATGGTTCCCAGTATCTGGAGACAAAGAAAAAACCCAAATGCTTTAAGTCTCTGAAATGCTCCCTATTTCTGCATCTTTGTCATCATTCTAAGCTCCTTGGGCATTGTGGGGCGCCTTCCCAGGATTCATCTGTGGGCTGGTAGAAGAGTGCACAGGATCTTTGTGCTTCCTGCTGCCCTCGAAGACTGCCCTTCAGCATAGTATCTGCTTATATTGGTGTGCCTTTAGCAGACTCTAAGAAGGAGAGCTCCCGGCCCCTTGGTAAGAGGAAGAATTTGGGATTTGTGCATGAGGAGGATTGCCTGAGTAGACTCAGAAGTCATGCTGCTAAAATTAGCTTCTTTCCAGCAAGACCTCAGGTCACTGTCACTTGATGGGCACTAAATGCCAAGTCATTCTTTGCCATTGGCAGGGAAAGAGGTTTCTTACCCAGCACATTGCTTATCTTCATTTAGATGGTTTCATGTGCAGGGCAAAAGTGGAGATCTCACTAGAAGGTTTAAAAAAAAAAATCTATTCATTGATATTTCTCAAGTCAAATTAATTTTATTTTTGATTTGGCAGAAAAAATTCATTGATCCATGTTAATGGGCGAGCATTTAGTGTCCTGTCACAGTACATGGAATCTTTTTTTAAATAGGATAGTGGAGTCATGATAGAACATTGGGTTGGCTTCATCTTCCAGTAAGCTCTAATTAGCCGTGGGAAAAGAGACCTGCCATGCCCTGCCCCCCTGAGTTAAACCTCATGAGCAGTTTGACCATGTGTAAGTGAGGGAGTCATATCCCCAGGGATTATTCAGTACCTCCAATGCTGGTGGTAAGCAAGGCAAAGGTGCTCCTTGCCTTCATGGAGCTTATGGTCTTGGTTCTAAGATGGAGAGTCTGTTGCTGGCTGAGGACACATCCTGACTCTGGTAGGAAGCTCTAGCCAGGAAATTAGATCTCTCTTTAAAGTGTTTATTGTAGACCTAATTCGGCTTCCCTGGTGGCACAGTGGTAAAGAATCTGCCTATCAATGCAGGACACAGGGTCGATCCCTGGGTTGAGAAGATCCTCTGTAAAAGGAAATGGCAACCCACTCCAGTAGTCTTGCCTGGAAAATTACGTGGACAGAGGAACCTGGTGGGCTACAATCCATGTGGTTACAAGGAGTCTGACACAATTTAGTGACTAACCCAACGAACAACAAACAAGCAGACCTGATCATAACAGAATTTAGATGTTCCAAGTGGAAACTTCCTGTAACTTAGCACTGAGTGCAATACCCTTTAGCAATCCAGGAATATTTTTCATTTATGGTTAATTCAGGTTTTTCTACAAGCCTACCTTTCCAAACATGCTTTCCTTCTGCAAGTTTTATCACCATTTTTCTCAACGTTGTTATAGTTATGGACTTTCTGAAAATTCCTGCATTATGTTTCTAAATGGTCTTCCTTTCTTCAGAAGAAAGTTCTGAAGTTCTCATGGCTAATTAGAGCTTACTGGAAGATGAAGCCAACCCAATGTTCTATCATGACTCCAGTTCAGTAGTTCTCTAACTTAGCTACACGTTGGACTCACCTGGGGAACTTTGGACAATCCAGCTGTCTGGGCTGCACCCAAACCAGTAGATCAGAACTTCTGGGCCTGGGGTCCAAGCAGCAGTGCTTCAGGTTCCCAGGTCATTCCAATGTGCCATCAAGGTTGCTCTTATAAACAGGAATCTTCAGTGTGAACTGTAAATTCCAAGCATATATGGTGTCCTTGCCATTTGACCTCTGCACTAGATGCCTTCCCTCACCCACAATTCATCTTAACCTAAACCTAATCTGTGTGTATATAATGTTCCTAAAACTAAACCGGTTATACTTTTACTCTTTTTAAACAGAACAGATCCAACCAGTTGTATGCCTACAGCAAATCTTATGATGGCCATAAAATCTTTAGAAGTTAATTTTCCTTTTCCATGCCGTAAATTAGTAAATGGGGTTCCCCCCATTTCTTGAGAGAATTAACATTTGTTTTTCATTATAGTTAATTGTTCTTTCCATTTTCCTGTCTAAACCTTCTCAGTTAATCTTTCAAGCATCTTGATTTTTAATAATCTGTTTATGAATTATTTCTTTTATAAACAAACTTATTTGGGGCAAAGGCAAAGGAGGGATTTGGTTGGGCTCTTTGAAGATATGTTTACCTGCCTTTTGATTCAGAATTAGAAAGTTGTTTTTTTTTCTTTTAATGTATTTACACAAACACCCCAGATCCTATTGTACATTTTCCTGGATTCTCAGCAAAATTGGAACATGTGAAAATGTCAGAGCTCATCAGGTTGAAAACTAGGAACCCAGATAATTGAGGACGTAAATGTACGACAAGCTCATGTGCAACAGCTCAGAATATGACCTAAGAGGAGATATTCAGAATCCACATCAGTGCAAAAATGAAAATTTCAGTGATATTGTTCACTCAAGTGAAAATAAACTCATAGAATATAGAGAAAATTCTTTCTGTTTTCTTCAGTGAAAAATGGCTGCAGGACTTAAGATGCTGCCTTTTAGAAAGCCCTGGGCATCACTTTAAAAATTGTACAGGACTAGAAGGAATTTTTTTAAATGTTTCTAATTCTGTGTCTTGACCCTACTAACAGTTCCCATGAGAATGTTTTTCAGCTGGGCTGGTGGAAACCTTTCATTTACTTTGGTCTGTCTCTAAACGGAAGAGGGAAACTGATGCATTAAACCATGGGATGATGACACATGCATTTGACTGCAAAACATTCCGGTCTCAACTGGGTGAATGGCTCTGCCCTGCTGGCCATATGTGATCTGATGTCAGTTTGGAAAACCTATTAGTGGGACATTGATACCAAAAATAAGGTGAAATGAATTAAAGTTCATTGAGGAGAAAAATCTAGCTATACATCCTGGTAGAACGTATTCAGGTTTGCAAAAGAAGAGAATTATAATCCAGACACTCCAAACCTTCACAATTAAGCTTGAATATTCTTATAACTGTAAACATGCTCTTAGATTTCTGAGAAATATTTATAGCATCTCCATAAAGTAGCAAATGCTATTCTTTAAAAAAAGTGAAACTGAATTCAAAGCAATGTTGGGCAATCTAAATTGATTGAACTTTTTTCTAAGTACTTATCTAATAGAGTGGACAGGTGGTTTACTGGGGAACTCTTGTTAGTGTCCTATACACCAAAGCAGGACAGCAGTGACTGAATATTTTACCTCTCATATGGCTGAGCTAGTTTTGCACAGGCCAAATGCTGTTATTTGCAATCAGGCATTCTTACTCATCTTGCTCTCAGAACTTCATTGAAAGTGGCCATATGTAGTAAGGCTGTGATAGGCGAGGTGCCATGATTGTTTCAAATTAAAGAATCTAATTGATATTTGGGGAAATGTCAGTGTGAGACCAACTGGTTAAGTTCATCTAATGATTATAGGATTTGTTTTCTAAAATATTTTTTAAAAGAAGATTGATTCTAGTTACAGGGAACATCTTTTGTTCCAGCTTTTTATATTTAATTTCATCCTTTATATGCTGGAGAACTTATAGTTGAAGAGGAAGGAGATGATTGAAAGTAGATTTTAGAATGAAAATGATAAGAATTAATATTGTTCATAACATGTATATGCTTGTTTGTCAGTGTTGTTGCTATAACTTTTTAAGTCACAGCTTATTTAAAAAGTATTTAAGAGAACTAGAATGCTGTTTTTCTAATATTGACTATATTTGAGTAGGTACTGGAAAGAAAAATGTTACATATTTAAAGGGAAGTTTTCTATAGCTTCAGTCAGTCAGTTTTGTGAGTGTCTTTTGAAAAGGAGAATCTTTAATGTTAAATGTTTCTCTCTTACTCTGAGGATTGTTTTTTCTTTTTTGTTTTTTTTTTACAAAGTTTACTTTCTGGGGGGGAAGAAAAGTGGCTCTTGATCTGGAGCCCACTTCTTGACATTGTGATTTTTAAAAATGGATTGTTAAAATGCATTGTATTTTTCTGTAGGAAGAGCATTATAAATGGGGACTGCCCAAGGGTTTTCCACTGAGTAAACCTTTGTTAAGACCAACAGCACACTTTAAAGCAATAATATAGCCCAATTCCTAAAACATTGTTGTTACAAAGCTTTAGAACTTTTAGATAAATGTACTTTTCATTTGTTATGCAAAAGACCCCTTTGTATGTAAAAAATGGAACCCCCACCCAACCTGTTACATCCAAACTTTGACCTCAGATGAAAGTGTTGAGCTATGGGAAATATCAATTAAATATGTAATTAATAGTGCTTTTTGCTGAGGTAAGTTATGATCTTTGAGTTTGAACTTCCCCCGTTTCCTACATTATCTACATGCTAAGCTGCTTCAGTATCTGACTCTTTGCAACCCTATGAACTGTAGCCCCCCTAGGCTGCTTTGTGGGATTCTCCAGGCAAGAATACTGGAGCGGGTTGCCATGCCCTCCTCCAGCAAACCTTGCTGTCTCAGGGATCTAACCCACATCTCTTGTGTCTCCGGCATTGGCAGGCGGGTTAGTTCATCTGCAGACTCCTTCCCACCCACCATCCTAATGATGGAGTTGAAGGAGCTACCTCATTTATTTTACATCTTGCTTTCAGTGCTTATTATTTATAAAGAGTATAAGATTTAAATATCTGTCTTAAAGAGTATAAGACATCTGTAGCCTTCTTTATTGCTGAGAATATACAAATACGATAACAGGCCAATATTTTTGATTCATCTTTCAAAATCACTACAAGTGGAAAGCTTGTGGTTGACATGAGTATAAACTGGCTATGAATTTTGGGAGTACAAATTTTTGTGGGTTTTTTTTTTTTTTTTTTTGATGTTGAAAGTCTGGACTCAAACTCTAGAATTCTTAATAGAAGGCCTAGATTATAAAATGTTGGTGTATTTTATATCTGTAAATCCAATGAGTGCTTACTACCATCTACACTTTGTAAACAGTGTAGAATGGTATAGAACCCAGACACTTAGCTGTTTACTTGTGTTTTCTAGAGCAGTTCAACAAGAGTAAGGGTGGTTCTGAGCTTCATTTAAGGGGATTATCTAATGGAAAATTCAGTATGTTCTTGTGCCAAGAGTTTTAGTTTTATCCTTCAGTCTTTAGGGATGAATGTGCTTTAGACAATGGAGAAAAATTCCATGCGTGGAGCATGGATAGAAAACTGGAGGGAGAGGAGGTGAGTCATTCATGAGAACATGCTCCTGCCTACTTCCTCCTTTGAGACTTTGATTCACAGGAGTGTCGTGCACAAGAGAGAACCCGACTCAGGGATTGCTGGCCACCCGTAGTTCTGAACAAGCCAAAAACATCCAAATTCCAAGCTGCTTTGGCGCCTGTGTATTCATGTGATGGTTCCTTGACCCAGTTTAGCTTTTATAAAGGGGAGCAGGAGAACCTGGTGATATTTAATGCTTATATAAATGAAGAAATTGAGTATGTGCAAGTTGCACCTGTATGACCTAGTACCAGACTGTTCTTTAATTTTCTGCAAATTGTAAATTTTTGCAACTTACATGTAATGATTTGTGAAGTCTCATTTCCCCAAAATTTGGGACACTGTCAACAACGTAAACATTAATCACAGGAAATATGATTGCCTTCATTTTCAGCAATAATGAATCATTCTTTGACAGTTCGTGGCATGTTTGGGGTCTGTGAGGTAGGTTTGCAACAAATGCAAGGTGTTTTAGTAAGTAAGCTGGCTTCTGCCTTATTGACTGTGCTATTGATTTTGGGTTTTGCTCTGTATGCAGCAGGTTGAGGTCAGAGTCAAGTTTTTGTTCTTAGGCTGTTTCCAGAACACTCTCCTATCCCTCTTGTTTGTATTTGAAGGGGACACAGCACGTGCACCACAGGAATGGGAAAGAGGGGAGGGATGCCCTGGATCTCGATGAACCTCTTCACTCTTTTGGTGACTTGCCAACTTTGTCCACAAGTCTTTGAGTGAATATGTCAGACACATTTTATTTTTGCTGATAATTTAGCATTAGAAGTACTACATTCTGAAGCCTTAGGACTTCAAGCATATATTATTTCAGGCAAACGGCTTTTATCCTGAGTAGCTCTCGCCTAGCAGAACTCTAATTCAGATACCACATGCAGAGTAGGTATTGTGATCCTGTCTTTTGAGTTGATGGGACACATGTATTGATCTCAAGTTTTGTGCCAATCAGAAATATAGCCTGGATGATCAAATCTGTCATACGCACCAGTAAATAACTATCCATCAGAGTTTACTTTTAGAAGTCCATTGCACATTGAGAACTGACTGCATTTTGTGTGATCTGTCCCTTTGTGCCCCAGAATGCAGTAAGTATGGACTGTGTGCATTGCTGCTCTGTTGCATGCGCTTGTGTTAATAGCTTCTCCAACTGTGTGACGTTTTTGCAGTAAATGGCCATTGATTAACTGTGTGTGGATATGAAGTGTATTATAGAAGCACTTACCAAAAAGTTCATACAAGAGCTTTTAAAAATTGAGGAGAAATTTACTTTAGCTCAGATTGACGCCTTAGGTTGTACTGTGATTGTGAAGCTTTGCCTTGGTTCCTAATTCGCTTGTGTGTATTTATCTCATAGTCCTGTTCTGGAGGCATATCTCCAGCTGCTCACAGCCACGTACTGTGTCAAGGACACCAGTTGTTCTCCCCTCCCTTCTTCTCACTAGTTGCCATTTGAAAATTTAGCATAATTTTGTTTAAATAGCTTGATGGGTACAAACCTGTTAAATAACAGAAAGGGTTTACTCCGTGAATTAAAACAAAAACAAAGATCTGCTCCTATAAATCACTAAAATTTTAATTTTATGTACAAGTGTTAATTTGGGGTAGTAGCACTGTATACAGATGTATTTTACCAAACTAGGAAAGCCAGGCTTTCTCATAAATGGCCTTACACTGATTATAATAAGGCATCTATTGATATATCATACTGACATCAGCTGCTAGTCTGCTAGATTAATTAATTAATCTCTGAGAATTGGAGCGCTTGGTTTTTAAAACTTTACATGAAAATGAGTGCTGGGGAATGACCTTCATGTCCAGGACTATATTTATTGAATGTTCTGGTGATAATTGTGTGCCTTTTAAGTAAGAACCTTCAGGATTAAAAAAAAAAAATGCAACTTTTATCTTCAACATTTAACACTAAAAGATTAATCAGTGATAATATATTTTATGTGTTTATGGATTAGAGTTTAAAATTTCCCTGGATTAATTCGTTTACTAGTGATTAGAAATCCTTAGCCAACCTATAGGACAGTATGTGGTTAGGTTTTCCCTCCTAGGTATCATTTTACAATTTGCCCTGGTTAAACTAAATTTGATTTTGAAAGGTCAGCTTTCAGAAACCTGTGACTTTTGATTTCATCTGTATGGAGAGATTTGAAGGCAGCTGCTGAGTATTCGCAGAGGGCGGTGAGCTTCAGTTCTGCCGCTCTGGGTGGCCGCTCCTAGCCTCAAGGCCAGGACTGCCCACCCCGGTGGGAGAAGAGTCAGCGGTGCTGCCATCTCTCGCCCGCATTGCCACCATGTCCCCTCTGTGCAAAGAGGGGACACAGGTGAAAATCACGAGTTTTATCTGCCAGAGATGCTTCTTTCTGAATGGTGTGGTTCTTGGTGAAGTGTTTTCATCCAACAGACATGCATTTTGTGCCCTCTATATGAACAGCAATACATTAAGACCTGCAGATTGTTCAGAAATGGTGTAAGAATGGATCGTCCTAGGCGATAACTCTACTGTGACGAAGAAACTGCTGAGAATCATAAAAGTACTGCATGTGTGACCCTTCTGAGAGGAGATTGTTTCTAGCTAGGAGATGATTTTGATGTACCGATTCCCTTGAGTCTGTATTTTGGGAGCCCTCCATTCATTCATTCACTCATCCAGTACACAATGAGTGCTCGCTCAGGTGCAAGTTGCTGCAGGCATGGGCTTCCATTGGTGAGCAAGAGATGTATAGTCAACCCTTTTGAAATGTAAAATCCAGTGAGACTGATTAACATGAAACTAATCAAAAGGTGTGAATACACATGTACATGCTTATATACACATAACATGATTTTTCACAAGTGCTGGTATGTAAGAGTCAGAATGAGGCATGTGACCCTGGGCGGGGGAGTAAGAGCTCTAAGAGCTCTTTCAGAAAGAAAGAATTTCTTGAGCTCCAGAGTTTCACCTGAGAATGGAAGACTGAGAACTTGGGTGACCGAGGTGAAGAATCTCACTGTTTCTTTGCTGATCTTCTGGGGGAATGTATTTACTTTTCACTTTTACCATATGTGGGCTGCTTATTTGTCAACTAAAACTCTTCATTCTCTAAAAACTGCATAACTTGTGTATCCTTCATTCATTCACCTGACTCGTGAATCGTTTCTCACGTGCCTGCAGTGTGCCAGCCTCTGTCCGGGAGCTGTGTGCTGGGCCGCGGCTAGGTCCACAAGACAGTGTGTGACATTTCTCGTGGAGTGAGATGTTAGAGTTGCGTTGTCGTGGGAGTGCTGCTGGCATGCTTTATAAGGCTGTCTTCATTTTTCTCCATGTAGGACAACAGCTTTGAGCAGTTCATTATCAATTACTGTAATGAAAAGCTGCAACAAATCTTCATTGAGCTGACTCTTAAAGAAGAGCAAGAGGAGTATATACGGGAGGTAATGTTGAAAAAAGTTTTTAAGTATTCCTTTTTTAACTCATAATACAAATTCTGGTTTCAGAAGACTATTCAGACATGACCTTACAATCAGATGTATCGAGTACCTTTTTAAAGCTTGTTTGTTACGACATCTGAGCTGACTGGGAGCTTTTTTGCTGTGGGTGCGGGACAGTGCTCAGTGGACATCAGCTGATGGACTTGAGTCTCATGGGATCCCAGTGCAGTGAAATAAAATAGTACCCTGTTAAGAAACTAGTCTGAGATGATTGAACAGAAGAACAGTCATACATCTGTACAAGGTCCTAGAACTCAGCAATGAGAAGGAATAAACAGTTGATACACACAACAGCATGAAGGAGTCTCTGATGCATTTTGCTAAGTGAAAAATGCCAGATTCAAAGGCTACATATGTGTGAGCCTATTTGTGTGTAATTCTAGAGAAGTCAGAGCTGCCGAGGCACCAGTGATAGAGACATAATAGTCAGTAGTGGCCAGGGGATAGGTGTGTGACTGCAGAGGGGCAGCTTGGGGGAATTTTGGAGGCTGGTTGTGGTGGTGGTGGTTACCTGACGCCACGCATTTGCCCAAACTTGAGAGAACAGTACACCAAAAAAGTCTTGTATATAAATTTGAAAATATTTTAAGACTTTGTTCACTCTTTAAAAGCATTGATTTTCTAAAATTTTTAATAAAAAGCAGATATTAATGTTAGCGCTATGGATGTATTATCTCATTTAGATGTAGTTGGAAAATAATCAAGTAATATTCACAGAGTATATTCATCCTTAATTTTAAAACACATACTTGGTTTTCACCCTCTGAGTTTTTTGTAACAGCCAACATTTTTCTATGTATAAATGTATTTATTTTAGACAAAAGGAGAAATTTTATTGTATCTGTATTGCATTATATTTTGTTTCCCTTTCATTTATTGCTTTAATATTTTAGTAATATTACCTATTTTTCTTCATTTTTCTATAGTGTCATTTTAGGTCATTAAAGACACAGAATCCTCTTTTTATAACCTCTCAGTATAGATTTTTCTAATGTGAATATTATCCCCAGTGACTTAGTAAAATAACTCATCTACTGAAAAACTAAATCATAAATATTTATCTACCATTTGGAATTATTATCATGCTTTAGAAACATTTTATACTTGAATGACACCTTTTTTAACATAAACATCCTAAAAGCCAGATTCATTCTCTTCCTGTCTTCTCATCCTAAAGCGAATACCCAAACTTTGATCTGTAACTTAAAACAGTTTGTACAGATTGTCTAAACCAGTTCTAAGAGTATATAGGAAGATCCTTAGCTTGTAGTATGAGTTAACTCTCTTCCCCTTAGAGGAAAAATAAATGTTTACACTTATGGACAGAGTGTGAGCAGATGCAGAATGTTTACATTTGGCCTCCCAGCTTTGGCTTTGTAGCTAGTGTTAGAACCAGTGCCTAGGTTTTAATTTTTTCTTTCTGTTGAAAATACTTTTTTTAGCAGTGTTCTATTTTTACATTTGAAATAGTTAATGGCCCTAAACATGGGGTTGACTCTAAAATGAATTTCTTCCTTGTAATTATAAATTAAGAACAGAAAAATCTAGGCCTTAGATTCTTGGGTTCAAGTTCTGACTTATTTCCTTATAAACACTGTAAATATACACAAAGTAATATTGACCCGAGGGCCTGGTGAGTAAATGGCCCAGAGCCAGCAAAGTGCATGGGAAATTGCCACAGATGGAAGTCTGGAAGGGGAGGCCGTCTCAGCTCAGGTCAAGGGCATTTATTTCAATCGAATCGTGTCTGTGCTAGACTGCTGCATTACCAGAGTTTTGGGAACCAGAAGATGACATTTGCCACACTGACTTTTATAAAGGAAATTTTCAGAGAGGAAGTGGAAGACAGTAAGATGGGCAAAGTCTTGTATTATAGATAGTAGTGTTGTAGCATCATTATATGGGATTTGATTATGTTCTGTTTTTTCTTTTTCAGGACATCGAATGGACTCACATTGAGTACTTCAATAATGCTATCATTTGTGACCTAATAGAAAATGTGAGTATAAAGTACAGTTTTCTAACAAGTTCTTGGAAGTATAATTCACTAGTTATGAATGATCTGACTGCCTTCAATGTGAAACATTAGTATTTCCAGTATTTGAACATGTTAGAGAAATACAGAGTTCTGTGAAGACAGAACTTTATCACAAGCTTAAGAAATTACACACAGTTCTTAAAACACATACATAGACAGCTAGACATTTTGATACTTAGCTAGTATTCCCCCATGCTCGTCCTATTGCCGTATCACAGAGGCCGTTCTTGACACTCAGATGCTATGCCCTTAGGTATGCCATTCTATCTTATGTGCTGGGATCCCAGGTCCAATCCACAGCTCCTCGAAATAAGAGCCCTGATCATAGGAAACTCAATAAAAAAGATGTTTGCCAAATCAAAATATGCCGTTCTTAAAATTCTAGTGACCTCTTAACATACTATTCAGTGGTTGTTATCAAAAAGATAATTGTTGGTGAGGATGTGGTGAAATAATAATCCTTGTTTACTGATGGTGGGAATGTAAATTGATGCAACCGCTATAGAAAACACTGTAGAGAGAAGAAAAAAAGATAAGAAAACAGTATAGAGTTTCCTTGAGAAATTAAAAATAGCACTGTTATGTGACCCAGCAGCCTCACTTCTGGGTATATATATCCAAAAGAAACAGAATCGGGATCTCAAAGAAGTATCTTCACTCCCACATTTACTGCAGCTTTACTCACAACAGCCAAGATTCGGGAAACCACCGAAGGGTCTGTCCACAGATGAATGGGTAAAGAAGATGCGTGTACATATATACAGTGGAGTATTGTTCAGACTTGAGAAAGAAGGAAATCCTGCCATTTGTGACAATAAGGATGGACTTCAAGGGCATTATGTTAAGTGAAAGAAGTCGGAAAAAGACAAATACTGTATGATATCACTTGTATGTACAATCTAAGTTAAAAAAAAAAACACACTTAGAAACATAATAAAATGAATAGTGATTGCCATGGGCTAACATTTGGGGGAAATAGGGAGATGTAGGCCAAAGTATACAGACTTCTAGTTGTAAGATGAATGAATTCTGGGCTCTGATGTACAGCATGGTGATAGAGTTAACAACACTGTATTATGTATACTTGTGGTTAAGGAAGTAGGTCTTAAATGTTCTCACCACAAAGAAAGAAATGGTAATTATGTGATGTGATGGAGGTAACTAGCAATATGGTTGTGTATCAATGAGCATGTTGCACACCTTAAACTTTCACAGTATTATGTCAGTTATATCTCAGTAAAACTGCAAAAAAGTTTACAAAAACAACAACAAAACCCCATGCAGTTCAAGTTAAAGTAAAGGAAGATAAAGGCACCATCTCGGCAGCTGAATTACATGGGATCCCAGGGGTGGCTGATACGGATCACGACCTTGCTTTAGGGATGTGATGGACAGTGTGTGTGATTTCACAGGTGGCCAAGGGCCATGGAATTTTTCAGGTTACAAATTATGCCTGTGAAAGGCTTAAGGTGTGAAAAATTACTGCATCATTTTTAGTAACCTTTCCAAATCTAAGATTTTTGTGTTTGCATCATATTCTGTAGTTTATTATGAATGAATTGATTGCAGGAAGACATCATTTGTGTGTAAAAGCTTAGGATCCTGACCTTGATAACAAAGTAATTTGAAGCAATGCATAAACTTAGCTGTCATCACAAATAAGTGCTGTGTTTCAGCAATAGAATCACAGGCTCTAAATGTCAAACAAGTCGTTTGCTGTTCATCTTTAACAAGATGTTTTTGAATATTACATAGTTCGCCAATATCTTTTCCTTCAGTATTCACAATATTCTTGAAAGCTGCACCTTTGATTATTGAATTAAAAAAAATTCTGAGCCATTATTATTTTTCAATTAAAAAATAAGCCTTGCTTTGAAAAATTTGGACAGTTTTGGATTGTGAACACTAATATTCCACCTAAGCAATTTAAAACTGTAGTCTAAAATGTAGAAAATCAATCGATTTCCTGAAAAGTTTTTCTGGTAAGTTGTGACCGAAGTAATTTGCTGAGGGAATTTTAACTTTCAGAAGTTGTGACTAACACTTTTTTCTTCATCAATATAACATTGCACTTAATTATTTCCCTTTAAGAAAAGAGGAGGGGAAAAAAGGAACGTTGGTAATACAGCTAATATAGCTAAATTATCTCAGCCCGAAATCCCCTTGCATATGTGATTAAAGAAACTCATGTCTGCGTAGGAGCCTGGATACATAAAGGAAATGTTTCCTTTCAGCAACATCTAACAATAATGTTTATTCTGGGGATGTTATGAACTTGATTCCTCAGAGTCCACACTTCCCCAGATTTTGTGTGTGGAATGTTTAAGTGCTGGTCAGAGGATGTCACGGCCTTGTAAAGAGAAGAGGAGAGCCATGAGAAAGCGGAAGTGGGTGGAGCTGATGGTCAGTAGCTTGTTCTCCGTGGAATGGAGATGTGTGGGCAATCAAAGGAACAACAGCCTTTATTTAGCAAAGTAGAAGTTTTCTTATTTTTTATTCAGTTTAGTTGGGCTGACAGCTCTTGGGATAAATATGATCACAAGGTCTGAATACTCAGCAAACAAATTCTCAACTCATGTTTAACATCCATTTCGAAATTTAATATGGAAGGAGAATTTTATTCTAAACAGATGATTCTTGAAACATAGCTTGATTGCGTTGATCATTAAAAGCAGCATCCCAATCACATCACTTTTTTTTCCCAGAGAAAATAAACTGTTTTGAACACGTGAGCAATTTGGAAACATCTGAAACCAATTTCCTTCTCAAGCTACGAATCAAATAGTAGCCTTAGAAGACAGTGGTTTGTGATGTATGACCACATGTTATACAGATAGTAGTGTCACATTAGTTCCTGACTTTCAGATTTGTTTTTTGGTCTTTGCGGTATAAGTTGCCTTTTTCTAAACTACATAAGTTTCAGTCATCAGCCTGCTGAGGTGGCTGAGGTGACTCCTACGTCCTGTTCTGTGGGGGAGGCACCGTGGACCGGGGAAGAGGGGGGAACCTCATAAAGACACTCCTGCCCCCTCCCCCAGCACACCTGGACGCCCTGGAAGGGGTTGATTCCTGTGTTTTTCTTTTGTTATTTGTTTTGATTCTCTGCTTTTGTTGTAACAAAACAGAAATTTTTTTATGACTAAGATGATTGTGTTTAACAGCATAATTAGGAATAATTATGAAAACAATACAGTGAGGAAGGAAGGAAACCTTTTTATTTCCTTTCTCCTAGAACACAAACGGGATCCTGGCCATGCTGGATGAAGAGTGCCTTAGGCCGGGCACAGTCACGGATGAGACCTTCCTGGAAAAGCTGAACCAAGTCTGCGCCACCCACCAGCATTTTGAGAGCAGGATGAGCAAGTGCTCCCGGTTCCTCAATGACACGTCCCTTCCTCACAGCTGCTTCAGGATCCAGCACTATGCCGGCAAGGTGTGGGAGCCCGGGACCCCGGGGAGGTCACAGTTATCCCTGGAGGGCAGACACCTTGCCTCCGAGATGGCATTCTGACCAGCACCAGCTCTGCAAGATAAATGGAGCTGCTGAGGGGGCGTAGAATCCATGAATGTTCAGTGGGCATAGAATCTGGACCATACTGAGAAAAATCTTACTAGTACTGAGATCTGAAAGGAAAGCCAGTGGACCTAATCAAAGAGTTCAAGTATATATTAAAAAATAAATTTTATTATTTTCAGGCTCAGAGCTAGCCTATTAAAAAGATCTATTGACACACATAAAAGATTTACCAGTAAAAATTAGCAGTCACTAAAGACATACAGTAAGGTTTTAATTTTTTCAATCTTATTTATTTTTTTGATGTGGACCATTTTTAAAGTCTTTATTGAATTTGTTATAGTACTGCTTCTGCTTTATGTTTTGAGTTTTTGGCTGCAAGGCATATGGGATCTTAGCTCCCTAATCAGGGAACTAACCGACAACCCAGCATTGGAAGGCAGAGTCTTAACCACTAGACTGCCAGGGAAGTCCCTACAGTAATTATTTAAATAAGCTTGCAGACATCAAAGGAGAAACAAAATCTGATTTTGTATTTAGTAAATATGAAGTTGTTTAGTTGCTAAGTCATGGTCTGACTCTTTTGTGACCACGTGGATTGTAGCCCACCAGCCTCCTCTGTCCATGGAATTTTCCAGGCAAGAATACTGGAGTGGGTTGCCATTTCCTTCTCCAGGAGATCTTCCTGACCCAGGAATCGAACTAGAGTCTCCTACATTGGCAGGCAGATTCTTTACCACTGAGCCACCAGGGAATCCCAAATATGAAGTATATAGTATCTAAATTACCTTTAATCTCAAAATGTTGGAACTTGGTACTTCATTTTTTATTCACTCGCCCATGTTATTAAAAAATACTTCTCTGGTCAATTTCCCTGCTGGTATAAGATATCTATAAAAATATCAATGTTATCTCTGTTTTCCCCTGTCTGCTTTTAAACACACTCGAATTGGCGCATGTAAGCTAAAAATACAAGTAAAACCTCAAAAATATGATTAAATACCAAAAAAAAACCCTAAAATCCTTTGAAAATGTTATGATAACATTTTTGAAGTTTATTCTTGCAAATCCTGAAGGGTAATATAATTTATTTTGAACTCCTCTGTGATTTAGACAGATGGAATTTAAACTTGGAGGCTGATTTGGTATTCGAGTGTGACTAACGTGTGGAGGGTTTTCTGATGGAGAAGGAGGCTGCAGGATAGCTGGTCTCAGGATATTTTAGCAGCTGTTTGATGCTCTGGTGTGCGCGTATCGGCTACTGAGTCCCGTGTGCTGCTCCCAGGTGCTGTACCAAGTGGAAGGATTTGTGGACAAGAACAATGATCTTCTCTATCGGGACCTGTCCCAAGCCATGTGGAAGGCCGGACACGCCCTCATCAAATCTTTGTTTCCTGAAGGAAACCCTGCCAAGATCAACCTGAAAAGGCCTCCTACAGCCGGCTCACAGTTCAAAGCATCCGTAGCCACTCTGATGAAAAATCTACAGACCAAGAATCCAAACTACATTAGGTATTTCTGGCACATAAAATTCTTTGGCCATTCAGCTATGAAGGCATTCACAAGGAAGATCATTTTCCTGTTTGCTTAAATCTGAGTGTAGCCCAAGAAGAGGGGTAACTAAAGTACTTACAGGTCAAATCATATTGTGTTTTGGGTGAGCTTGAAAAATACTCCAGTGCCCCCCAAAATATGGAATTTTTAAAAGGAAAAAAAAAGTGTGGCGGGGATGGGAATAGATACTTAATTGGGTTGTTGGCATACAGGAGTTCTCAACTTTCTGTTTTTTGTTTTTGTTTTTTTTTAAGACAGGAAACAAAATATAAATTTATTTCTGATAAGGTTTTGCATAAACTCTTCTGTTGGATTCATTTTGGATTCTTGCAATATTGACTTGGACCATTGACACCTGAATTGCAGGTCTTGTGTGAGGAAGCATGTGCCTCATGTAATGGTTTCTGAAACAATCGGAATTTTTTCAAAACAAGACAAGAACCCCTTTTAAAAAATCTGGTTTCTTTTTTTGCTTCTAAGTCATCATAGATTTCAACATTCAGTAAAGGCTGACTAGTTTTAGAGTTTGCGATGTGTGTATTTGATGAACTAGGTAATAGAGGGCGTCTGTCTAACAGGTCAGGTTTCATGTGGCACATGCATGCCCACACATACTTTGTCCTGTTGTCTTTGAAAATTCAGTTATGAGGAAGTTAGCATGAAGAATATTTTCATGTTTGACTTGTTGTCCTAATATTTGTGTTCATAGCAAATGTAAATAGCATCCCCTGGTTTGGTTGCAAACAGGTTAGAACATATATTAGGTAAGGATCCTAGTTTCAAAAAAATGAACCAAGAACTTTATGCGATCAGTCTTTTGTTATTCTCATTTGAGTCAACTTTTTTTTAAACCTTATGATTTTATTAATTGAGGTATAATTTGTTTAGAGTGATATGTACAGATCTAGGTGAATGGCTCCATTGTTTTTTCACCACTGAATACACTTCGGTAATCACTACTCAGATCAAGACATGGAATGTTCCATCACCCCCAGAAAATTCCTTTTTTCTCCTTCTCTTTCAATGGTTTTAATGGGTCTCTAAGAATTTTTAATTAATAAACTCCAACGTGGTGAATATATAATTTTAAATGTATATATATATCTTTATTTTTAAACTCAGTTTCAGATTCATTTTAAGGTCTATTTTCCCAAATAGGTATCTTGTTCTGGCACCGTACATTGAAAAGAAAAAAAACCAAACCTCTATTTTTCGCTCATTTGCCCTGATGCCTTTGTTGACAATCAGTTGAATATATGTGTAGACATCTAGATCTAAACTCACTAGTTTGTTCCATTGATCTGTTCTTAAGCCAAAAAATAGGCATTATTTTTATAAATGTAAAAAGGAGAATCATAGAAAACACCAGGGTCAAACTAAGTAAGATTTAGTTGTCCATATATTATATATGCATGTGGATTTTATTTGACAGTTATGGTGAGGCAGATAAAACTGTAAATGTTTAACAGTATATTAATTAGGATATAGAGATTGCTCCAGCAAGATCCAGAAATAATAGGGACCTAAACAAGATTAACACTTATTTCTTATGTAACTTCTAAGTGTACGGACTCCAAGGCTAATAGAGCAATGTTTTCTGTGTCGAGGCTCTGCCATTTCCAGGATATATCCTCTTATGTATATAGTCAGAGATAGCTCTCTACCATGTCAACATGCCGACCAGCAGTTAGCAGAAGAGCAAAGGGAGAACCAAGTTCCTTTTAACGATACATCAGAAGTAGCAAACATCATTTCTGCTCTGGCTAGAATTTTGGTCACATGGCCACACTTACCTACAAAGGAATCTGGAAAATCTAGTCTTTCCCTGGGCAGCAAAGTGCTCCATTTAAAAGGAGGGAGATATGGAGAAGGGAATGGCAACCCACTCCAGTATTCTTGCCTGGAAAAGTCCATGGACAGAGGAGTCTGGCGGGCTGAAGTCCATGGGATTACATGACTGAGCATGTGTGCACAAGTGTGGAGGGAAATGGGTTGGTAGCAATAAAGTGGTAGAACTATTAAAAAAAAAAAAAAGGAGGAAGATAATAGGGATTTAATGAGATAGCAATGTTTTTAACTGTTTCATTGAGGTATGTAATACACATATACGCAATCTAATATATGAAGCTTAACTGTGCAGGTTGTTGAATTTTTACGTGTTTATATGACCATGTAGCCCCATCCTGACCAAGATATAAAATATTTCCATCAACCCAGAAGTTTCCCTCATGCCCCTTCCCTGTCCGTCTTCACCCCTTCCTCTCCCCAGATGTAACACACTGCCAAGTTCTTACTAGGAATAGTTTCTCTAGAGCTTAATATAAATGGAATCATAGAATATGTACTCTTATACATCAGACTTCTTTCATTCAACAGAATGTGAGTGGTATTTATCCATGTTATTGTGCGTAAAAGTTTCTTCTTTTTTATCGCTGAGTCTGCAGTGTATTTATCTTAATGATTTTTAAAATGATCTGAAATAATTTCAAAGGAAATGATGAGGTTTCCAAGAATAATAAGTAATATGTCACTGTGAAATAATTATATGTGATACTTTGTAAAACATGGACAGATCAGTCTGTAAGGGACAGAGTTTAAAACCTAAAATTTGTGTAATCTTTCAGGTGTATCAAACCGAATGATAAAAAAGCGGCACACATCTTCAACGAGGGCCTAGTTTGTCATCAGGTCAGGTATCTGGGTCTTTTGGAGAATGTCCGCGTGAGAAGGGCAGGCTATGCCTTCAGGCAGGCCTATGAACCTTGCCTAGAAAGATACAAAATGCTGTGTAAACAAACATGGCCTCACTGGAAAGGACCAGCAAGGTAAGACATTCATTAATCACATTTAATGATGAAATTTTAAAACATACAAATACTGTGGTGTTTTCTTCATGTGCTGTTCAGGCAAAACAGAATCCTATGAAGAGTTGGATGTAATTTCTGTTTTGGACCATCTTCTGTCAGGATACCATTTTGTGCCAATTTTTGTTAATTAAAGAGCGCTTGGTCTTCAAGGTTAAAACAAGGCTTATCAAATCTACCTTTGGAATTTGTATGTCAATAGAACTAAAATATGCTGTGGCGAGTTAGCAGGAGGGAAATTTGTGATTGATAAGTGTATTTGTGTAGAATCATAGCAGGGTAGCGTTAGAGGCATCTTATATCACTGCTCTCAGCTTTTCTTTTCTTTTCTTTTTTCCTGGAGAGTTAACCCCAGAGAGTGTGAGTAGGGAGTGGGGGTCCCATTCTTTGCCCAAGTCTGTACCAAGTAAGAAATAGATATAGGAGCAGTTATATCTGTTCCTTTGTGTCCTCCCTTGTGGCTCAGCTGGTAACGAATCTGCCTGCAATGTGGGAGACCTGGGTTTGATCCCTGGGTTGGGAAGATCCCCTGGAGAAGGGAAAGGCTACCCACTAGAGTATTCTGACCTGGAGAATTCCATGGACTGTATAGCCCATGGGGTCGCAGAGAGTCAGACATGACTGAGCGACTTTCACTTCACTTTATATCTATTCTGTGTTCTGTATCTGTTCTGTTCACAGTGTCAGTGTTATTGCAAGTAAAAATGGATTGGAGAATATGGCAGAACTCAGGGCCATGTGTCTTTTCAGCTCATCCGCCCTTCATTGCACTCACCCATCCAGGCCCAGCAGAGCACTGGACCACTGCAGACCCAAGCAGAGAGAACTTGTGTGCTTGTGGGGGGGCTGCTGCAGGAGAGAATCCAGGCCCTGTCTGTGCCGGGGCCTTCTGCTCTCCCCAGAGTCAGGAGTTACTCTTCTGCAGCCCACAGAAGCTTTCCCAGCTACTAAGCAGGGCCAGCGTGCTGTTGATGGGGATTTTCTTTCACTGTACTGGCTGTGCCTCCACATTGTCAGTGCACCTGACCTTTCACAGGAGCATCAGTAGAATTACATACTCACCTCGTATTGCAAGAAGATAAACTCCAGACTTACGGTGTGGTCTCTGATGCAAAGTTCAATGCCCAAGTAATTAGGGTCTGAGTGCTATGTCATTTCCCACTGCTAATTTCCAGGGTATTATGGTCATTGTCTACCATGATACACAGAACAGGTATTCACTCCCTGTCTGGTATCCAGTCCACAAGTTGGTGGGACAGAGTTTCGGGCTAAAGACTGACTTTAAATCCAGGGTCTAGGATGGAGAGGTTAGAGCCAGGTCCAGGCCCTTGCTTCTATCCTATAAGGCTTGTGTTCTTTTGAATTCCATTGCCTGGTGCTTAGCACTCTTGGTCCCTGCCTACAATCTGAGTAGTAGGAGCAGTGCTTAAAAATGTTTACAGGGACTAAGAGGATTCAAAATAGATGTGAATTTCTTGCATATTCTTCTGGCCCTGGTTGATCCATTGTTATGAGTATATTTGATCGCTTCTGCAAATGAAATCAAGAAATTGGTTTTAATACCATATTTTCTTAGAATATGTAGTTTGAACCCAAAATGCTTTTTTAGCATTTACCCCTGGATTTGGTTAAATTTGTGGAATTCAATCTGGGAATTCTTTGATGAAAGGATGCTTACTGAAAAAACAGTTATACTTGGAAATGAAACTTTTTTTTTAATATTGCTGAGAACCTGATATCATGGTTTAAGATAAGATAACCTATTTTTGTAACTCAGAAAATGTATTGCTCTCATTTATTTTTATAGAGCTGGTGTGGAAGTTTTGTTTAATGAATTGGAGATTCCTGTGGAAGAATACTCCTTTGGTAGATCAAAGATATTCATTAGAAACCCAAGAACAGTATGTAATTTTGCTTTTGTGTTATAATTATGTAAGCAAGTTCTTAAAGGATGTTTAACTTTATAATGTTACCCAAGATGCTACCAAGAATGTCACATTTTTGTTTTTCTACAAATGTCCAAGTAGATGGCTTAATAAGGGGTAGTGGAAGAGCACATGTATTTTTATGAAACATCAAAATTTTTGAGCTGGTAGATGGTGTAATATTTAAAAAATATAAAGAAACTGATATTACAGTAAGACCTCCCTTGTTCATAAAAATTGGAGGTTAATTCAGTCTGTATGTGTAATGTCTGAATTATACAGTAATTTTAGGAAAGACAACTCTACCATTTAGAGGTACACGAAGGCACCCAAATTAAAAAAATTTTTTAAGCTAAGGATGCTTTAAACTCTACTTATTAAAGAATTCCAATTGAGCCTTTTTATAACTGAAGAGACTAGCGTGAAATATAATGAGCATAGCGGTTTTTTGGAAATATGGTGAAATACGAAAGTGTTTAAATCACTTGAGAGAAACCTCGGTAGTCGTTTGAAAGCACCTCCTTCTGTTAACAGCTTCATCCTCATTGATAGTGTGAAGGCACATCGAGAGCTCAGCTCAGCTCAGTTATGTGATTTGTCATAAACACTTTGTAAAACACTGAGAAAACACTTTGTAAAACATTTGTAAAGCACTGTAAAACACTTTGTAAAACGTTTGTAAAACACTGTACCCTAAATTGTGCATCTTGCATGAATTCATCCAAATAGTTTTCTTCTGGACTACAATCCATATTATCTATAGTTAAGTTTTTTCTCTACTCAGTGTGGTTCATTCCAACATCATAATATTTTATTTCTTGAGAATGACATTTGTGTATGCCATGGGTTTTTGGTGGCTTTTTGATAAATCCGTTATTTTATTAGTTATTCAAATTAGAAGACCTGAGGAAGCAACGGCTTGAGGACCTGGCCACTCTCATTCAGAAGATTTATCGGGGGTGGAAATGTCGCACACATTTCCTGCTGATGAGAAAAAGTCAAATTGTGATTGCTGCCTGGTTCAGGCGATATGCGGTAAGAGGTGTAATCATGGTACTTTTTTGTGAATGTTTGTTCCATTCTTAACTATGAAGGTACCTTTTAAATACTTAATCTTCCCAGTGACCTGGTAAAATGGGTCCTCTTCTGGGCCCCTTTTTAAAGATGAGAAAACTAAGTAACAGCTACTAAATGGCCTAGATGGGCTTTGAGTCCAGAACAAGTCAGAGCCTGAGTTGAGTCCATCCCACTGTTTTCCACTGATGGAGATACATGTAGTGGAGGTCTGCATCTTGAATTTGGTTTTCAGATTGGAAGAGATAATGTTATTTAACCATTTGAGTAGAGTAGGGTCAGTTTTCCCAAATAATTGGCTGTCCTCCATTTATTGTAGGAGCTCTGAAAATGGTTTTAATTCCAGAAAGCTAGTGCCACATTTTAGTAGAATTCTGAGTTTGGGTAAAGGTTTGGATTTCCTTTAGTCCTCAGATATCAGGCCCTTTGGGAAAAGATTCAAAAATAAAGTATGTTTATTTAATTGATCTGGAATTTCTTTGGGGAATTTTCTTTCTCACTCAATTATAGGTGTTTCATTGGCGGCATAACAGGTTTGAGGGAAACCTGACGATTTGCCTCTAGGCTAGGTTGAACTTGGCATTGTGTTCTCACAAGATGAATTTTCATGATAAGAGCGCTGCTGCCAAGTGTATTTTCATTCTCTGCTTTTTCACTAGAGAGTGGGTTGGAGAGTGAATTAAAATTGCAATCAAATCTCCTTAAGTGTGTTCTTCTTTTTCAGCTGTAGAGTAGTTTTACTTTATAGGAGTATATAATTAGAACGTAACTTATGCTGGCCTATTCTCATGTGATACATTTTAGTGTAAATTTCTGAGTTTTAGAAATCAATGTTACTTAAATGAGTAAAGAGAAATTATATTTAAAAGAACATCTTCAAAGTTGCTTCCTTGAGTTAGAAGAGTGTAACCAGCAGTACAAGTGGTTAGTGTCTGGCCCCAGCCAGCCACATTCGTGATGAGTTTACTCACATGTATTCTGCAAAGGCCCAGCGGGCTCTTGTCGCCAGCCTGGCCGCACACACTAGTGGTCCTTTGCCCTTTGGCAGTTTTATAACATTCTGTTTTCTGTTTGCCTTAGAGTGGGAGGACTAACAAATAACCAATCCTCAAGGAACCCATTTTTATTATTTCTTATTTTGAGATCATTAAGAAAAAAAAACAAAAGTTTTGAAGCATCCTGAATTCATCTGTCTTCAATTCTACAAATAGTTTTGAAACTCCTCCTCTGCTAGACTCTGAGGGGATAGCAACGTGAACCAAACAGCCTCATACAGTTTATGTCTAGTGAGTGACAGTGTGCATTTAAGCCAATAAATAATCAGAACAATAGCAGATTGTAGTAAGTGCTAGGAAAGGAAATAGAGAACTGAGATCTAGAATAATAGTGAGACAGACATTACTTTAGATGGGGTGGTCAAGGAAGACCTTCCGGAAGGGGCCATTTCATCAGAAGGATGAGAAGAAACAGGAAGGAAACCGATAATACCAACATAAAGCTTTGGTATCTCCAGATTTTAAAAAAGTCCTCATATGTATTATTAATTTTTGATGCTGAGAGTTAGAATGAAAACAAGTAATAGCCCAAGCTTTAGACTGCTCTGTTAGTTATGTTTCAGAATTTTAACTATGGGCAAAACTCAGAAACTTTGTGGGTTTGTTTCCAGACTGTTCCAATAAAGCTAGTCACACAAATCTTTTTGTTTCCCAGGGCCTATAAAAGTTATGTTTGTGCTACACTATAATCTATTAGTTGTGCAGTGTCATTATATCTTTAAAAGTACATACCTTAATTAAAAAATATTGCTAAAAAATGCTAACCATCATTTGACAACACAGAGTTGCCATGAACTTTCAATTCGTTAAAAAAAAAAAAATTTTTTTTTAAAAACTCCAATATCTATGTAATACCTCCATCAGTTATCTATAGTTATCCAAGCCAGTGATTTTCCCTTGACCAAATAACTCAAAGATTTTTTGAATGTCCATTTTCAGTTACTGATTACCTTAAAACTCATATTCTGTGATATTTCATGGCTCCTTAAGGTGAATTTTAAAGAGAGACTTATTTTCAAGCCATGTAGGAATTTTAAAATTAAACATGGATGTACTAAATGGACGTGAGAAGCAGTGGTCAGGTATTATAGGTACAGTTTGGTCCCTACAGACATGGAGTATCCTTCTGTGTAGAATCTTAGAGGTTTTCCAACTCCTTATTTGATTGATGGGGAAACTGAAGCCAACAAGGACAGTGACTTGTCCAAGGTCCCAGAAGCAAGGTTCTCTGGCTGGTTCCAGAGGGGCTACTTCAGGGTAGTTCTCAGGCCTGGAACCTTTTCTGCAGGGGGTAGGGGGAGCCTTGGACTGGGAGTCCCGTGGCTTCCATTGCCCTTTGTCAGGATCTCTGCCTTTCTCTCTGGCATCATCTTTTGTTCTGCTGCTCATACATTGATAACATCACCCTCCATCTCTTCTGAGCTTCCAGAACATAGCCTAGAGCACTTGGAGCATCTGTCCCCCCTTAGAGAAAGGGAGTTGGGCAGTCTGCCATTTCCAGGGTCAGAGTCACAGCCTGGCTTCAGTAATTTGTTTGAAAAACTGTGAAACTTCATCCCAAGGGCCCATGTTTTAGTGAGTATTCCCCACTAAACACAGTCAACACTTTTTCTAGAGTTAGTGTTCCAGCAGCCTCTGCTTTCCAAGACATCAGTTTGGAATTAAGAAGGGCCTCCAGCCATTAACCTTGTCTTGCTGACCCTTGGGAAGACTCTGACTGGGTCTTCCTTAACCTTGCCCACCTGGATAATCTCTGCTGCATCTGAACCTACCTGTTGGGCTCACGTTTTTCTGGGACAGACTGTCTCTCTTTTCCACTGCTGGATGGTGTCCCCTCTGAGTCCTTGAGTGCAGGGATGCAGTCAGGGTAACATCTACATGTTCACAGTTCTATTCAAGGGCTGGATGCTGAGCACCAGCTCGATAAATAAAGTAGAGTCGATTGATAAACGTTTGCTTCAATTTGTGAGCTGGTTTCCCAGCTTGAGGCAGTAAAAGCAGCAAACCTAGAAGGCATGTGGGATGGCAGAGGCTGGCACAGTCAGTGGCGTGGTGAGAAACGGTGCCAAGAAGAGAGCGTGCTCAGAAGGAGCTGCAAAGTCAGTGTGCATTCATGCCGTGTGTGTTGTGCATTTGACCACGTCTTATAACAACATGATGCAGAGAACAGATGTTAATAATGGTGGGTCCTGAGTCATTTAGACATTGGTTAATTGTATTTACCAGCCTTGAAGCAAACTTTGGATTAACTGTAATAATTTTGGATTCTTGGATTTCTGTACTTAATTGGTCGCCAGAAGGAATATGGGTGATCAAGAGTTCATTGCACTAAGTGAGCCGACTTAGTATTGCCGACTCTTTCTTGGTGTGTGTGTTGTGGATATGTAAATAGAACTGCTGATATCTTCCCCTTTCATCCTACAGCAACAGAAGAGGTATCAGCAGATAAAGAGTTCTGCGTTGGTAATTCAGTCTTATATCCGGGGTTGGAAGGTGAGTTTGAAAGAAGTGACCCTTACTTATGTGGGGTTTTCACGTTCTTTACAAAGGATGACGTCTTCATGCTCACTCTGCAGGGGAGGGCTCCTTGTCTCCTGCCCACCTTGTAAACAGTCAGATGAAAAGAATAAATATTATGGGCCAAGCTGGGGCCCTATAGCACCATGTCTTGGCTGCTTCCTGCTTTCTTTTCAAGGTTTGTTCTCTGAGCAGGAAGTCCTTGAAATAATACTAGACATGATGTCGATCTCGTCTCACCTGCTGTTTGCAAGGGAAGCTGTAGTCCATGAGGCTGAGTACATATGAGTTCTGCCAGACCTCAGCACGCCCAGCCCAGTGCCTTCCATACCCTCCCTGTGACAGTCTCACAGGCTGTCCTGTCATGATTGAAAGAGCCGAAGCTCTGGTGTCCTAGTGCACCCACCCCACCTGATCCTGGGTCCTTCCCGCCGAAGCTTGGTTCAGAGTCACAAACTGCAGCCCACAAGCCAGATGTAGTCCACTGCCTCTTTTCACACAACCTGAGAGCTAAGAATGGTTTTTATATTTGTATATTATTATTAAATTTAAAAAACGAGAAGACTATTTCATGACATGTGAAACTTATAGGAGATACAAGTTTCATATAAATATATGCATACCTGAAGTGCAAAGTTGATGTAAATAAAGCTTTGTTAATACACTGCCTCCTATACAAGACTGGGCGACTGAACACCAGGACGGGACTGTGCTCTTGTTTGACATCTTGCCTGTGGCTGCTTTAGTGCCACAACGGCAGAGTTGGTAGTTGTGATAGAGAACATATGATCTACAAGACCAAAAGCACATACTGTTTGTCCTTCTGTAGGTAGAGCTTGCTGATCCCTGCTTGGGCCAAAGGTACTTGAGGGCCTGTTGTTGCCTTATTCCTTTTGGGTGATTTTGTGGAGGTGGCTGAATCCAGAGGAATTACTTCAGGGTAGTTCTCAGGCCCAGAGAGCTTTCTGGAGGTGGAGCCTTGGACTGGGAGTCCCATGGCTTCCATTGTCCTTTGTCTAGGCCTATGGGCAGCCCAGGGACTTGGTATTAATAGTTGTCCACAGCAATGGCCAAATACAAGTCTGAGCACACAGTGTTTGTGAGATTGCTGCCTGCAGGTTTTTCTTTTGATGTACTACTGAGTCCTGGGGCCCAGGTCAGTCCAGAGACTTCAGAGGCGGGACACATGATTCACCTCCAAACCACACTAATCAGTTTCACTGATCAGTTTCCAGCAATGACTGGAAGGAAGCCACTAGTATTGAACCAGTGAGATAACTTTATTTTATAACGAGTTTTTAGCTATCTCTTTTGAATAAAAAATACAGCTACACTTCCATTCCAGACAGTAATAGGAAAAGTGATCAAGTGCCTCTTGATGGATCATTCGAGATAGACCCACCATTTATACCCACCATGTTCAGAGAACTCTTCCTTCCATCGGACGCATCCAATTTATATTGCTGTGGTCAGATTTATTGTAAAGAATCTGCCTGCAATGCAGGAGACCTGGGTTCAGTCCCTGGGTTCATTCCCGGAGAAGGGAATGGTTATCCACTCCAGTATTCTTGCCTGGAAAATCCCTATGGAGAGAGGCTACAGTCCATGGGATTGCAAAGAGCTGGACACCACTGAGTGACTGACACCTTCACTTTCATCAGAGTGTGGGAGGATGCTGTCTGAGTGGGGATACGCTGTCATGATTGACAGTGTCTTCGTTTATCTCCTTCTCATGGTCCATTTTGGGCTAATGAGCAACTTTCCCATTTCCTTTCTTTAAGCTGTTGATTTTTCACTTGAGAATGGGAATTATAACTATGTTTTCAGGTATTTTCTTTCAAGTGGGTTTCTTTCACTGGGTTTGTTTTTTTTTTATTTTTTTGGTGGGTTTATTTTCTTTTTTTTTTTTGGTTGATTTTTCACTCTTTCTGGGTCATGCTGTGTGCTTTAGGCCCGGAAAATCCTGCGGGAACTGAAGCATCAGAAGCGCTGTGAGGAAGCCGTCACCACCATTGCAGCATATTGGCATGGCACCCAGGTAGGCCAGAGATCCCCCAGGATGGCAGATGGTCAGGAGTGACGTGTGGAACAAGGGACCCCCTCATTCGGGTTTCACTGGCTTAAGCTCCTGAGCACGCATTTGCCTCTCGCTCTTTGCAACGTTTTGGTGTGGGGTGGTGGCTCACGCTTTTGTTTACTCTTTGATGGTGACAGTGTCTGTCTTCCTCTTTCTCCACTGGGAACCAGCAGTAACCTTTCTTGCCTTAAACTTCTCTGTAAATCCTTTTCAAATGCATCACAGGCGCGAAGGGAACTGAGCCGGCTGAAGGCGGAGGCTAGGAATAAACATGCTATTGCAGTTATTTGGGCTTACTGGCTTGGATCTAAGGTACTTGAAATGCATATCCCATCACTCCCATCCTGGAATCTGCAATAATCAATCCATGTTTCTAGCGTCTCAGGGGATGGAGTCCCACGGTTAACAGTGGCGCATGTCCTAGCAGTGAGATTTAATAACCCTGGAGGTGTTCATGCCAACAGAGCACGTTAGGAAGCTAACTCTAAGCACGTGTAGGCAAAAAAAGACTAATTGCTTACTAATGAGGTACTAGCATAGCTGCTCTTTTTTTAAAACTCTCAACGTGCATGTTTAGTTTGGGGGGAGTTTTTGTTTGTTTGTTTTTTACCCCCTTGATGTGTCCTGGTGGTTTTCTAAAGGTGTTTTAGTGTGTGGGGGCATGATGGGAATGTTTAATTAAGATTTGGGTTTTGACTGGTCCTTTGTAACACTGATAATAGAAATGCCTTTAATGCATGCTTGGCAAAAATATTAATCCATGAATGAAATTGGCTTTTAGGCTCACTGTAGCCGCTATTGATTATTATAAGCAAAATATTATATGTGAAAAGAATGATCATCTGTGATTTAGCAGAAAGCTATATTCATGCAAAGCTAGCTGTAATTGCCCCTGAAGAATCCCAGGAATTTCAGCATCAGCTGTTTGTGTTCAGAAACAAAGGCCTCCTGAAATACTCTCGCTAATCCCCAGGCAGAGTCGTGGGCTCTGTGAACATTTCACATATCCCAAGGGACAAGCATTTTAGATGTTTTCGTTACTTAGAAAATCAAAGGTCATCTCTGCTAAAAATGTGAATCCCAGTTAGAAACTCAAATACCAACAATAGTCCTATGTTTTTAAGTCTACCTTGTCAGCGTTATAAACCCATATTGTGAGAAAAATGAGAAAAGTCAACATAATTTGCTTGCATGAAGATCGTAACTTGCCACAAGCTCACCAAAGTTGTTCATTTGTGTTTGCCTCTGAACATCTGTGTGGAACCAGCTAGTTCCTTTTATAAACTGAGGGAACTGAATCAGAGGCAGAGGGTCTCTTGGACAGTGGGATTTCTCCACTGAGTGATCTCATTTCCTGGTCTCGGTACTATCATGTCATGAAACATGAGTGCCTATCTGTTTTCATCTTTTAAAATAACACGCCTCAGATTAATTTTTCCCTCAGGTTGATTTTTAAACCTATGAGTTGTTTTCACTTTTTATCTTGCTTCTACATATATCACTGTTTGGGGCCCTAGCTAATATTAAATTTTGATACATGCTACTTCTAATTTTCCAGTTGCAGAGTTTGGGTGTTTTGGTGTTTTTTTTTTTTTTTTTTTTGGAACTTCAGAGAAGCAACCTTTATTCCTTCCAATTTTCTAAATGGTTGTTCACAAGAGTTATCTTTTTATTTGTTCAAGTGAATGAACTCGGAAATTCACCGTGTCTTTAGCCCCATGGACTGGCAGCAGAGAGGAGTCCACAAAAATTATTAGGTGCCACTTACAGTTCTGAGGCTTTGATGAGGGAGGGAGGGAGAGAGTGTGGGTGAGGATGTAAGAGGGAGAGAACAGGGCAGAGAAAAGGAATGGAATGGAAGGAAGGGGGCAGGCAGCGAGTGTTTCCCTCGGGTCCCACACGGATTGTCCTCCTCGGAGAGAGAGTCTCAGTGCCCTGAAAACACGCCAGCCTGACACTGATGCTTTGGACTTCAATGATTGTGCAGCATTTCTCTTTCATTCTGAAATCCTGATACATAAAGTGGCTCTTCTGTTTGGTGGGGTGTCTTTTCCTGGTCATTTGTGCTGTCTGCATTGGGCTGTCTCTTTTATTTACCGTCTAAAACGTTCTAGGCTCGAAGGGAGTTGAAGCGCTTGAAGGAGGAGGCTAGGCGTAAGCATGCAGTTGCTGTCATTTGGGCTTACTGGCTTGGACTGAAGGTACCTCTTCAACCTCTTCTTTCTATCCACGTGACTCGATGTAGCCAGCACCTACTAACCCTGACCAAACGATCAGTTATGCTTGCTGACGGTCTGCACAGTCTTACATGGCACCTTGCCTACTTTGGTTTCCTTTAGAGAGCAAACATATACACTAAAATTTTCTGATTTTATTGCAGTGTCTTTCTTTAAGTAATAGGTTTAAAGTAATAGCATATTATTTAAATATAGTAATGTAGCATATTTTATTCTTTGTTATGCAAATTCTATTTAATGTCCTCTTCATGAGGATGAAGTGTTTTTTTTTTTCCTCCATTTGTGATACAGAGTTATAGCAGTTGAGCTAAAAGCTGACCCACTGTCTGCAGTGACCAGCCGGGGATAATTGGGCTTTTGTTTCCCTTTATCCTTCTATTCTGTCCCATTGATGGCTCCTGGAGCAGAGCTTTCTTCAAAGTGCCCATCATTCTAATTGTTCAGCACAGAAACCAAAGGGTGTTGCATAAATGTACAGGTTTTGACAAGTAAGACCAGCAGTGGATCATTCAGGTTACAGAGAACTTTAGATTCAAATGCCTTCTCATTTAAGGCAGGGTTTATTTCAAAGAAGTTCTTGCTGCTTGAGGTAAGGATGCATGTACCTAAATATGATTAAGCCCTGCAAAACCTTGAGAATGACCTTTAGGCAATATAAGGATTTTGTCTTCCTAAGAGTCAATAACTCATCACTATAGGGAGCTATTCATATTGTCATTGGGGGATAATTAGGCCCCTTTTTGATATTTGCTCTTCATTCTTTTTACTTTAATTCTGTAATAATTCACTTTTTTCTAAATATTTGAATATCATCCAGGAAACCATTAACTCTGAGTCTGAACTGAGTTAGCAGTATCCATAAACTCTGCTTTTAAGAGTGTTCATTTTTCGCTGAAAGTTTAGCCTATAACTTTGAGTAAATTAACTTTTTGATTATAATGAATATTCATCAAATTTTGAAGTAATTAAGAAGTAACTTAAATATGAATTTAAGATGTTCTATTTCAAGAATTGAACAAGTTCTGAAATTACTTTTTAAAGTCAAAATTGAGGATTTTATTTCCTGTTTTATTCACATTCTAATTTGCATCTAATTTTCATAAAGGGAAAGAACAAACAGCATTGAGTCAGGAGGTTTACTCTCTATAATGCTCTGTACCAGCAACATCACATTTATCTTTGGTTTTCTGGGTTTAACTAACTGCACATATGATTTTATATTTATTATAATACTTTCATATTAAGAGTGTGTGCTCATATCTTATAAATCAAATTCAGTTTGTAGGTGGATGCTATTTTAGTTAACTGGCCTTACTATAGACATAACTGTCTTTTTTCCCCAGTTTCCACAAAACAAGAATATTTTAATGTTGCCACAAAATGATTATAAGATTAAACTTCTTTGAAGTCCAAGAATGTAATAATTTTATATTTTATTTTAAAAAGAGTTTTGTTGATATGAACAGTAGTTTTGCCCTTTTAAAGGACTTGATTCTTATGGAATTGTTACGAAGTGGACCCTTTCTAAGGCCCATGCGGCCCATGAAGGGAGCCCGTTCTCTGTACCGTCTTGTCACCAGGCATCTCTGTGTAGCTGTGTATCAGGGAAAAGGGCCTGTCCTGTGTCACAGAGCATGTTGCATTGAGCTCAGTTACAATGACATTCAAGTACATTTCTAAGGATGTGTTTTCATGAAACCTCACTTTTAACTTCTCTGCTTTTGTACATTTTTATAATTTTAGGAGCCAGTTAATGAGTATCATTTTTCTTCTTGTTCCTTTTACCCTTGTAAGTTTAAGATTAAAGGGAATCCCCTAATGGTGTAGATGTTAGGACTTTACACTCTCACTACTGAGGGCCTGGATTCACTCCCTGGTTGGGGAACTAATATCCCATAAGCCACATGATGAGGCAAAAAAAAAAAATTTTTTTTTAATTTTTTAAAAATAAAATAATGAAACATAAATTAAAAAAAAATTTTTTTGAAATAGTTATAAGCAAGATGCTGCATACTAAGTCACTTCATTAATGTCCTACTCTGCGTGACCCGGTGGACTGTAGCCCGCGAGACTCCTCTGTCCATGGGATTCTCCAGGCAAGAATACTGGAGTGGGTTGTCATTTCCTTCTCCAGGGGTATCTTCCTGACCCAGGGATTGAACCCATGTCCCTTATGTCCCCTGCACTGGCAGGTGAGCTCTTTACTGCCAGCACCACCTGGGAAGCCCCTAACCACCTCCATGACTGCAGGAGAAATGATCATCAGTAACGTGAGATATGAATTAAAGGGAGGACAGCCTACATGGTATATAAGAGAATTTTTAAACTTTAAAAGTCTGTAGGTGTAGAGGATAAGTCTGGTACTCAAATGCCCAGAGGCCCCAGGTGGGTCACATGGATGAGGGAAGTAGCAGATGGAAGGTGGGGAAGGAACCAGGCTCCCAGCAGTCTGGAGCAAGCAGCTCTCTTCGAAAGGTTGCCCTGGTTCACTCAGTTCTTGCTGTGTGAGAATGGGGCTCCCTGTGCTAGATCTTAAAGATCTGTAAGAGAAATCTGCAGTCTGAACTCCTATGTGAAAGTCTTAAGTTAAAGCGCATATAAAATATTTTTCATCAAATTGAATTTGGTTACTTGGTTGCTAGTTTATAGCCCCTAATACAGAAATATTTTGAACATGTGCTATTAAACCCAGAAAGCCAAGATACAAGAAAAACATACATAATGTCTAAATTATTCAAATAGGCAAATACTTTGCCAGAGTCTAACTCTCCCATTTATAGCTGGATGATAAACATTTTAAATATTTTCCCCTCAATTATGAAACTTAACTACCCTTCATTCATTTGACAGACACCTCAGTTATTTTATTTGTTAGACACTAGCATGCAAAGTAAATATGACAATATAGCAGAGAAGAAATAGTAAACTAAAACTAATATGATGTCTTAAGTGGTATGATTAGTATTAGTAGAAAGTCTGGTGGGAAGTAGGAGTGAGAGAAAAATTAATGTAATTAAGTGGAAGATAATGATCATTCAAAAGCGTCCTTTTACATTCTTATTTTTAGTCATATGCCCTTCTCAGTATGTAGTACTAAAGTCCTGTCTTCATATGCAAGCCTTTTGGAAACGGCCATGTATTTCTTCAGGCATTTCTTGCCTTTTAAGAACAGTTTGAAGTGAAAATTACCTTATGTAATATTTTCTGAAATGTATTTTGATTTTTGATGGATTTGCAGCTATGCCTGTACAGTGTTACTCATCAGATCTTCAGGCTGTTTAAAAGCTAGTTAAGAGGATTTAAAACATCAAAACATTCTGGTATTATCTTGCATCTCTTAATTTCTTTTCCTCTGACTTAAAACCCACTGTCTCAATATGCTTCAATTACTTTCCTATATCCAGAAAGACACTTGTGAATTTACTTCTTCCACTTATTTTTGATTTTAATAGAGGTGTGTCATCTTTATGGGCATCTGTTGGCCACACACTAACCTCTGTATTCTGCTGCTTCTTTTTAAAGGTACGCAGGGAGTACAGGAAATTCTTCAGAGCCAATGCCGGCAAGAAAATATATGAATTTACACTTCAGAGAATTGTAAGTTTATACTTTATATATGGCTAATTAGTGTTATTGGGTTAACTAGTTCATAGCACCAACTCAGTAGTATGTGACTTGTCTGGGAACAGTTAAATCCTAATGGTGACATTGAGAGTTTAATATGACCTTTTTTTATCATCACTCCTAAAGTTCAGGTAAATTATGTCAGAAAGAGGCCCATTTAAGAATATTAATCAAATATTCTTTTTTTGACAGAGAGAACATACTTTGGGAAAAGTGAACCCAAGAAAGCCAGGTGTCTCAATTCAGGCCACTATGACAAAAGTACCATAGACTGTGTGGCTTAAACAGTAAATGTTCATTTCTCATAGCCCTGAAGGCTGTGCAGCCTCCAGGGTGCTGTGCAGCCTCCAGGGTGCTGTGCAGTCTGGGTCTGATGAGGGCCTCTTCCTGGTCTCCTCTTATGATAGAAAGAGAAGCAAACTCTTTCCCGTCTCTTCTTATAAGGACACTAATCCCATCTTGGAAGCTCTGCCCTCATGACCTCATCCGAACCTCATTACCTCCCGAAGGCTCCATCCCCTAATACTGTCCCATTGAGGGCTAGGGTTTCAGCATGGGAATTTGAGGGGAATGCCAAGATCTTGCCCTGCTAAACTGCCATGAGCCACTGCAGAGCAAGGTTGGCAAACAGACTGGTGGGTGGAGGGGTGTGTGAGAGCGAGGCTGTGCCCCTCTCCCAGGAGGGATTCTAAAGTTCTCTGTTTTTCTGAGAACCGATGTAGTGCTGAAGAGTGCAAACTCTGGAGCCAGCTTGCTCCACCACTCACAGATTTGAAAGCCTCATTTTGTCATCTATAAAATGGGGATAGTAATAGCACTTAACTCGTAGAGTTAGGGTAAGGGTTCAGATGAAGTCACACTGTAAAGCTTCCAGTGCTGTCCAGTAGAACTTTATGTAGTGGCAAAAATGTCCTCTATCTTTGTGGTTCAGTAGAGTAGTCACGAGCCATGTGTAGCCGCCTGTTAGACATTGAAGCTCTCTAGTGTTGACTGGTACTTGTATTGGTGATAATAATAAAATTAGTATTCACGTTGGTTATTTTTCTTTTTCCTTAACCATTTGGTGGAGCTCAGATTTCTCCAGCCAGTGAGAATAGTAGAGTAGAGAGTTTTCAGAGGAATTACAAAGTTTTACAGACCAGAACTTGCTAAATTCCACTAAAGACTGGTTTCTTTGAGTCCAGTTTGTATTAAACAGCGTTCTTTTTCTGGTGTATTTGACTCACCTATTATTTTCTGTCAAACCCAACACAGGTGCAAAAATACTTCTTGGAAATGAAAAGTAAGGTGCCTTCCTTATCTCCGATAGATAAGAATTGGCCATCGAGACCTTACCTGTTCTTGGATTCTACCCACAAGGAACTAAAAAGGATTTTCCACTTGTGGAGGGTAAAAACCATCTTTTTATGTTTTTTCAAAGGTGTCTTGCCATCTATTTTGAGTGTGTGCAAAGGGTAACGTAAAAGCAGGATTTTGGAGTAAGCAGCATGCTTGGCTCTCTGTGAGAATTCCCAGAGCCCCCAGTGCTCCTGTGATGTCTCCAGGACTGCATTGTCTTTCCCGTCCAGATTCTAGTTGCTTTCAAGTAGTTCTATTTCTTGTCTTTATCTTTATGTGAAGAAATACTACTGGAGGTAGAAATAATAAAATTCAAACATCTTCATGTGAATAGTAAAGTCTCACAAATTATATGAGTTTACTTTCTACATAGAACTACATAGACATCCATGAGAACATGCACTTTCTGATGGACTGGGGAGAAAAGCTCTAAAGTCACCCAAAAGGCATTAAAGAGATTGAAATTTCCCTCTCTCTGAGTGAAAGGGAAGCTGAAAATCTATTTGACTTGGCCTTACATTTTAGCTCACTTAATTTTCCATGAGCACATAACATGTAATTTGGGTGGTGCTCAGTGTGGACACGTGGGGTAGTTGTATAGAGGTTGCCTTTATTTCAGTAACTTAGTTGGTATATGGAATGGTACAATTATTTGTCATTGGGATAGAATGTAGTCTTAGGTTGAAGGGCTTGTATTTAGTGAGTGAGCAATTGATGGACACATCTTCCAGGAAACTCTTTCCTGCTCAGTGCTGGGACTTGTTCTTAGCTGAATCATAGAGATATACAGAGAGACATTATCGCTAAGCAGTGTGATGATTGTTCCCAGCACAGCCTGTGGAACGGGATACCGAGCGCTGTTCTCTGACTTAGTGAGTCAGTTTGGCATGATTTGCCATTATCTCAACGTCTACCTCCCGCTTTGAGTCTGATACAGAAACTATTTCAGAAATAATGATGGGGGAGTTTGAATACTAGGCATCTGCTCCGCTTCTCCTTCCCCCGGCTCCTGAATTTTGCCCCTACCTCCCTTGGCTTGGGAGTGGAGAGAGAGAAGGATGCATTTATTCCAAGGGTGGGCAGTAATGCCGATGATCCTTTATATGATCATGTGGGTGATTCTCACCCATCCTTGAACTGGATTTCTTAGAAAGTTCACCTAAAAAAACTGGTCCTGCTCCTCATGCCACCCCCTATCTCCTTTCAGTAAATCTCAGAATCAGTGTGAAGGGGAGGTTTCTCAGGCCCTGTGTCCACATTCAGGCTTCCCTGGTGGCTCAGTGGTAAAGAATCTTACCTGTCAATGCAGGAGGCTCAGGTTCAATCCCTGGGTTGTGAAGATCCCCTGGAGAAGGAAATGGCAACCCACTCTAGTATCCTTGCCTGGGAAATTCCATGGACAGAAAAGTCTGGCAGGTTATATAGTCCATGGGGGTCACAGAAGAGTCTGACATGACCGCGCGACTATAGACAACAAGGAACAGCGATGTCCCGTCATGAAACGGCAGTGGAGGGTCTGGAGCGTTGCTTTTCAAACTATAGATCATAACTTATTTGTGAGTCATGAAATCAATTTAAGAGTATGACTACCAGCATTTTGAAATGAAAATAACAGGGTACATGGCATGTAGACAGGATAAGTGCTGTTTTCTGAAGCTTTTGTGTCAGTTGTATATATGTGTGTTTATAAATATGCACACTGGGCTGTGATGAACCATGTTTTTCTTCCTGTGAATCTCTGAAAGAGTGTGGATGTCCACGGGCTGTGGAGTGGGAGGAAACAGTTCTCCCAGGAGGGCCCAGGCCAGAGAAGTGCTTGTATGTTTTGAAGAAGCGTCGCAAGTTCTACAACACAACTAGTAGTTTTTATGACATTTTCCAAGACCAACCTTTTAAAACTCAAGAAGGAAAAATTCTCTTGACCTTTTAAGTGAATATCTCATACACGTTTACTCTTATTCTTACTGCTGTTAAATTGGCTTAGCATATTTAAGGGTGAATAATGATTTACTTATATATAAGTGATATCTTTTTTTCTTCTTTTCATATCTCACAGTGTAAAAAATACAGGGACCAGTTCACAGACCAACAGAAACTTATATATGAAGAGAAGCTAGAAGCCAGTGAACTCTTCAAAGACAAGAAGGCTTTATATCCTTCTAGGTATTATGATTTTACTTTACCATAAAAATCAATATTTTAAAAAAGTTTATTTGTAGGCATTTTCTAGTGGGATTTGATTTTAGTGACACACGGATTTTTAATTTCATGAATTATTTTGAGATTGGCTGGATATGTTGTTCAGTGGCTCAGTTGTGTCCGACTCTTTGCAACCCCATGGACTGCTGCACACCAGGCTTCCCTGTCCTTCACCATCTCCCAGAGCTTGCTCAAACTCAAGTCCATTGAGTCGGTGATGCCATCCAGCCATCTCATCCTCTGTCGTCCCCTTCTCCTCCCGCCTTCAATCTTTCCCGGCGTCAGGGTCTTTTCCAATGAGTTGGCTTTTTGCACCAGGTGGCCAAAGTGTTGGAACTTCAGCTTTAACATCAGTTCTTCCAGTGAATATTCAGGGTTCATTTTTTTTAAGATTGACTTGTTTGATCTCCTTGCAGTCCAAGGTACTCTCAAGAGTCTGAATATGAATGTAACACATGTAACACATTCTAAATAATTAGAAGTTGTCTTTCAAAATAAAAATTGTCTAGGCTACTAAGAGATTTACTTGGTAAATTCCCATTCGTTTTCCATAGGTTTCAGAGACTGGCTGGTTTCTGTTGACAATCTACTGTAATCACCATTCCAATCTTCCCACTTTAACAAGCTGGGTCAGAATCTCCTTTGTAAGATAAATGAAGAATGAGCCAGTCTGTCACTTTCTGAGCATTGCCTAGACAGTGGCCTGTAGTGACCTTTGGTCAGCTAACTCATTGCCTCTGACTTCACTGGCCTCTGCAGTAATTTCAGTTCCTTTATTGTAGACATCAAGTACTCAGTAAAAAGAAGGAAAACCAATTGCAAGTTTGCCAAGTGAAGTTCTTGGTAAAAACTGCTTTATCTGAATATTCTTACAGCTCCCAAGGTCATCATTCCTGCCCTCCCTCCCCACCCCAGAATTCCTATCCATTTTGCATCTGGTATTTATAAAAAAGTAGATTGTACAACTTCAAGACAAATCTATAACAACTTCTAGCTTTTTCCAAAGAATGTCCTAGAAATAAAAATGCAGTATATGCTAAGTATATTCACATGGACTGCATGTGGGATGTGTGCACGTGTGTTCTCTATGTCTACCTGTATTTGAAAGCTGTTCTTAAAGGATTAAATGAACGTAAACTGCCAAACTCATTTGCTTCAGATATTTTAGTAGCACAGCTTACTTGGTTAGCTGATTTGGCTGCTTGAGGGGGCATACACTCCCCTCAGTCAAACACAGTGCCTAAAACCAACGGTACTCAAAATGCCTGCTCTATAAAGCATATTTAAACAGGTAAATTGTCTGTATGCCTTCCTCACCAACTTAATACATTCAGCATTTTCTTTATGTATCTTTAAATTGTAGAGTAACCTTCTTAATTAACATTCCCTGTGGATGACTCCTTAGAAACTGGAAGGAGGGGAAAAAAACATTTTTGAAAAAACAAATTTCCAATACTATTAGCACTTTGTATTATTAAAAACATGTTAGAATATGAACAACCACCCAAAAATGTTAATATCAAGCCAAGGTCTTTTGGGTAGTTTTACTAGTTTTCGGGGATGGTGGCGTGCTGAGCCTCCAGCATTAATTGAGCTGGAATTGTGTACACGCCCACTCCTGTGTGAAGTGGTAGCTCTTAGGGGTACCGGCCTTTCCTGTCCTGGGAGCTGTGAAACCCTGACCACCTACGTGGATTTTCTGCCCTGATCCTCCACCCACAATGCAGGCATTTTAAGTTGCATTTGCAAATTGCCAGAACTTTATAGCTCAAATTGAAGCTGTGGTTTTTTTCTTGGCGTCTTTGAAGAAGTCACCCCACAAGTCTTTAGGAAAAGAAATCTTGGTGCTGGGTGCATGATCATGCCTCTTGCAAGAAGTAGTTTGTTTGGAAGAAAGCTGCTCCGATCCTGAATGTTTACCTTGGCCACTTCTGTCCATTTAGGGACATATCCTAAGAGGAAAGGCTGATTTTCCTTTCACATGTGGCCATCTTAGAGCCAGAATTCTATGGTAATATTAAGTGCTCCAAAGTTTTCTTCTGAAGTGATTGCTCTGGATCTGTTCTACCCCCAGAAGACCTGTCAATTTTCTTACTCTTTGTGACAAAATGAAAATTTTCTTTGGAGCAGGAGATGGTAATGATCTGTTCCCTTTTTATCATTGCTCTGTACTGTTTAAAGGCATTAATGAATCCTGTGTAGGCAGCTGTTAACTTTATATTAACAGATTGGAAGAAATTGCCTATTCCTTCCCATGAGACCATGCACCTGGGTCTTGACTGTCCTTCTTGGGAGAGATTTCTGTCTTGGTTGTTCCGTGTGATGAGCTTTTTATCAAAGTCGTACCAACCAAATGCCATGGTCACGTCAAAAATATAATGAAGTTTGAATTTCAGAATCAACCAACCCATTACCTTTTTCTAGTAGTACTTCCATCTGAAACCATTTCTAATGTGAGGAACTTTTATCCTTCAGCGTTGGGCAGCCATTCCAAGGGCCTTACCTGGAAATCAACAAGAATCCCAAGTATAAGAAACTCAAAGATGCCATTGAAGAAAAGATTATCATTGCTGAGGTTGTGAACAAAATTAACCGTGCTAATGGGAAGGTAAGAATGCTAACCCTGGAGACCTATAATGACAGTGTTTCAATTGGGACAGTTTTCTGAATGTTAAAATCTGCATTGCAGAAAGACTGAGATATAGAAAACAAACCCTGTTATCAAAAGGGAAAGGGACAGGGAGGGATAAACTAGGAGTACGGGGTTAACAGATACACACTACTTTATATGACACAGATAAACAGCAAATTCCTACTGTAAGGAACTATTTTCAATGTCCTGTAATAACGTATAATGGGAGAGAATCTGAAAAGAAATATGTACACAGAGTGTATGTATAACTGGATCACTTTGCTGTACGTTTGAAACTAACATACTATAAATCAACTATACATCAAAAAAATTTTTGCGTTTCATATTCTCTGCAGAGTTATTGTGAAGGAAGCTATTTTCTCTTGCCTTTAAGCTTAGGTGGAATTTTGCTCATTCTCTGAAATTTTCTCAAATTGAAATAGATTGTCTATGTTTTTTAGTGTGTTTTTAGTTTACATAGGTGTGCAGGCTGAAAAATACTATTATAAGATGTGCATGTCTACAAATAACTAATGCCTTAAACACATGGACAATTTGGGGGTGTTTTTGATCTTTGGTTTTATATCCTTTTTTGTTTTGTTTTTTTGTAGAGTACATCCCGTATTTTCCTCTTAACAAATAATAATCTGCTTCTTGCTGATCAAAAGTCTGGACAGATCAAGTCAGAGGTTCCCCTGGTGGATGTAACCAAAGTATCCATGAGCTCACAAAATGATGGCTTCTTTGCCATCCACCTCAAAGAGGTAAAGCTTCAACTATTGATTTGACTGAAAGATTTCTGCATTGGTCCAATCTCTCAGTTATTGATTTAAGATTTTCCACATGTGAATAATCCTGTTACTTGCAGTTTGTATATCCTTCTTACTGATCTGCAAAGTTGGGCTATATTCACTCTTACATAAAATATCAGGCTTCGTTTTTCAGTAACTAAATAAGATTAATGACTTTTATTGACTTGTTCCGTTGAATTCTCATTTCATTGAGTTGCTTTTTGTTTACACCCAGTGTAATATGCATTATTTTGAGACTAATGCTAATAGAAATAGAAATATCAAGACATTTAAAATTATGCTTCCTTCTGTTGTTTCTTGTACCTCCTAAATTGGTAAATGTCTTCTTATCCATACTTAATTTGGGGATTTTTTAATTAAAGGATGCAACTATAGTAAAACAACTGCCTAATAATTTTGACCTGAAGATTTTTTGATGTCAGCTTAACCAGGACCGCCTGGCTTGAATTGAGCAGTTAAATTGTAGACTCTGACATTGGTGCCATTAACTTTACAGTGACTTTGACCAAGGTATTTAAACTTTAATATGCCTACCTAATTTTTCTTCTCTTAAAGTAGGAAAAATATTAGTACCTACTTAATAGTGTTGTTACAAGGGTTAAATGAAACTATGTAAAGTGCTTAGCATAGTGCATGTCACATAATAGTCACTGAATAAACAGATGTCAGTAAATAATAACATATATAGAGATACATACTTAGCTAGTAGATAGTAGTCTATCTAACTGATTTTGAACTTTAAAAAAACCCATATGCTTTGTTGAGCCTGTTTTCCCCACTATGAATTTTAACCTAAGGGAGCATATTATTTCATTGGTGATTCTGAGTCTCAATTATATATTAAAATATGCTGGTGCACAGGCCATTTCCCCAGTCCAACCAAATCAGAGTTTCTTGGAATGGGGCGCAAGCACCCTATTTTCTGAAAGCTCCCCGGGTGAGTCCCTTGTGCAGCTGAGGTTGAGCCTCTGCCCTCGAATATTTGTTGCAAGCAAATATTTTCTGTTCTTATTTTTTTAACCAAATCATGGAGGAGCTTTTAGAACAGCGCTTTCAGGATGAGTTGTAGGTTAGGCCAGTGCTTCTCCAACCTGAGCAAGCAAACAGATCACACAGGGGCCTCGATGTGGAAGCATCTGCAATAAGCCTGTGGTCAGGCCTGAGTATCCGCTTTTCCAACAAGGTCCCAGGTGGTGCTGGTGGTACTTCTGGTCCACCAGCTAGCTCGGGGTGACAAGGGCTTAGGTGACCTTACTAAAGTGCTCTGAGCAAGTTGGAAGAAACGATGACTGCTCTTGTCATCATTATTGATTTGGAAGACTCGACACCAGTTGCTGATGTTTTAAAGAAACTGTGAATGTGTTTTCAGCCAAACCTGTAAACACATACCTCCCGAGCTGTCTTTAATTGCAATTCGCCTGACTCTTGGTTTGTTCTTTCAGGGCTGCGAAGCAGCTAGTAAGGGAGACTTTCTCTTCAGCAGTGACCACCTGATTGAAATGGCCACCAAGCTCTATCGGACAACTCTCAGCCAAACCAAACAGAAGCTCAATATTGAAATTTCTGATGAGTATGTTTATGAATTGTTTGAATATGTCTTTTCAGTTTCAGCCTTATTGTTTTAGTTGAGGGGCCTGTTCTCATTCGTTTTTACATCCACTACTTACTGAGTACCTAGTGTGTGTTCGACATGTGTTCTAGGTGATGGATGGGCAGTGGGTGACACTGGCCGACTGTCCACATTCACATGCCTGACATCCTAATAGAGGACACAGATATGCACAAATGAAATAATAAATAGGTGGCATGACTTTGGATAGTAATAAATGCTGGCAGAGGAAAGAAAAAGCAGATTAAAGGTCAGAAGGTGTTATTTTTGATAGGGAGACCAGGGAGGCCGCTTTGATGCGGTGACATTTGAATTGAAACTGGAATCCAGAGATACGCCTTCCAGGGGAGGCAGCAGGTGCAGAGGCCCTGAAGCAGGATTGGACATTGTTAGAGTGAAATAGGGACGGGGGAAGACCCTGGAGCAAAAGGCAGGGTCTGTGTAGAGCCTAGAGTTGAGATTTTACTGAGGATGATGGGAAGCCACTATAGGTTTTGAGCAAGCATGTGACATGATTAGATTTATGATTCTCAAAGCTCTCTCTGCCTGCAGTGTGGAGAATAGCTGTAGGGAGGCAAGAGTGAAAGCAGAGGGAATAGGAGCTTCTCCGAGCTGTCGGGTAAGGATGACAAGGCTTAGGCAGGGGTGTGAGTGGGAGGCTGTGAGAAGTAGTCAGGTTCTGAATGTAATTTGAAGGAAAACAAGAGAACTTATTAACAGATTGGGTGTTAGGTTTGGGGCATGAGCCCAAATGGTACCGTTTACTGCAGTAGTTGACACTGAAGAATGACGGGTTTGGGGGTGGCGGGGGTGGGGGGAAGTCAAGAGTGCCATTTGGGAATGTGTTAGGTATTTGATATACCTTTTTTCACATACAAGGTAGAGTTACGGAATAAGCATTCTGGGTTGACAAGGGTTCACTAGTGTTAAGACTGCTGTGAATCTGAAATCTGCTTTTTTGGCTTCACGTTAGGGTTCTAATTATAGAGACCTATTATTTGCATACAGGTTGAAGCATCCCTCCATTTATTAAATCTGTCAGTATGAGATTACTGGAATGAATTTTAGTTACTATGTGAATTGATACTTAATTGACTACTTTTCAGTAGATTGTTTACTCTCTGCATATGTACTTTCTTGCATATGGAGTAAAATTTGCATCACCATGTTGCTCAGGAAATGATTTTATTTTCTAATTAAGATTTTGCCTGCTTATTTTATTTCAACTCTTTTTAAAATTTCTCTAAAATAAGTTCATACCCATTTATGTCCCTTTGTAAGCCATACCAGCTCTCCTTGACATACTGGATTTGACAGAACCTTAGGTTCATTGTTCTCATTGTACACTAGGAATGGTGTTTAGATGGGGATAGAGGGTGAGGGGTGGTAATTGACTTTTACGTATACCCTATATTGGAAATTGCAATTTAAACAAACTAACTTTCCTTGTTATCAAGTCCTTTCTCATAAAACAAAGACTTAGGAGAAAAGACATGGACCAGTTGGGTTCTCGTCAGTTAAAATGTTAACCTGTTAGGGTTGTTAGATCTTTAAACTCTCAGTTGAAATATTTCATAACTCAGGAAGCTAGGCTCCTGTTTTAGTGGGACTGGTCTTCCCACACCTCCTGGAAAGATTCTTTGTGTTCAGATGCAGAAGCTTCTTGGTATATGGATGAAGCAGCTTCACATTTGGTTTGTTATGTTAATAAGGCCGTCTTTACAGAGAAAACCACACCAACATCCAGGCCACTAAAAATTGCTGCTTTTTGCACTTCCCGGACTGGCATTCTGAGAACACTGCATTGGCAGGATGTTAGCAGTGATGTGCCGTGAAGGGATGCACTGCCCTTCACTGCAGCACTTCCCAGAGCTTCTGCAGTCTTGCTGTACATGGTGACTCTCCCGAGACGCCTGTGGGGGTGCAGTGTGCAGGTCAGCCACAGGGCCCCTCCCGCAGCGCTCACAGTTCGTGTTTGAGGCATTCGGTCTCGGGACACTGCTTCCAGGTGAAAGGGACCCTGCTTGTCACAGAAGGGGTGGGGGAGATGTTCTAAGTGTGTAAGTCTTCAGTAAACATGCTCGTCTGAGTGAAGATTCAGTGTGGCCATGTGAAGAAAACAAGCATTTAGTAGCATTATAAACCAGACCAGAACACCTTTCCTTCTCCTATTCCTAGTTGTTGGTCGGCCTCATAGAAAGAAAATAGCTGATGGCACTTGCAGAGCACCAGAGTCCCTCCCTGGGCAGCACAGGACGCCACGTGGCAGAGCGAGGCTCCCGTGGAGCCGCTGCTTTGGGACCTCTGGGAGCTCATAAGCAGGGATTATGTACTTTTTTGGTGAGCATTTTAAATTTAAACAGAATTTTGCAGAGTCATGGACAGGCATGCCCATGATGTCTTTTTGTGGACTATACAGACCAGTGTTATGAACAGCATGCATTTCAGTGACCAGAACCTCCCTCAGTGCATCCTTTTTAGAAATAGTAGGTATTCTAACAAACCCAATCTCCATAATCACTGTAGATAAACTGGATGTCAGTTTACAGGAGGAAAGCCAAAGGCCTGCTTTCTCCTTAGAGCAGTTTTAACCAGCACATGTAGACTTGAGAATTGAATTCATTGAGAGACTCGACTGCCTTGTGATCCCCAGTCCTTAAATTCCCAAACTATTCAATCTGTAAATAGATTACACTTTAAGGATAACATTAAACAAGATCTATAGTGCTTCTAAAAATGAATCTGTAGTGTTGAAAACTAAAGTGATTTTTTTCTATTAAATACTTTAAAT